>NC_141538.1:101702500-102033611 GCF_021556685.1 Rattus norvegicus
CAGCAAATTGTGAATGGTTCATTCACTGACTTGGGAAGAGAGACATGGAACACACTGCATCCTTACTATATGGGTAAGTTGGTATCAGAACTGTCCGAAACATAACATAATAACATAACAGTTATTATGAGGTTCAGACGTTCTTCATCTTCTGCTTCAGTACAAATCAAGCATGTTTTTTTGTTGTTGTTGTTGTTAGTGGCTGAGGTTTTGTTTGTTTGCTTGCTTACTTGTTGGGAGAGTTTGCGATATAGCACAGGCTAGCCTCTAACTGGAATCCTCCTGCCTCAGCCTCTCACATGCTGGAATTTACAGGCCTATGATATGAATAACTAGCTGTATAATGGCTGTTTTGACAGATGGACCAGGAGGTTTCTGAGGATTTAAGAACGGGCTTTCATGAGCAGGCGTGTGCCAGCTTCAGGGCACAGCTGGCAACATGTATACTTTCTTCTCCAATTGCAGGAGCACACAGTGCAAGCAGTGTGTGTACATAAGGGAAAGCCTAAAGAGTCTTAGGAAGTAAAAGTTGAGTTGCTTCTGATATCTAAAGTAAGTGTTTATTTAAAGTGAACACAATTTGTCTGAGAACCTAAAATTGACGGAAAAAAACATACAGGTAAATATTAATCTTCACCAGATCTTCTAGAGCTACTGTTAAAAGGAATCTGGTTATTCTTTCTGAGTGACCTTTAGGCCCTCACTCGTAGCTCATCAAGAGAATGACCCAGAAACCCTAACACACCTTCCTTTGTTATTTTATTCCGTTCCCTCAAAGGGGAAAGCCCAGCAGAGATTGGAATACATGGCCCGGGTCCTTCTCTTCACAGCTCTCTTGTTCTGTCCCCCCTTGGATTTGGATTCTCTCTCTGAATCGAGCACTCACTACAGGATCCTTAACACCAGCAGAGGAGAGACCAAGCCACTGCAACTGTCCCTGACCAGGATGCGTTCTCAGTGCCTGTAAACTCCATGGAAGGCAAGCCCTTTTTTCATACCATACTGTGACTGAGAAGAGTTGGGTCCTCAGAAATCAGGGTGATGCTGGCCTCATTCCATTGGCCAAGTCTGGAGCGAGCAAATTTCTCCTTTTTACTCTATTCCAACACTTTTTTCCCCACTCTTCACAGGACACAGGAATATCTTGTTGCCCAAAGGGGGAAGTTACCTGGAATGTTTTTAAACCAAAGAGAGGGATGGAATGTAGCTCAGTGCTCACTTAGATAGATAGCCCTGGGTTCACTCTCCCAGGCGGGTAGAGGTGGATAGTATATTATATTTAAATACACCTATGAAATAAAATTATCTTAGCAGATTTTATTTGGTTCTTTCCTCATTTAAACACAAAGGAGACTGCCTCTCAGTGTCTTCAAGCTTGAGGGCAAGCAACCACAGAACTGGAACCTCTTAAAGAGGGAGGCTACACCTGCACCTGGGCGTGTTTACTAGGAATCAAATGCAAAGCTGACTGTAATACAATTTCTTCTTCTTATTTTTGTTTTACTTTAAATTCGTGTAAACATTTATATTACTGAAGTGAGCCATAATTATTATTTACTCCTTGCTGTAGGAATGAAACTACCACACATGTAGCACAAAGGACCAGGAAAAAACGTACTCCTGGGCTGCCTGGTTCAGATGAAAAGTAGAAGCCTTCCATCTCATTCTTGCAGACAAGGCAGGGAGTGCTCAGACTTAGGACTCAAAAAAACCAGACTCCTTTATCAATGGCCCATGGGAGGGAAACAGGAGGTCCTGAACAGTAAAAGAGTGAAGAACGGAAGTGAGGACTTCTGTCAATCCTGTGGAAGAACGTGCCTGGCACAGGCATCGACCATGAAAACTGTGGACATAAAATGCAGCGGAAGTTCTACAAAGAAGCAATGGACCAAGTGATGTCAAATTGGCCCAGATTTGCATTTTGATGACCCTGAGAAAACTTTCAACTGCTTTAGGGGGATGGTCAGGAGATCCCAAACAGAACAAACCGTGTCAGGAAGAAAAGAATCAAGCACCTTTACAATGTCTGGTGAAAAATAAATTGATTTCCTTGTGTGTGTGTGTGTGTGTGTGTGTGTGTGTGTGTGTGTGTTCTTCTGTAGTGTGGGGAGGAGGACTGTTAATTTTCTTCCAGAATATACAGAACCTATGTGAATTTTAGAGACATCTCCATGCAGTTAATAGAATGGACCCAGCATTTTCTATGATTTTTAATCCTCAGAAAGTGGACGATTGTCATTTAGTCTAATCTAGTCAATGATACGGGGTAATAATAAGTTTTTAAAGTGTGGTGTGTGCAGGGTTTCCTAGCATTTAAATTTTTTTTACCACTACATACATGCGTACGGAATATGTTAGTAGTGTGATTCGCAGTGAAGAAACCGAAGTAATAACCATGTAGTGATACAGAGTGACTGGTTAGTGTGGTGTGGGTCTCTGGGCCCAGGCATAGGACATTGTCTTTCACAGATAAGGGACAAAGCCAGTTGAGATAACCTAAGAAGCTTCCTTCTTGTTACACAGGCACACTGCCCGTAACTTAGTTTACAGTGGGATGGATTCAGTTAAGTGAGTTCTTTACTTCTTCAAATTGCTCAGCAAGGGAGTAACATGGTGGTGTGGCTGGAAACATGATTATAAAAGTCCTTTTAATATAATATCCGAATCACAATTGGTACAGCTGCAGATTGTATAATTATCTCACTACTAGGAGATATAATTTGCATGTTGGAGATTTGAACGTCTATAATTGAAATTTGTAGTAAATTTAAGATGAGGAGGAGTTATGCACTGAGGTTTGTGAACCATTTCTGGGTCCAAGAGAGTGATTTGGTGAAAGAGGAAATTATAGTTTGCAGTCACTATAGAAATATATTTTTTATTTTTATTAATATCATTAAAGTGCTCAAATATAATATTGGTGGAAGACAATTTGTGCATGCAGAATGAGCCTTATTTTGGTATAGAAAATACTAGGTAGTTCTATGCTTGTTGATGGCTCTGTAATTGGAAGGAGAATTTGAAATTCCAATTCCACAGTGTGTCTGTGTGCTTTTTCTTTGTGGAGAGCTGTATTCAATCCATGGGTGACTTGCAGGCTAATCTAGCAATGTGATGATGCTGTGGAGTGAGTCACTGGCTTTTTTTACTGTCACTTTTAGACTGCCAGCTCTACCACTTGTCACTGTGTTCCCTAGATGCCCTTTGCCTTTTGTCTTCTGGGTAAAGGGGGAGGATATGAGCATGCATCCCCAGACTGGTGCCAAAGGAAAGAGTGATAGGAAGCATTGCTTGCAATCCTACCGAATGTGGCAGCTGTTAATTTCCTTCCTTTATACTTGCCTGAACTGCTCAGTTTTCTAAGGGAATTTATTTATGTTTCATTAGAAAAGAGTAGAAACACAAAAACAAAATCTTGCAATACAAGCATGGGGATTCCTTTAACTAGATAGTGACCTAGTTGCGGGGGGTAAATAATAGGATAATATCTCATGCTCTTTTAATTCTATTGGTACTATGGTGATATAAGGGGTACCCTACAAGCTAGATTTACATCCAAAGAAAGTATTGGAAGTGAAGATCAAGAACTGCCATCCTAGGACTTGCTGTTTCCAACCCAGCTAGCAAACTAGCATTGCCCTCCTCAGAGGACAGTTGACTTTCCACAATGTCCCCATGGACCTGAGTATCTAAAGAAGAAAGAGGAGAAGGAAGGAAGGACACAAGAAAGGAAGAAGATAGAAAGGAGGCATGGAGGAAGGAGGAAATGAAGGCAAGGATAGGAGGATGAAAAGAGAAAGGGGGAGGAAGGAAGGAATAAGGAAGAAGAAACAAAGGAAGAAAGGAGAAAGAAACTAGGAAGTAAAAGAGAAGGAGGGGAAGCAAGAAAAAAAGGAAGGAAAGGACAGAGATCCAAAGGAAAGGAAAAGGGAAAGATGGAGAAAGAAAAGAGGGAAGACAAAAAGAGGAAGGAAGGGAGGAAGGAAAAGAGTTATCCAGGAAGTAACAAAAAGGAAGGGAAGAAAGAACCACAAAGGAAGTAAAAAGGAAAAAAAGAGGAAAGGAGAAAGAAAAGGAAAGAGAGGAGAAAGATAAAAGAAAGAGAAAAAAGGAAAAATGAATTGAAAGAGGAAATCAGAAAGGAGTTTGGGAAGAAGGATAGGAGAAAGAAGAAGAAAGGAACTAAGGAAGTAAAAAGAGTGAAGGAGAATAAAGAAGGCAGAAAGGGAAGAGAGAAAGGAAGATGAAAAGAAGAGAGAAGAAGGAGACAGGCAGAGAGGGAAATTTCGAGGAGAGGATGGAGATAGATGAGGGAGGAGGGATGGAGGGAGGCAGAGAAAGGTGGAAGGGAGGGAATGGAGGAAGGAAAGGAGAGAGAAAGAGAAGGAGGGAGGGAGAAAGGGACGGAGGAAGGGAGAGAGAGAAGGAGGGAAGGAGAGAAGGGAGGGAGAGAAGGAGGGAAGCAGAGAAGAAGGGAGGGAGGAAGGGAAGGAGAGAGGAAGGGGGAGGAGCTTACAGAAGGAAAAGGGAGGGAGGATGGCAGATGGGTAGGCTCCAGAACAGTTAGCAAAGCATCCCAAAGAGATGTTCTAGAAATGGCAAGAACAGGTCCTAGGGTGGGAAGCCAGAGAGGTGGTGGGAACTGTGTGAGGCACTGAGGGACTGATAGTGATCATATGGGTTAAAGGACAATGCCCACATGAAGGCAATGAATGCCTTCAGGACTCTTAGGATCTTTGATGAGTAGAGTTGTGAAAGCCATTCACTTTTGTCTCCACGTCTGTGCTCTACACGTTTA
Source organism: Rattus norvegicus (assembly GCF_021556685.1). Taxonomy (NCBI): domain Eukaryota; kingdom Metazoa; phylum Chordata; class Mammalia; order Rodentia; family Muridae; genus Rattus; species Rattus norvegicus. The sequence goes on from NC_141538.1 coordinate 101,707,299, forward strand.
GTGACTTTTATTATGGCATTAAAATATTTCCCAAGCCTTACTGCTCCTTGAAGCTAGTGTCAGATTTTAAAGGGGTGAGTGCTTGAATAAATATACACACAGAAGGGAAAGCCCATCTGAGAAGGCAGGTCCAGCTTCCACCCCCACAAATATGCTCAGCGTCTCAATACACAGAGGCTCCCTTCCCAGAATAAATCATTTCCAGGCCCAGGGCTGCATAGAAGTCCCAGTCGGAGAACGCAATTCACAATGGCTGTCATCACATCCAGAGCATTTCATAGCTGAAGAGGCTGTTTTAATTATAAGACAGAGCAGTGCTTAGGAAAACCAAGGGAAATGGATGCCATCCGGTAGCAAACATTTTAATAGAAACTTGTTGGGTTTGAGGCCTTCGTTCTTTGGTTATTGATCCTAAGAGGGTCTGACCTTGCCGGAGACATTGGGGAAGAAAACAAGCTTTGAGTAATCTCTGCAGAACCTTTAGGTTGCTTTGATGGGGTTTTATAATAATGGTTATCTTTCCTTGAGTACTTAACTTGTAGTGGGTTAACATCTATACAGTCAACAGACACCACTAAACCCTACTTTCTGCCAGACGCTGGGATACAGAAGTGAACACACAGCCTGGACATGAGTAGTTTTGATGGAAAACAACCCATCTAGGCAAACCTTAAATTTGAGATCACCATGGGGGAACCCTCTGGATGTGAAAGAACATGTACAGGGTGTATGGCCTGCTCAACAACATCAGAGATGGTTTCCACAAAGAAGTGCTGGCTGAGAAAAGGCGAGATGAAGGGAGATGACCTTGAAGGCAAGAGTGAAAGATGGGCTTCTAAGGGGTCCATCCAGATATCACAGGAGAGAGCAGCCAGAGAGGAGAGGGGGGTGGGGAGGACGAAGGGAGGGAGAGAGGGAGAGAGGGAGAGAGGGAGAGAGGGAGAGAGGGAGAGAGGGAGAGAGGGAGGAATGGCAGGAGCAGAGGCAGAGGCAGAGGCAGAGGCAGAGGCAGAGGCAGAGGCAGAGGCAGAGGCAGAGGCAGAGGCAGAGGCAGAGGCAGAGGCAGAGGCAGAGGCAGAGGCAGAGGCAGAGGCAGAGGCAGAGGCAGAGGCAGAGGCAGAGGCAGTTGCTAAGGAAGAGCTTCATTCAGACCTTTCACCAAGACCTGTGGTCACATAGTCTTAACCTAGCTGTGTGAACTAGACGATGACCTCTCTTCATAGGTTAGTGCTACAAAGCTCAGAGAGTTAACTGATTCAAAGCCACGAACAGGCAGACCTGTCTCCCAGGTAAGGCTAGAAGAACATTTACCCACTTCTGAACTTGAGTTTTCAGCTGCTAGCCTTCCCGCACATTTCATCCAGAAAAAGTTACCTTTAGAGAATCCACGGTAGTGTCCTACTGTGGATCGTCATATAGTGTCATGCCGTACACCGATTCAGTACCTACATCGTTTCACTCACTTAAGACTTTTTTCTTGCTTCTTATGCATGCAGAAATAGCAAGGGTTGTTTCTTATGTTCCAGGCGTCCTATCAGAGTATATTATAAAATTCATCTCACAAGAATCTCAGTAAAGCACCTACCCCATATATTAGAATGGTTTTATCATCCTCCTTCCATGAATGAAGAAATCCAGGATTAGCAAGTTTGAGTGACCTGCCTTGGGGTTAGAAACAGCAGAGAAGACCTTTGAATGGAGTGGGAGAAGAACCTGCCATAAAAATGATTCTCTGTAGCTTTGACACCAATTGTGGATGCTCTAGGAAACCATTGTGATTTCCTAAATCAGGACAGCTGGTTTAATATGAAGAGTGGTGATTTAACAGAAATGTTTCATTCTGGAAGATGAATGAGGTCTCTCTCTCTCTCTCTCTCTCTCTCTGGGGCAGGGAGGGAATACACTTATGAAGGTGAGGAGTTGATGGAAAGAAGAGTTGAAGAATGCTTCTAACTCTGCAGTCTACACTTTACTAGAAGTTTATTGCAAACCTCCCACCACAGAATGGTGGAGGTGAGGGAGGATTGTTGGAGAAAGGCTCTGCTATGGAACTAGATCGTCCACCAAGCAAAGGCTGCTCTGCTCCTTCGGGTGCTTTCACAGGGACATTCCCGACTCTCTCACACCCGCCTATCACATAAAGCTTGTCAGGTCTCACTTGTTGAAGTGAGTGAGACTGGAGAAAGTTGGAGTGTGCTGTTATGGAGTTCTGCTTCAGAGCAGAGAGTGAGGCTGCATAAAAAAAAAAACGAGGCCCACGCGGCAGTGCGTGGGGGATTTGAGGCAGAGGCAGCTCTCACTGGGTGAAACCAATTAGATTCATTGCAGGTGTAGATGGTGGCAGTCTCCATGAAGTCTGCAGTAAGGGCTTTGGCAGGAACATAATTTTATCCTATTTTTCATTTTTTGATTGCCTTAATTAAAATACCCATTGCATCAAATGTTAGCACTTAGTAAAAGAACCCAGTGTATTTTTGCCTCAAAGTTGTGCAAGAATTAGACATGATCTATGGTTCCTAAAAGAAATAACCATAAAGAGAGAGCTTGGATCTTATTTTTTTTGAACACAGCAAAAGCACGGAAGCATAATGTAAGACTCTGAAACTTCCATTAAGACTTCTCCATTTTCAGATTCCAAGTTTGATATTTGATTCTGATGGTAGTAAATTCGAGTGTTAACCCAAACCTAACTGCATTTTAGCTTTTGCCCTGACTGTAATAAAGACTACCAGACTAGGAAATAGTTCTCAATTTGTTAGTGGAACAGGAAATTTTTATTGGTAGTGGTGCATCCACATGACTGTTACTTTCTATTTATAAAATTCTTAGCATTTTCCTTCAGGTTCACCAAGCATTTGGTATTTTCTAAGACTTAATTTGGAGTCTGGGTGCTTCGCTAAGTAAATAAACAGAAATTTTCTTTCTGTTGCTAGACAAAAATATTTTCTTCTAGAAATCAGTAGAGGGCGCTGTTGGCATTTGATTTGGCTTTCTAATACCATAGACGTTCCCTTCTTAATTAATTCAATGTTTGAAATCAAACCTCCGTTTAAATGTAATGATATTAATATGTGAGAATAGATGTGTAAACGTGGAGATTTTCCATTCCCATTAAACCCACAGAACCAAAGGTCTCTAGTTCTCCTCTGAGCCCCTTTGAGAGTGCTTATGTATAGAAATGCTGGCTGCTATAAATTAAAGCTGCACACAGTTGAGTTCATGCATCCAGGCAATGGTTCAACATTTCGAAGACTGATTTCAAGTCGGGGAAGAAAGCAGCTTCCTATGGTTCTCAAGAAAAAGGGGGAGAAAAGAAAGCAAAAGAGACATTAGCCCTAGATCCATTCCTCATGATTTTAAAAGAAAAATTCTATGTGCTAGGTTTAAGGTAAAGTTTATTATCTTCATTCCAGGCGTAAATATTGCTTTGTAGTTAAGATTCTAGGTATATTTGACACTATTTTGTTTCTTGATTTTTTTTTAAAAAATTATATTCCTTCTATTCCAGTCTAAGTTCCTTGGCCACAGGCTATATTGTAGCCCCAGTATTTGAAGGGTGTTTCTACTTTTGGTTCTTAGACTTTCATTACAAAAGACTACAAAACCACAGTCTCCAAGAACGCCATTCATGTTTTGTATTTATTTGGCTGATACTTCTATGATGCACACACTAGCTGCAAATAGGAAATGGCGGGTCTGTGAAGGACCACTGAAAGGACGATGGAGGCTTTATCTTCAAAGAGTCTCTGAGAATACACGGCAATACAGCCCAGGTGAGCAGAAGGAAGGCTGCTGATTCATCTAGAGTTTTCCTGATAAACCGAACATGAAAATAAAGTGTTCAGCACTTAAATCAGTGACATTAAAGACTTGCCACTTTACCAATCTTAAAATAGAAAATGACTTGCGGGGACCATGAAGGAGGCAGCCTTCTGTGTGGCATCACAGTGACAATTGCTTTTGAGATACACAGCTCCGATGCTGCCCAGGCTGAAAGGCTCCTCCTTCCCTGGGTTGCACGAAGCAGGGCATACAGTTGATTGTGTTTCTGAGTATACAAAGCAGTGCCACTTTCTGGGGACAGTAAAACACATTGCATTTTGCAAACAAAACACCCAGCCAAAGACGTGTCACTGATCACAAAAACACATGGAACTTCTTGGAAGGCAAAGGGGAAGAGACATTGTTGTGTGTTTTAATCGAAAGGTAGAAAAGACCTGTGATATTGTTAGGCAGCGTCTGGTTCTCCCCGATCTTTTATACTCTTTAGTGTGTCCGGGTTGGTGGGTTTGTGTTCATTTCTGGCCTTCCAATCAAGATTAATTTACTTTTCATTCTAATAGGAAAAGCTTGACTCTACTGTTCAGGTAGAACCGGAAAAACAAATAGAAATGCTTCGTGGTTCTTGAATGCTCCAGATAGCTGAGACAAAAAGGCCCAGTACTATTGCAAGTATAATTTTAGGTGAAATTTTTGTTCCATGAGAAGCATTAATTTTAATAGAGACTTATATATAAATGCTCATTTGAATAATAATGTAAAATTAAATTTAAATTGTAAATACCGTCCAGTACTAGCTGTTTTCTGGCTCAAATTCTTCAGCACATATGGTGCTAGCATAAGCTTGTGCCTGTCTGCCTACTCTGGGTAATTTTGCATGCAAATAGTTTTAGTGCCTATGTTGAGGTGCTAAAACGTGTTTAGTACACTTGAAAATATTTGCATTGCAAAAGGAGAGTGAATCTCCTGAGGAAAATCAAATTGATATTTTGTATTAAGAGACCACTCTGGGTACCGTGTGGTCTTCTTCTATGAAGAATTCTGTTTACAGTACAGCTAGCATTTTTAATTGACCTTTAGAAGAAAAGGTCTGGCAGTAGCTTTGCCAACTTTATAAACCGTTGGGCCATCTTCTGGCAACGTTCTTCACGTTAATCAGTGGGACAGAGAGAGAGAGAGAAGGACGTAATGTACCGGCTTTCCCTGGACTGTCATTTCTCAAGTCTCGGTTTAGTGGATTGGTAAGAGAGCTCTGAAAATTATAATGAGAGTTTCAGCTGGAATGCGCCTAACCAATTAGCTAACTAGCTAACCAGCTAGCTCGGGAAAGGCTTACATGCAGGAGAGCAGCCGTGGATGCTGGGCGCGAGGCCCCACACACCATTCCATTTGCCTCAGTCCCATCTGCTGCATTTACGGGAACCAGTTCGTTAAGTCTGAATTGAATCCAAATAAAATGCGTTTCTGATGCAAGGCCGTTGACTGGTGCCATTCTCCGCTGCATTATGTCAAATTAGAGTTTGTTTGGAAAAGAGGTTACAGAGAGCCTACGCAAATGTCGCCTGCATGGAACATTGATCGAGTAAGAGTTCTGCACAGATTCAACCGCCACTTTCTATAAACAAATTCCCCCCTCCCCAAGTTTGACTCCTACTCACCAAGACTGAGTCAAAATATTAGAACCTCTAATGAAGTAATAAATAAAATCCAAGACAGGCTTGTAAAAGGCTGGTGGAAGTTCTCTTGCAGCCATCTTTTTCATGTTTTTAGAGAATTTCATTTTATTACCTATGCTAGTTGGAGAGGAGTATGTCCTTATAAAATGAAAGTAGTCTAGTGTCTGCAAAAGAACCAAAGGATATGAGGCCCACCGGAGGAAGCCAGCATGGAGAATCTCCCTCCGTGCGTCTCCCTCTGTAGAGAAGGGAGGCCGTGGATTTCTGACTCCTGGTTTTGGAGATGGACAAGTCCTTTTCACTCCGAGCTCCACGGAGAAAGAACTGCCTACTACAGATTGGATAGAGCTTGGAACTCCAGGGCGTACTCCGGATATTTGCTCTCTTCATCCTGTCACTTTCCATAGTGTCTAAGGTGTAGCATTTTGTACCAATGAACACCAGAGATAGGTAGCAGGCAAGAGACAAAAGGAACTCTTTACAAACAGGAGCCGGCCTGGAAGGGCTGTCTTTACTATGGGATGAAACTCCTGGTTGCAATCTAAAAGAAAAAAAAAAAAACAAGGGAGTCTTCTGCTTTATGTAGGACCCTAGCACATCAATCAACCCATTAAGCAAGTAAATAAAGCAATATCTAAACAATAAATCATTTTGAATTTCATGCATGCACAAACCTTTTGATACCAAAATGACAAGAGAAATTTGGGTCGTGAGGAGGCTACAGACACTCCTCCAACAATTTTGCATGTAAGATAAGAGTTACTCTATACTCTGGTGCACTGCTCATACTGGACTTTAACTCATGGGGGCTTCTTTTTCCTTTGGTGATAGTGGAGTATATGATGCCCAGCATGGAATTGTTTGTGTCGTTTGTGTGTGTGTGTGTGTGTGTGTGTGTGTGTGTGTGTGTGTGTGTGTGTGTGTGTAGGAGCCTGCTAGCACATGTGTGGTTGAGGGGTGAGCATGCTGTTCAGGAGAAACCCACCACACATTTCTGCCATCACAGACGGTGGGCAAACAGCTGTCTGCACAGCTGAGACCACTGGAGATGCTTGCCCTGCTCCAGTAACTCGTGAGCACATGGCTGGTCCCTGGATGGCACCAAGCCCTGTGCAGCAGCAGAGCGGCCCCAGCTTTCCCGAGGCTGAGCAGGCGGGGACTTTGCCACCAGACACAATAAGCATGTGAAATCAGGTCTCATGAATAATTCATCCTTAGTGTCCTATGAAACAAAGAAATGGTATGTTTGCTGGGAGATAACCATGTTCTGGCATTTGTAAATCTTTCTGGATTTGGAGTTGATCATGTTTCTGGTGTTGGAGAAATGTTTTGTTTTGTTGTGTTTTTAAATTTTTTTTCTAACACAAAAAAGTTGGAAATTCAACATAGTAATTTTACAGTGGAGGTCTTCCATGGCATATTGAATGGTTTATACTAGTTTGGCTCACGATTTAGGAATCTAAAAAAGTAAAAATCTCATTTGGTGAAAAGGGATGTTAAAAATCAGTTTACTGCCATAGACTGACTACGGCAGGACAGAGAGTTCTCAAGATTATTTCTTACAAGGCGAGCAGCCCACTCCGCTGGTCCATGTTTCATTGCTGTAGGCCTGAGGAGCTGCTGAGCCCGCAGCCTATTCCCAGCATTGCTGGGAGAAGAGAGTGGCCACTTACATGATCATTTTAAGAAAACGTACTTTGGTGAATTGAACCCTAAATTGTTGTAGTGACACTCAAATGCTCACTAGTTTAACACCAGTTAAATTAGCAATAAAATAACCCCCCCAGAAAGAGAAGCTATTCTCTCTTCCTGTACTGAGCCCGGCCCAATGCCATGGACCCACTGGCACTGGGTAGACTGCATTTGTCGAACGGATGCTTCTAAAGTTGTGTGAGCTAGCTGGCTTCCCAAGCTGATTGAATTGTTATTTATAATTAGAATCTGCGCATTCGTTTCACTAAGTTTTTAATATCCTCAAGAAAAATGAGCCTGAAGAGTCCTCTTGGCAATGACAACCTGGTCAAACAAACTCCAGTGCTGTCCTCACCCCACCAGGAATTATCTCCTCCGTTTCTGCTGTTCACTCAAGCTCTCCCCACACTCCTTGCTTTTCTTTCTTCCTGTGTGTTCACTAACTCCTTGCAACTCCCCAGCTTTCGGGTTACCTATGAGCCCACGAGTGAGTTCTTCTCTATCGCCGACCTGACACGATCTTATCAGTTTGGTTAGAGAACGTCAGAGAGAGAGAGAGAGACCATACTGATTTTGCAGAATGACTGTAAAGAGAAGCAGAAACAGGCTAAGGTTCTCCCAATTATGTGCTGGAATGAAAGTGCAGTTCCAGTTTTTGCTTTAGGGGGAGAGGGTTGACAGATGAGGTGTGAATTGGCACGTGGTAGGACTTCTAGTGGAGAAAAGTGTACGAGCACCTTGAGATGTGCCATGTGTGTGTGTGTGTGTGTGTGTGTGTGTGTGAGAGAGAGAGAGAGAGAGAGAGAGAGAGAGAGAGAGAGAGAGAGAGAGAGCACAAATGCAGCTGAAGCAGACCTCAAGCCCTTGTGTCTGATAGAAAGAACCTGAGTGTTGTTGACCTTATGTCTTGTTGTTACTGGATTCCTCCCACTCACTGCATGTGGGATAGCCTTGCTGTGCAGTCTCCTATGCCCGGTCTTCTTTACTGTGACTGCACATGGTTACTAACACTGTAAATAGAAGTAGGATCCTTCACAGCTCCTTGGTCTTTAGAAAAGAGAATAGACTTTGGAGAGATGAAAACTTGGTCAGTGTTAGCCGTGACTCGGGACCAGTGAGGCTGCATTGGAAACGGGGGTGACAGTCTAGAAAGAACAAAACGTAACAAAACCCAAAACAAACCCAAACAAAAAAATGGGTCATTTGAGAAGAGGGGTCGTTTCCCCTGATTTTCCGTGCACAGCAACTATCAGCTCTAGCGATCACTGAGTTCCAGACTGAGTTTGCAGAAGTTGCTTGGGTCCTCTCTTTTAAGCTCTGTCTTTAGACCATATGTCTATAGTCATAATGCTACATTCTGCTGGGGTGACATCACTGACACTTGCCACACTTGCTTCCGGTTTGGAAAAAAAACTTTTGTAGGAATTTTAAGCACATTTATGATTCTAATTATGTATATTATGGTATAAGATATTTGAAAACTATAAGGAAATATAAGCTACCTAAGGATGTCAGCTATGGTAACAAATGACAGGACAGTAACCGACACCAACACTTTTGAAATTGATACTATGTCCAAAGTTTGGCAGTCAGGATCTTCTGATCTGAGATACTCGGAATTAATTCTACCCTTGTCTTTGCTTCATTTGTGTTTCCAGAGACATTCACTGTGTCTGGATTTTATATTACCTCATCTGGAAAAGCCAACAAAAGTACAGACCTCAAAATTTATATTAAAAACAAACAAACAGAACTAGTCCTGGAACTAGGGTGATAGGGCAGTAAGACTGGAGTAAAATAGGAATGGGTCCCATATGTGTAGAAATTTGGAGGTGGCTCTTCCTCGTTTGGAGTGCCCTACGCCCTCCAGGAGGAAGGCTAGACAACGCCTTGTCTATGTGGTCCATGTTAGTCTTGAATTTGTAGCAATCCTCCTGCTTCAGCCTTCCAAGTGCTGTGATTATAGGCTGGTTCTGCTAGCTCTGGCTTCCTAGAATGACTGTTACAACAACAACAACAACGACAACCGCAACGACAACCACAGGGGAGCACATTTTTCTCAGGTGAGGTAAGGATCTACTGTCTTCTCTCCTTCCAGCAGTGTTGCATGCAAGGAGGGTATAACAGGCACGGGAAGCCCACGGTTGAGCCCTCACCTCTTGTTTTTCTTAGCTTCGTCTCGCAGTAGTCATTCCTAGGTGCCTGCTAGTGTAAACTCCACATCTGAGCTGAGCCTCCCTTCCATTTCCTGTGTGATTGATATGGAAAATCTGAGCAATTTCCACAACACGGTTATGAGCTATCATACAGGTGCATTTAGTTTTTAATTAATCTTAAAAATGTTTTTAATAATTAGTAGCAATACCACTAATTGGCATGTAAGCCATTCTTGTACCAGCAGGCAAACTGGAGCTTTACTTCAGTACACCCACACCCAATCAGCTGAAAATTGCTTGAATGCTTATCTTATAATTACTGTGCTTAATGCTGTTTGCATTGTTTGGAAGCTTTTGTGATTAATTGATTTTATTTTTTTTTAAACCTCAACCTGTACATGGAACTGCAAGGATTAGTCCTTTGCTGAGTAACATCTTATTTATGTTGAATTGTTTGGACACATATAAGGGAAAAAATAATAGGGTTTGTTTTCACCTGCCAAACACAGTGCTTCTGTTAAAGCTATGGCTAGATAGACTCATGGAGAAATGATGGCTGCTACCTTCAAGTCTTTCGTCAGCTGTCTCTGTCCTCTGTGTTTCAGAGAATGGCACAGTCATATTTTTTTACTCTTCTGAGCAGATAACAATATTCTGAGAATTCCCTTATTGAAGCAACTTGCTCAGCTGTTCCTTGAGAGAGAGAGAGAGAGAGAGAGTATGTGTGTGTGTGTGTGTGTGTGTGTGTGTGTGTGTGTGTGTATGTGTATGCATGTCAGCCATTATGTCTTTGGTCTAAAAGCCACAGATAGAACGGCCCAAATCCTGGGTTAACTGGGATGGCTGGTGAGCTGGGTAATTGCCAACGGAGCTGGTGAGCCTGTCAGTGTTTTCAGATTAGAGGACAGGAAGTCAAGTTTTACAATTAGAGTAGGTAAAGGTACAGGTTTGACTTTCAAATCAGAGGTTGTTAAGGATTGGCTATGTGCTGGTGCTGGAGTCCGACATGAGTGTGCATATTCCTCTTCCTGCTCATTGACTCCTCTCCGTGCAGCTGCTGAGGTTATGATGTGCCCAGGGATGGACTGGACAAGAGGGGAAGAAAAACAACACAACACGAAACAAAACAAACAAAAAACAAAAGGGGCATTGTGGGAAAGTAGAGCCCGAGATTAGTTAGAATATCAGAGCATCAGGTTTGAAGACAGAGCAAGAGCTGAAGAACTGCTGGAGAACAAACAGATTCCAAATCTTTCCCCTCTCTCTCTCTCTCTCTCTCTCTCTCTCTCTCTCTCTCTCTCATCTTTGTTTGCATAATCTAAAGTCCCAGGAGGAGACTGGAACACTGTGAATAATTATTAAAAATATTGTAAGGGCAATGGATGGTTCATAGCTCAGATTCAACATGAAATAAGACCCATGATATCTTGTTACGTGCCACGGGTAAGACTGGCTTTCTGCACATGAGACCTACGAAGTCACAGAGGGCCCAGGACTCACAGACTCCACACTTACTGTCATACTCTAAGCTATCATTATGAGCAAAATTCTTAATCATTGTCAGCAAACAACCATTTACACTGGTGCCAGTGACTTTGCAGCTGGCTCCTCTTGTCATGTCTTCTATAGTAGGGGCTATGCATAACTCTGTAGAAACACAAAGGTGGGAGAATCCCAAGAGTCATGAAAACTCCTAGGGGGCAAGGTCACAGAAGTAGAGGTAAGTTAGCAGTCAGTGGTTACTGAAGCTGGGGTAAGGGAGCGTAGGTGATGAGCGTAGGTGATGAAACCTAGAAGCAACAGATGCCCAAATTCTCTCTGATCAAACAAAGTAAAAATAATACCCTCTTTAAGAGTAGTAAAAGCAAGGAAACTGGGGTTAAGGCAGTTGGGAAAGTTCTGGAAAGTGGCACACATCTGGCCTGTTGGAGCTACAGGAAGAATTCCACCACAGCCAAGCAGACAAATGTGACAAGATCACGAAGAACTGGTAATTCAGCTGTTGTTCACATCTTCTCTCTGACCAGGCTATTCCTGCAGGCATGGAGGCATGAAGAATTCCATGTCTTAGTACCAAGTTGCTGTATTTATGGCAGTGCATGCTTAAGTGGAATGGTGAAAGAATGAGGGTTGCTAGATAGTTGATTGCATAAAATCATTTTAGTCTTGAGGCAACTGTTTTCTCCCATTTATTCTTTGGTCAAAGCATTTTATAATACAATTCTAGGCATCTATACCAACTCTTCTAGGATGAGGGATTCCTTAACATGCCTAGGCTCTCAGTCTTTGTTGGATTGTCTCTATAATCTATTGCTTTTGCGATACTATATAACCCACACTATCTTCAAACTCATACTGGTACTCCTGCTTCACATCCCCAGTGCCTGAATTATAGACTCATGCTACCAGCCAGTAGCAGATGGATTTGGTTGTCAAAACCTACTTTCTTGGGTCGGTAATGTGGCCCAGCAGGTAAAAGAACCTGTGTCCAGGAATGATGACCTGAGTTTGATCTTTGAACCCACATGGTAGAAGGAACATATCAACTTTCACAGGTTGTCCTGTGACCAAACAAATTGGAAAAGAAAATTAAAGTATTTTCTTCTACAGAGATAAACATATGTCCTCTGAAACACCCAGCAAGTCATGTTCTGGAATCTGGAGAATAAGCATCGCTCCTCTTCACAGACACCCAAGATAGATTCTCTGATTACAGAGAATTAGTGCCCCATTCGGTTAGAATATGTTATGTGTACAGAAGATTGCCTTGAAAGCTTTTGCAAACTCTGTGCTGTAAGGATGGGTCTGACAGACAGTTCTCTTTTTAGCCGAATAGGATTATGCTTTGTTTCCAAGATAGCTTGGGGAAGTTTCGTCTATAGATTCATTATGCTTTCTGAACTCCCTACTCCCCCTGGGAAACCTCTTCTCCATTCCCTCTGTCATTTGTTACACTCTGGGCTCACACCCAGCTGAAGCCATTGCATGAGAGACAGAGCCAGTCACAAGTGCACTTGTGCCAGGAAGGACAGCCCAGACGTTTGCCATCTGTGTCACAGTTCCCTCAGCTTCATCTAGCTTTTCCTTAGGTTGTTGTTTAGGAACATGCCTGTGAGCACTGCCCCCTCCCCTTAGCAATGGGAGCAATTAGCATATCACTAGATTTTTTTTTTGAGTGATGCCATCTCTTATAGTATTTCCTCAAACTTTTATTAATATCCTAAAAATGATAAACAATGGGGCCTTGTCAGGTGGGTGGCTGCAAGACAATCTACTCAGTAATAACAATAAAAATTGGTGTCCTAGATGAAGTTTTTTGTGTTCCTTAGTATAGAAGTCAGGTCAACTCAGTCGACACTCTCTATGCTTGAAAGAGAATCATGATTTCACAGACTTGAGGAATTTCTAAAGAATCATATTGACCAGAAGCAGCTTCTGCCGGAAGAACTTAGCCGAGGGCACTTGATTTCAGCAGCATGTATGCTAACCTTTCAGCTGAAACTGAAGCTGTCACATCATGCGACACATCCATGTGTCCTTGAAAGTCCATGTTAGGACACCGTAAGAAACAGACTTAACCTATACATTGGTGTCTTTCTGTCATACATCATAACCTAAGTTCTTTGTACAGTTTTCCTACTTGATTATTTAATTGTGGGCCAACGTAGAACTATACAATTTAACCACAAAGAACTAGAATTGAGAGCGTACCAGCAACAGATACAAAAAACAGTAAGGTAGACTTACTCATAGAAGCAGTAGCTAGATTGTACAGTGTCCATCATAGGAAAAGATAAACACCTTTCTGTTAATCCTTAACGACTAATTAAGACAGGAAATATTATTTATATTTTAAAAACAAGGAAATCAGAGCTCAAAACACTTAAGTAATTCTCTTTAATTCAGTCTATTTTTAAGTGAAAAAAATCAGGTTCAAGGCTGTTTGATGCTATTTCTAGTGATAAGCTTACTAGGAAAGCCTGTTTCTGGCATTCCTGACAAATGGGACATACGAGATGCAGTGTGTGTGTGTGTGTGTGTGTGTGTGTGTGTGTGTGTGTGTCACAGCATATCTAGAATACACAGCAACCTGGAACTCCTTTTGCTGTGTATTCAGTTTCTGAAGTATTACAATGGCTATGGAGATATTAGTACCAAATATATTGCTCCAAGACTTTTCAAATGAAGAAGCAAGGACATTAATGTGTATGTCTCTATATGATAGCAACAGAGAACCATTATTTCTATTAATTCCCCTTAATACTATTGGCATTACCCTTTTTCTTATGGCAAATATTTAAAAGGCATATATATATTTGTGTGTGTGTGTGTGTGTGGTGTAGTTTTACATATTTATAACCCTTTACTTATGTTTTACAGAACAATATATAGGGCACTAATAAATATTCAGTCTCAATTCTATTTATTATTTCAGTATTCACCCACACTTCCTAATCACAGTTCCCCTTTTTACTTTTTATCAAACATTTTCCTGCTTTACTTAATAAAAGGGAATGTGGTCGGGAAGGTGAGGTGGCCATTTGACAGCTCAGGTCTGGCAGAGATGTGCTGTCTGTGAAAGAGTCGGTCTCTCCAGGGCCACTTTTTGATGGTGTTTTAACTAACTGAACCAACAGTGGTTGTAGCTGGTTGGCAGAGTCCTCTAGCATAAGCGTCGGGGAGGCATAGCTCTATTCCTGTGTGAGAATCTATTTCAAAATGTGGGGACATCTCAACTGTGTTAGAGGAGGAGCTAGAAAGGTGCTTCTTCATTCTCCCAGTGTTTCAAACTTGCTAGTACGTGAGCATTGGGAAGTTACTTCTCTTAAAAATGATCCAGATACCTCATTTCGCAGTGACAGGCAAGAGAGGATGTACTAGTGGGAACTTAATAAGACATGGGTTTCCTCTACTTTCAAGGTCGTTGAGAAATTCAAATCAGATAGAGCTGTGAAACCACAATTCAAATTGTAAAGCACTAAAGTAGCTTGTGGCTAATAGATGGATGCTACATCTGGTTAGGAAGTCCCACACCCTAGTATCTGGCTGGGAAGTGTTTTGACTCTACTTATAAAACACGCTTTGTTGCTGGAGGTGACTCATGCCATGACCGGGGGGTCTAGATTCTTAGACCCAACTTCCTTATCGGGTACACTCCATGCCTCCGAGTTGTGTTTTGAGAGATGGGATAGAGTGGAATTTCAGGGATTGGTGATGTAAATGTGAGTTTATAATAATGGAGAGTCACTCAGGGATAGGTAGACAGAATTAAGGGCAGAGCCTGTTAAGTGTTACTACCCTTAAAGGATAATATACATTATCACATTATCTTCAGTGTATCATTCATTAATACAAAACAGTGACGCTGGTGTCTAGGGAACTGAAGTTCCTTTGTACTTTGTTTTCCATGAACACTCTGAAGAGAGGCACTTCCTTCTGAATGATGTCACAACAGTAGTCAGGGGCTGAGGTGCCTGCCTAAAAGGAAACATAGCTTCAGCTCACAAGAAAAACCCCAGCTGGCTTCTTTTTTATTTAATTAATTTGATTTTGTGAAAGGGATTAAAATACCCAAGTGACTGAAAAAGCCTGGTCACGCAGAGAGAGGAAGCTGTATGTCCCTGCAGACACTTGTGGTCTGTGGCACGATTGTGAACAGCAAACTTCTCACATTTGTTCTGCCCCTGAGAGACTGCACAACAGCCTTGAGCAGGGACATCCACTCATGGTCCCAGCAGCATTTGCTGGGGTTTCTTATTAAGACAAACATAGAACGTCAGTCAGGCTGAGTCTCTCACCTTATATCCTGGGTCCTGCTGGCCAGTTCCCAGTGTCACTTTTTCCTCTTGTTTCCTAGAAATCAGACTTGGGGCAAATGGTTTTTCAACTGGCTCTCACTTTACACCACAAACAAACAAACAAACAATAAATAAATAAATAAACAATCCATCTGATTAAATGACGACCACAAACCCATTCTCTCTTACTGTACTGGAGTTGAATCCAAGACTCCAGGACTGCAAATTCCCAGTTCAGCAGGTAAATGAGAGCAGGAGGGAGGGTGAAGAACTCCCCTAAGGTCACACAATCCCCCAGGGCCAGAGACAAACCAGCTCTGGAATTCTTGCTTTTCACATTCAAGAAATGTTTCTGTCCCTGTATACTTTGATACCTTTGCATTAACCTGCTTTATTGAGAAAATTATATATAATTATATAAAGGCATGAGAGTCCATTTTGTATCTCTTTTAGAAAAAAAATATATATATAACACAGAGAAAATTTTAAAAATGTTCATTTCAATTTATAAATTCAGATCTTTGTTTAAGACATTCATTTGACTTAGCAGTGAGTGATACTCAGACTGTACACATATTCTGGCCAATTAACAAAACTGTCACACACGTAGTATCCATTTCTAAAAGAAATAAAAATTAAAATAAACTTGACACCCAAACTCTACTCATCATAATTCAGTTTCACTTAAATTCTAATTTCCAAGGCCATGCCATATTTTGTAGTGGTCTTCAGTCTTCTGTATTAACATAATTTTATGTTTAAAAAATGGCAGATATAGAAGGGTTGGCAATTAAGCTATCTTAAAGCAATATTTCATAAATTTCTTAAAAAGTCGTTACACAAGCATACTCACAGAGTCCACTTCGTCAGCTTCCTCACACTAAGGCATGATAACGTAAAGATTCGCATTTATTCTATCGATCTGTGACCCCCACCGGGGGCATTTACTCTCACTTTTAAGCAAGAGGTTAAAACAATGGGATATACAAAGATGGGGAAACAGAGAGAGAATGTTTTCTCAGTTGTAAAAACAACTCATCGAGTGCTAGGACAGTTACATGAAGAGAGGTGGGAATCAGAGCGCCATAGTCAAGGCAACTCCCTGAAAGGACAGTCATTTATGCATGGAAATTTGCAGATAGCATCTCCAGTCAGCCCTGCTATTATTGTTGTAACTGTCCTTACAACTTCACATACTGGATTATCTCATTCCATTTACCCTATGAACTAAAAAGAAAAAATAAAAAAAAAAACCAAAAAACAAATTATTCTATGAAATTAAAAGAGTCTAAAAGAGCTATCCTAGGAACTACATATTACCCAAGATACACACTCTGATTTTGTTTTAGATTGTTTACCTTGTAGTTGTTTTAAATGACACACTGACTAAGGTAAAAGAAAATAATTTTCTTTGAAGAGTAGTAATGCTAAAAGCTGATTGCATTATGGTAGATAACAATCT
Organism: Rattus norvegicus; assembly: GCF_021556685.1. NCBI lineage: Eukaryota > Metazoa > Chordata > Mammalia > Rodentia > Muridae > Rattus > Rattus norvegicus. The sequence continues at coordinate 101,723,863 of NC_141538.1, forward strand.
TTGACTAGTCTTCCTTTTGAAACGTATTCTATAATAATAAAAAAGAAAAAAGAAAAAGTAAAGGAAAAGAAACACCCACCCACCCCTCCACTGGGGATCCAGTCATCTGTCCCCGAATAGATGTAATCCTTGTACAACAATGCTTAAGTCAGCAAGATATTTACAACACATGTTAAGTGGTTTGTTATTTATTTCAAGACTTCAATTGGCACAATATATTAACTATTAAGGGCATTGTTACAAGGCTTCCACTTGAGGAAGTTTTTTTCTTTCTTTTTCTTAAAAGGAGATTGATAAAGGAGGGAGAGGGAGAAAAAGTCCCCATCAAAACTACGGCTCTTGTCTGTTTTCTTATTCCTTTAACCTGAATAAATTGCTGGAGTTAGAAACAGAAAGAAACTAGCTTTAGAAATCATAGTACTCGGTACTCAGTACAATTTTATTAAACCCAGTCTACTGTTTTTTTTTCCCTGCCATTCTAATATAACCTATTATGAGAATTTTTCCCCATAGACAGAAAAAAAATATATAAACGTACCAACTTTCCCTCCCTAAGAGCTTCTTATTGTTCATTTTCATTGCTATTTAGAGAAAAGGCTCATTAAAATATTATGAAGCACATAGCATGATTATGTGCCAGCCTTCGCCAACGAGGAACATCTGTAGCGCAGTGTACATATATTTGTATTACGGCAAGCTTGAGCGCAGACTCCCTTTCACCCCCTTTTACTTTGCTTGTGTCCTGCAACTCTTTGTCCTGACTACAGACGAGGCAGAAGTGTGAAGCCGCGCAGGCTACAGGGCGCTCATTGTCAGCCTTGCGGGGCTCCCCGGCCAGATGCCACTATTCTATCATTAGCCTGTAGCTCACGTCAGGGGAAGCCGTGCTCTGCGAACGCTTCCAAACCTCTCTTGACTCTTTCCTCCTCCGGTTATTTTTAAAATGTATCTTTCCTCCCTTTTCATTCTGGTGCAGAAAGTGACCCCAACACACTCCAAGTCCGTAAGTCTGGGTTTTCCCTTTCTTTGCGTTAGTCCTTTTGCTCTAAACCAAAGAGGCTTGGGCATAATAAAAATGTCTATACCACAGATATTTGTGGAAAGCACATGGTGCCATTTTGCCAGACTACTCTTATTTGTTAAACTGAGTTAAGTGTAACGTGATTCCAAAAACTGCCTTCAGAATGAAAGAAAAGGCTTGTAAAGCCAGAGAGATAATTGCCGCAATCTGGGTTACAGAAAACACAAAACAAAGGAGCACAATCCTGTTTTGTGTGTGTGCTGATTGTGTGCGTCTTTTTGTTTTGGTTTGGATTTTTCCTTGCTTGATGTACCCAAACAAGTGAAATACTCCACTGTGCGCACGTTGAACGGCATTAAAAAAAAAACACCCCGAATCCTGCAGAGCTGTAACAAAACACAGCCTCTGTTAGTGGACAGTGGCACATTTGTGGTATGAATGTCTTTTCAAAACGGAAGGCTCCCTATCTCTCCCTCCAATGAGCAAACAACCCTCAAGGAATCCAGCTATCTCCAGTTGCCAGGACTTCAGCACGCACACATCTACCCGCACCTGAAGCTGTCGGCTGATTTTGCACACATGAAGTCAATTTGAAAAGAACTCAGGTCCCCAAATCTTATACAAGAATCCACAACAATCCTAAGGTATCCTTGTCTTTCTGCAGGGTTTTCAGAACCATGACTGTGTTATCAGCCTTCCCATTACTGAGGAGAGGGTCCTTTGGGGATGGTTTGTAGACTGGACTGTTCTCACTTTTCCTTTTTCTGACTGCCAATTGTTTCTAGACTCTAACCACTTTCCAAGACAATGATTTCCATACGAGCATCTGTATGTAAATATTAATAATCACTGCATGTGCTCTCAAGTATAGAAAAATAAACACCGTTCCCACACATATTTCTTGTTTTAAAATTGCTGGTTCGTACTCCATAAAAAGGGTTCTGTTCCCCAAAGCGCTCTGCTAATGTCCATTATTAAAGGGAATGGGAACAAACTTCCCTAATTTCCTGGTTTTATGTTTAGAAGCGAAGCTGGTGGGTCTGAGCTAAGCTTTTGGTCTGTTTAGAGGCAGATTATGTGTTACATGTTTTGAAACCAGCATCTCTCATTTTCCCAGGAATCACCACACGATTTGCCGCTTTAAATTTCAACTGGGCTGCCTCTTCTAGCCTCAGCTGACTCCGGCTTTCCTTCCTTACTGCTAACGTGCTTTTTCTTCAATAGCAGGTTTGTCAGAGGAAAGGGCAAAAGTATGTCAGGGGCTTTCTTCCTTTTAGATGTAGATAGCCCAGACAGCAACGAGAGGGCAGGAGAAGAGATGAAATGTATTAGGTCGCTAAGGTGCATGTAAGGATAAACCCATGAAGGGCTCGATGCAGAACTTGGCAGTGGAACTGCCCTGCTGAGCCAAAAAGCCAGCCAGGGCAAGGAAGCCTGTGATTACGGCTCGCTCTGAGAGCGAGACCCGCAGGGAGGGTGTGGAGGCTGCTTGGTGAGAAGTCTGTTTGGAAATACAAGGGGGCAGGGTATGAAAAAGAGACAAGTCTGAAAAGACTCTGAGTCTAATCAGAATGTGGATGTTCCTGACCTTAAAAAAAAAAAAAAAAAAGACAGGATAGCAATATTTCAAAATTCCACAAAAGCAAACAAACAAAAAACCCAAAAAACAAAATGAAACAAAACAACAGCAGCAGCAGCAACAAGGTTTCCATTTTGAATTCTGTTCCATTGAGAACAAGTAGTTGGAAAGGCACCCTTCAAACACTTCAGTGAGAAGTGAAGCTTTTGGTTGAAATGCTCAACCACAGAAGGGGCTAGGATGAGCCCCGTTGACAGTGTAGAGTAAGAAAACCCCTTTTCCTCTCTTTGGCACTTTTGTTTCTAAATACGGTTGGAGTACTTTAAAAAAAAAACATTGTTGTTGGGTTGAATCATGAAATTTTTAATTTATCCATTTTTTTAAGTTGCTATGGGTAATCTAATTAGCTGAGCCTTACAATTCTTTTCCTTACAGAAATCTGATTCTAATTTCTTGTGATTGGCTCCCCAGGAGCCCCGTGGTATTTGTTCGGTTGTTCCGAGGCTTCTCCTTTGCTCTTAGATACAGACATTCTTCCTATTTGAATGCCTGTTCCAATTTTAGAAAGGTGGACAAAATCAAACCATTTAACACTTCAATGTGGCATCTAAGTGAAGTAAGTTCTCCCTCTGTTCCACCCGAAATTCCACTACAGAATTTGGATTTCCGAATTATTAGACAATGGAAATGCTGAGAGACAGGATGTAGGCATACATTTCAGGGTTTATAGGTCTTTATTTCACTTTACGTCTTAAACAAATAAACAAGCAAATGAAATCATAAACAAACATACAAGCAAAATCATGACAAAATGTAATTTAAACATATAATACACACAAGTTAGGTTCAAGGAAAAGTGTATTCCTAAGTTTCTTGGTAGACTTGAAGTGATCCCACTATATTGCCTCTCTGTCCCAAGGTTGGGGAAGGGAGTCTGCACCAACTATCAAGCTGAGAGAACTTCCTTCCTTCTGGTTCTCTGGGAACTGTCCTGTATTCTGGATACAGATGTGCGTGCTGACATCAAGTAGGAAGCATGCAAGTGCAGGATGCATAGGAGGCTGGGATATGGGGTGAGGCTGACTTATACAAGACCCCCGTGAAGGAGATTCTGAAATAGCCAATACTGAGAGCTAATTGATGTGTGAGCGTAATGTCTTCCCTTGATTTTAGGGGTTGATACGAACAGAGAAATCAAGTGCGAATCCATCTGCTCCAATGTGGAGAAAGTACAGCTTCATCAGCTTAGAAGCAACATGGAAAGGGGAGCTTTAACAGCAAAGCACAACAGAAAACTCCATACAAGGAATGTGCAAATGACTACCTGTGTTCGCTCTTCCTTTCTGAGTATATAGTTAGGTTGATGTGTATTTTTTTTACCAGTCATGTTGCCTCATCTCCTCATTGTGTGCTTTGTATAAGATATTTCCAGACCATCATCATAAAATTACTTAAAATGTTACGTGTTTCAGAAGAATAATAATTCCTTTATTTTTTCTTTATAATTAGTAAATGAAAAAAAGCATAATATTTATTTTGAAACCAATAGGTGGTGCTGTGAATTTCTATATTTTAGTTCAAAGCAGTATACTTATTCCCTAGTCCTCAGTGGAATTAGAAATTTTCTAGTTATCATAGTTAAAGTTTTCACATTAAAAGTAAAAAGCCCAGACTGAGTTCCACACGCAGTTAGTCCTATGATTGTTTCCCTTTCTTTGCAAAATCAACCAAAATGCAGGGTTTAAAGGAAATCTCTATGATTCTTTGGAAGGAAGGCATATTTACAGAAACTCACCCACATGGTCTTTTCTATCCTCCCGCAACCCCATGGTCTCTTTCCATCTACTAATTGGAAATACGTGGAGATTCAGAATTAGAACATTATACTTTATTGCCTGAACAGCCTTAGGGTGCTAGATGTCTATAAAAGGCAATACTCTCAGTGCTGCTACACCAAAATTCTTTATCTATCTTCATAGACTCCCAGAGCCCTGTTATAAGAGATCAGGGAGCTGTGACAAGCAATGTAAAGTGAGCCGTGTTGGACTCAGAGCGGCTTTGTGCCTCTCTTCATGGGAAACAACGTGCTTAAGCTGCATGGAAGGGAAGTTTGACTGTTCAAAAACCACAAAAAGTGAGACTCTTTAGGAAAGAAGGTACATTTGTCACGGAATCCCTTCCCCCTTTATCTCTGCATATGAAACTGATATAAAGGAAAAACAGGAAGTTCCATGAGTTCTTGTAAAAAGAAACAGAAAGGACAGTGACAGCTATGCCTGACTATATTATCAACCCTCTCTTTCCTCAAAACGTCTGGGTGATTTTTAACCTCTCTTCCTCCAGATGTTTGGTACATTGTGAAGTTCACCTTAGTCACTTCAAAGTGCTGGCTGAGCAGCCTGGTTGCCTATGGAAGGCAAGTTTGCAGAAGACATGCTAATTTGCATATGATTGCACTGCATAGGTAGACCATGTTCCTCCTCTACCCCACCAGGATACTTTGTGGAATAAATCCTTCGGAAGCTCCTAGCTGTTTCTTCCTGCCCTTTGAGCAGTCAGGTTGCCTTCTTCTGCTGAGATGGTGGAGGTTGGACTGAAACAACTGTTAACTATCACTTCTCCATGTTTCCTCCTTATACATAGTATTTAGGCTATGAGAGAAGACTTGAGTGCAGAAGTGATTATCTCATATATGTCATTAATAGAAAGAGGGCGTGGGGAAAGGGAGTTGAGAGTGGCTATGTGCTGGGCTGGAGGCAGCTCACCTGGAGTACTCAATTAAGAGTGGAAACTATGTTTTAAAATAAAAGTGACAGTGTAGAACATGACTGAGGGACTTAGTAAGAATGATGAAGAAATGTGAGAAGCATATGTGACACAGCTTCAGAAATGGGAGACTTTTAGTTTCATAAGAAATGTTGGGAAGAGCACAGTAGGGTCAGCAGTGATGACGGTCTCCTGGTAACTGACAAGCTATCATATGGAGAAAACATTTATAGCAATTTGATATGATTCTAGGATGCTTATCAAGGATTAATCAAAGGAAATTGTCATTTGCTATCTCACTGTCAAGATACTAGCATGAGATGTAAATAGCTTTCTTTCATGATGAGAAAATCAAACACAACTCAAACAATTCAGTTTATAATAATGTCGTGAATTTGGACCGAATTTAAAAATTAAAAATGTTAATAAGCTAATAATCTGGTGAGTTTGGACAAAATAAAATATTAAAACTGTTACAATGGTTCAGAACAATTTTTTTAAATGAAAAAGAAAACCACTCTCTTCAAATTGTTCCAGAAAACAAACATTTATTGAGCAGCTATTGTGTGCCCAGCGCCTCTTTAGATCACAGAGATCAGTGCACCAGACATAGCAGAGCTGTGCTGTTGCATACCCTTAACCCATGGGAAAGGTGAATGCAGTCACTGAAAAACAAAAACAAAAATGAAAAACAAACAAAAAAATAAAACAATTCCTTGACAGGTGCTAAGAGCTAAAACAGAGTAATAAGGTGCTAATTTAGATAAGGAAGTCAATACTACTACCTACACATGAACAGGAAGGCTTGTATGTAGAGTCTAATGAAAGTGCATCACAAAAAATGTTGGAGTAGAAATTAGTTAACAGTTTGTGGAGATACAGAGTCCCTTGATTGTTTTTGTCCTTGTATATTCAAGTTGAACATGCCGAACACTGTATGCACATGGTGATGGTAGATTTCTACAGAATGTTGGTGATCAGATCACACACACATACGCACACACAGACACACACGCACACACACACACGCACACACACACACACACGTGTGCCCTCCTCAAAAATTCTATTACAACCAAAATGACATGTGAAATATTTTATTTACATATGTCCACCCTCCATTCTCCAGTTTCAACTTTACATCTCTATTCTCCTTTACATCTCACAGCCCCAGAGAAGTGAATATTAACGTTTCTTACTGTGAAGTTCTAAGCCCTTCAGTAATAGAGTTAAGAATGGCAGAGTGAGAAAGAATCTGTCATGACGCCATCCTTTCTGAATGCTATCAATGGCAGGGTTACTTTCTCAGTACATCTCCAGCTACACAGGAAGGAGTGCAGCTTTGCTGTTACTTTGGATGGGAGGGAGCACAGCTTGTTTAGTTAGGAATGGATTTAGGTTGCATGGAAAGAAAATCTAAATTAAGACTCATGCCCTGAAGATTTTATTCTCTCATAAAATAAAACCAGAGGTTGGATACGCAGGGCTGGTAAAGTAGTCATGTAAAACCTTCAGAGAACCAGCATCCTTTGAAGTTTCCATTATACCTACAGAGGAATCCCTCTCATATATATGGTTCTTGGAGTCACAGGAGGGCCAACAATATATGAATTTGAACTTATAAAAATGTATACTAATATTTGAATTACTATCACATGCCTTTCTCTTTCCCTCCCTCCATCCTTCCCTCCCTCTGCTCTTTCCTCTTCCTCTCTCTCTCTCTCTCTCTCTCTCTCTCTCTCTCTCTCTCTCTCTCTCTCTCTCTCTCTCTCAGACAGGGTTTTTCTCTAACAGCTTGGCTGTAGTAGAACTCACTTTATAGTCCCAGATATGCAGATATCCACTTGCCTCTGCCACTTAAGTGCTGGATTAAAGGCGTACACCACCACGTCCAGCTATATCCTGTGATTTCTATTAAGTAAATTAATTTTGGTGTTAAATAAATTGGGAAACAGCAAAATCTTTCTAACAGCTACAGAACCCCAGAGAAGTGAAGCCTGTCCTTGAGACCTTGCAAGCAGGCATTGCTAAGGACAGGGTATGAGGGGAGAACTGAAGCACTTGCTCACACTTGTGTCTTCTCCACTCCTAGCATACTCCATTCCTTACGTAAATCACACGTAGAGCTTCTGAACTATACCAGCCATTAATTGTGCTCATTAACCTGCCACATCTTCAGTGTTGGGTAAATTATTACCACCCACTTAAACTGTGAATAGTTTTGGAGACTTAGGATAAACTTCACCTTTATCTGTAGCTTAACACTTAAGAGAACAATAGGAAGTGTGGGTTGTATGTCTAGGTAGCTAAGACTACTACCAATGAATCCAGCGTGTAAATGAGATTCAGTTCATTTTGGAATATTCATCTATTGGCCATCTCACATTTCTTATATCAAAAAAGTATAGAGAAGTTTGGGGCCTGCCATGTGCCTTTGACGATAGCAACCATGAACCATGAAGATACACACTGGAGAGTTGATTTTAAGATTGGGTGAGAGTTGCTTTTTTCAAAATGAACCTACTATAGAAAACTAGTGCTTTGCTTTCATAGCTAAGTAACTGCAAGACATTAAAATTTAGTCCCCATGAAAATTGGTCAAAATTGCTTTAAATAGGGATTGAATACAGTTGAAACTGAGACATTTGCCAGAATCATTTCCTATTTGTGTGCAGTTGAGCTGATTGAATTACCATTTCTGCCTAGAACCACAGAAGCTCAAGAGACTCTGAGGTCAAAACCACAAACAATGGCTCTTTGTCTAAAAGAAGCCCATCGTTGGGCTTTCAGATGCAAACATGTGCGATCTCAGGGTATAGAAGAATTATTAAGAGTTCAACCCTAGCTCAGAACAGCTCATGTGTCTGTGAGAACTCACCAATTCTTGATTTGTGACTAGAGTATACTACCTTACATAAGAGTACAGAAACCCTCTTTCATTCGTCAATAGCATCCAAGTGAAATTCTCCAAATCTGTGATTTGGTTCTTCTCAGTTTAGAAGTAGAATTCATAAACTCCCCACCTTTACCATATTTGCAAGAAGATGGAGTGAAAGTTGATGAAACTGCAGAAGAGCATCTTCCTTCTCCATCCAATGGGAACAAATATAAGATCCATAGCCAGACAACGAGAGAGAGAGAGAGAGAGAGAGAGAGAGAGAGAGAGAGAGAGAGAGAGAGAGAGAACACATGTGAACTCATAGAGACAGACATCATGCAGAGGACATGAGTGGATCTGCACAAGATGGGGCCCTAGAGTTGAAAGAAGTGGACACATGCCCTCATCCCTAACTCAGAAGCAGTTTTCAGTTGATAACCATTTGCAAATGAAAATTTAGTTTCCCCTAAGGGAGTCTCACTGGGGAAACAAAGCATCCAAAGGGTCAGCTGCATGCCAGCAGAAGATAGGCAAGAGAAAATGAACTCAGTGACATCCATTGAGGTTGGAGGTTCCATGACTTAAAATGTTCTATCAGGGATTTTCCCTTTTATAAAAAATTAAACAAATATACTACACACAGACACAGACTCTCTTTCTCTCTCTGTCTCTCTGTCTCTCTGTCTCTCTCTGTCTCTCTCTCTCTCTCTCTCTCTCTCTCTCTGAAAGTTCCTTTGTTTCTGTAACTTTCCATTTAGTGTTTTTATGGGATTCCCAAGTGTATGAATGAATGGGTATCTGCCTTCTAGGTTCTCTTCCTTCTGTTTTGTCCAATTCTGATGTGTTGAATTTTGTTTTATCTTTTAGATTATATTATATCACATCATATTGTATTTATTGTATTATTCCACAGAATCCCATTTGTTTTCTCATGAGTGATAGAAAGTAGGTGGATCTGGATAGGAGAGGAGGTGGGGAGGAACTTGGAAGAGTAGAGGGAGGGGGAATCATAATCAGGATTTATTATGTGAAAGAAAGTTATTTTCAATAAAAGGAAAAAAAAAGAAAGAAAGTTGGTGAAACTGGCCTAATCCACACACCAACACAATGAGATATGCTGGGGAGAAGAGAGGAGGAAAGGTGACCACCAGATGATGCTGGTGGCTGGTGAGGTGCTCCTCCCAGGGCGTCTGCATGTGGGGTGTGCTACTGCTGTGGGAAGCATGGGCTTTGTAGAGCTGCATATCAGAAGCCAATGGGGAGAACTGGAATGTATTCTGCAATATGCTAGGGAGGGAAACATGTTTGGGAGGAAGGACTGACTCTTAAGTGCAGTGTGTGTGTGTGTGTGTGTGTGTGTGTGTGGTTGTGTGTGTGTGTGTGTGTGTACACGTGCGTGCGTGATTATCAACATGAGTTCAATATTTTTGAGAGATAGTCTGTACCCTTAAAAGCACTCGCTTCCTTGGATTCGGCAGATTTGCATACACCTCAAGGGAAAAGCAAATTGGTATCTGTATTAAAAATAATAAAATGGAAGGTCATCGGAAGGCCTTAGTTTGGGGATTAAGGCAGACCTGTGGTCAACTTGCTAAATGATATTAAAAGATATTTTCTTTCTCTCTGAAACCACTAGAGTTTGTCATTAGATGAAATTGAGGAAAACACATTTGTTAGACACTACTGGCATGCTTTGGGAGTATCAGTACTCAGTAGGTGAACACATACTTCAAGTACACATTCAAACATGCTGTAATTGTGTTGTTTAAGAATAGTTTTCATCGTTGACTTCATCTGAACATTTAAATAGCATACCAGAGTCTACACCTGATCCCTATTAGCACCACGAGCCTTTGAATCTGTCTCCTTTTGCTAGTCGGTTCCCAGACCTATAGGAAGAGCTCAGATTTAGGAAAAAGGACCATGTTCTCAGTGATTGGCCAAAACCTAGGACTGTGCAATGCTGCAATGAGTTTAAGAAATGATACACCAACAGTCTGCATGGCTGGAGTGACCCAAAGCGTTAGCATTTGGTCTGGCTTACGCATAGAGTCTTCCTCTCTTATCACTGCTATTCATCTCTTCATAGCTTCACAGGATCTGACGGCTGTAGTTATAGAGTAACAAAGTGAAATGGTAAGAACCTTAAGCAAAGCTGGTTATGTATAAGATTCTATTGGCTCTTACACCCATAGTCTTACCATAGTAATAATGACTAAAGAAAATAAAATCCAGTAGTGCTATCTGCATTATTTATAGCTTTTCCACAATCAGCTTACTGAAGAATCGGAAACTTGAGCTGTGGTAACCAGACCTAAAAGTTAGAAGAAAGTTTGATGGTTTGTCTCAACCTCTCTCATTATGTCTGGGAAATCCAGAATCTAGAAAACTCGTCCTTTGGTACTTCTGGAAGCTAGAGCCTGAAATAAAAGCCACAATTCCCATGACACTGTTCCATTTATCTGCTCCATTGACTTGTTAGGACTAAATACATGTTATTAAATTTAGTGTCCTTGCTCTCCAAATTGTTTGTTTATTAAACCTCCAAACATAACTTCCTTCTGGTTTCTGCTTCCAAATGCCCCAATGCCATCCAATTATCTCCGGTTACCAGGAATTTAAATTGTCATTAAAAACTCTCTCGCATCTACAGACACTTTTCAAGTCTTATCTTCTGTTTGGGAATTCTTTAAACATGTAAGGAAACCCCACTCCCCAAAAGGGGACATTTCTAATTTTATTCCTCAAATTTCAATTGGCTCCATGAAAATCCTCTGGAACTTCTGTATCGAATCCCTTTACTCTTCAATGCGTCTGCTTTGGCAGAATCCTTTCTGTGAAGAGAGAGGCGGCCACACAAATGAGTCCTTCCCACTTGGGGCAGGGGGAAGCTCAAAAGTCATCAGGGTCAGCCCTACACTGCTGTGGATTTGGATGCAGGCGAAGAAGACCTTGCAGTGCAGTTTAACAACAGGGACTAGGAGTCTCTTCCAGTGTGTCTGGGCCAGCACTATCATATAGTTTCTGAATGTACAACAAATGTAAACCCTACAACCATTTGTGTTCCTCCTCCTCCTCCTCCTCCTCTTCCTCCTCCTCCTCCTCCTCTCTCTCCTTCTCCTCCTCCTCTCTCTCCTTCTCCTCCTCCTCTTCCTCCTCCTCCTCCACACATATTCTCTCTCTCTCTCTCTCTCTCTCTCTCTCTCTCTCTCTCACACACACACACACACACACACACACACACCATTTTTGTTTTAAGCTTAAAACACTTAGAAAAGAACGAGTCTAATAGAATTCAACTTGTAATTTGCTTTTTATTTATTGCCAAAGTGAGCACAACCACAACAACAATGGAAAAGTAGGGTCTGGCTATCCTGCTTGGAGAGCTGCTTTTTTTTAATGCAAGAAGCATTTTTCCAGAGTAGCTTCGAATAGGCCCTTAGATACCACTTCACCGTTAATATTGCCAGGAGGGAGGGGTTTACAGAGTTGACTTAACTTGCATGCATTTTACTTAATATTGAAAAAGATTTTGCATGTGTTTAACCAGAGAGTTGCATTTTATTTGTGAGTTTATTTTTTTTAATTTTCTACCTAGCTAGGACTCTAAAATCTATTGGCGGCATGTCTTAGACCCTGGATCAGCTAGGAGGGGCAGCCTTGTGAGATTCGGCATTGCACAATTCTGGCTGTACCTCTGGTGTACCAGTTTGTGAGCTCAGCCTACTCTTAAGCTTTGAAAATGTACTGTAAGCTGAAAGTCATTATTATCAAGCAGTTAGACAAGTGCATTTGTGTTTTGAAGCAGAGAACAACGTGAACAGTGTGATTTCAGGTGCCAGAATGAAAGGAAAGAAAGGAATGGAGGAGGACGGATTCTAACGGCGCTGCCTCTCCTGCAGATAAAGCTCAGTCCATTCCAACTTGAGGGAACCCTGTGAATAAGATTTGAAATAAAGAACTTATGTTTAGATTATCAATAATATGATTAGGTGAAGAATTCAGATGCTGTTTCTGAAAACTTGCTACCAGAGTGTCAGAATGAAGACTTGGAGGACTATTTTAGAATTAGAATAATCTTCGAAGACAATTCCCAAGTGCATTATAACCAACAGAAATAAAACTTCCCCAACTAGAGAGAGATTCAATGCTCTGCTAGATCAGCCAGTCAGTTAAATCAACTGGTAAATTAATTTTACATTCTTTAATAATTGGCTTTGTTAATCTTCTGCCATAAGAGGTTTTCTATTCTTGGAGTCACAGGCGATATTTGTTGTGGAAAAATACTTAGAAAAGTGTATTATAACCCAAAAATGTGTCCTCCTTAAAATATTACCATTTTTTTAAAGGTGAGTCATGTAGAAGGGGATGGGGATCAATCGGGTAGATCATGACTAATTTCCTTTTCTGGAATAGCATGTCATGTCCGTCCACCATGTAGTGCAGTGGTGGAGACCCACCATTGGCACTCTGTCTGACTCTCAGATTGGACCTGTTTGCACATCACCCTTGGAAATCTGGGCATTGGGCAGCTGGTTTTCATCAGGAACCATGGCAGTGGGAGCAATGGAGGCAGCCTGCCACTGTCAGAGTGAACTACCAATTTTTTTTTTTTTTGTAGAATGGAGATTTAATTATTTGTCCTGAGATTTTCCCCCCTCGTCAAAGGACATCAGTCTGATTTTTCCAAAGTTATCATGTTTAAGATTCCTGGCCTGAAATAATGACACAGCCCTTTTTCATTTTCTTTTGTTTTTTCTTTTCTTTCATTTTAAAATTGTATTCTTCTGACTCTGGTCTTCATATCCTGTTTTTCTGCTTCCAGTTAGACATGCCAATTAAAAAAAAGATATGGTTTATTTTTATTTTTGCTAGTTCTGACTGTAAAGTTAGCTCTTTAAACAGGCCTAAACTCTTCATCGGGATTAGCTGAATGTAGTGAGCGAAGCTCAGATCAAGTAGTGATCTAGTAATGTCTCTGTCTCTGGCAAGTGAGTGGTGTCAAGCTGCTTAAATAAAACAAACCTTCTACTTGCTTAGAGACTCTCCAAATCCAAGCCACTCAACACAGTGGGTAAGATACTTACGGTAAAGGGATGTAAGAATGACCTAAAGTACTGGGTACCAGAATGTCATTCCCAGACCATATGCATTTTTTTAAAGGTGCACATTCTCAGGTCTCTTGACAGATGTGTATTATACCAGCACTGGTATGAGTAAGTCTTTAAGGAGCCAGCACGTGCATAAACCTCAGACTAGTACATCTTCTAGCTTTCTTTTGACATCTGCTAATTTAAACATAGTGTACCTTTGCTTAGGAGAATTACAAAATTCAATACTGTGAGGGAAGTTGAATAGGAAGACAAACCAGACAGTCAAGCACCAGTCCACATGGACTACATAAGGACTCATATCTTTTTCCCCTGACATACGTGTGTGCAGATATCATTCTATAGATACTGTGCTATTTCACTATTTCTTACATTACGCTAGTCACCTTTACAGAAATAGAAAATATTTCTCATGAACAACATATGCTAAGCTCTTGATATCATGCTACTTGGAGAGAACAGGAAGCCTCCAGGCAATGACGGTAGCAATGCAGTTAGGAGGGCAGGCAGCAATGGGACAGGGGTGATAACTATTGTGATCCAAGTGGCTGGGCAAGCATTGGCAACTGCTGAGCTTTGGCATCTCAGACTTGCCTTTTCCATCCTCTTTGGCATCGTCCAGCATCAGGTAGATGTGAGCTGATAGTGCTTAACTTTGGATGAACCTTGTTTGTGTAGTTGGTGCATGGGGTTTCTCTGACTCACTGGGCATTTTTCCTGTGGCCTTCATATACATGTATATGCTGAGTTGCTCAAGGGTCAAGACCAGCATTAAACCAGTTGTCAAGGGGACTAGGAGATAAAAAAAACTTTCTCAGCTGGGAAGCCAATTCTTTGAGGGAGATTCTATATAATTTCCCAAGGGAGCTAGTTAGGTTGGGCTATTCTTTACAACAGTGACCAGTAATCCAAGGCACCCCTAGGCTATCCAAGAACATTTGGCCTGTTTTTTGTTTGGTTGGCTTTGCTTTTTTTTTTCTGAGTTAAATGTGAAGATTGGGGACATTTTGAACATAGGAAGGAAAATGTATCTGAAAGATATTTTGTTTATTTCTTTCTGAGAACTTCATCTGCATAAACATAACATAATCATATCTATTCCTATATACCCTTCAACCCCCACATGATCTCCTCAGCTCATAGACCTCCCAATTTCCTGTTGTCATCTTAAGAAAACCCAACCTACTAAGTTCGTGCTGTGCTGCCCATATGTGTATAGGGAAGGAGTTACTGGAACTTGAGCAATATACCAGTGGCCATACCACCAAAGAATAATGATTCTACCTCTCCATGTAGCTTTCAGTGGCCAAGAGCTCTTCATTTAAGGGTCAGGCTGCATGAATTCTGCCACCCCACTGTGTTGTAGTTTTGGCTGGCTTGATCGTGTTCAGGTAAGCACAAGTGCTATGAGTTTATGAGGGCAATAGCTGTGGTGTGGCCAGAAACCAGCACTTTATAGCACTCTTCCCATTCTCTGACTCTTCCACTCTCTCTGCTTCCTCTTCAGCAATGATTCCTTTGCCTTGGTGACAGTGGCTGGGGAGTTGATTAAGGTATCCCATCTGAATAAGGACTGACCACTCACACTCACCTCATTATCAGGACCGTAGTCATTTATGAGTTTCTACATAGACTGAGTCTCGTTCATAAAAAGAGCTTCTCTGGTGAAACTTGCAGGTAGCGCAGGTGGGTATATTGACATAAGCATAAACATTTAGGAGGTAGTTTGACAGCATGAACGTTTAGTAAAATTCCAATAATAGATTCTACCTTAGGCCCTAAGACCTCTCTAGCCATGAACATTTGACCAGTTTTACAATACCAAACATTAATTCCCTTCTGGGGAGAGGGACTCAAACCCAATTAGAAACTGGATGGTTGCTTCTTAACAGGTATGCCACTATTGCACCAGTGAACACATCTTGCCTGACAGGTCAGTATTATACATGTGGGGTCCAGTACTGGGTAAGATGATGTGTTCCCTCTCCTAGAAATCTGTACAGAGCCTTTGTGTATTGTAAAAGCTAGTCATTAGGGAGGAAGTTTCCTGGTAGGTTTGACGTTGACTTCTCTTTTAGCCCAAGTGTGGGATGTTTTCAGTAATAGGATTTTACCCTGAAGTTGTGGTGGACAACCAAAAACAATGGCAATGGCTTGTGTTGTTTTGGAGACCTTTAGGAACTCTGTGTTCATGGTAAGGAGGTATCCTCCCATGCCCAGCACTGCCATTAGGACTTAAACTCCATGTCTTCTGGGAGCACCACTGACCAAACATGAAGGACTTCTCTGTATGAACTCGTTTTAAAAATACATTGTGAGGGCTGGAGAGATGACTCAGCATTTAAGAGCACCGGCTGCTCTTCCAGAGGTCCTGAGTTCAATTCCCAGCAACCACATGGTGGCTCACAACCATCTGTAATGGGATATGATGCCCTCTTCTGGTGTGTCTGAAGACAGCTACAGTGAGTGTATCACATACATTAAATAAATAAATAAATAAATCTTAAAAAAAATACATTGTGAAATGACCTGACTCGCACAACTTTAGATTTGGCAAATTCATGTTCTACCCTTTCTGTCCCCAAGTTCCCCATCATCTCCCTGCTTCTTTCATACCAAGACATATCCCATCTAATTTTATTCTTTCCATTGGATAGTGAGATATTTCCATGTGCTTTTCTTTCATATATCCTCTAAGGTCTTTCCCTAGTTTTCATTCTCGAACCACTTCTGTCCCTTCCTGGGTAAGCCTTTCCACCCATAGTATTGTTCGTTTTATTTTACATGTAATCTAAAATATTCCTTTTCCTCAATGAACTTCCTCCTACCTCCTTACTCAGGATAAAAAGGTATTTTTAAAGTGTCTGGTCAGAGAGATGGGTTCAGTTGATAAAGGCTGCTATATCAGGCCTGAGTTTATTTCTGGGACTCACATATTACGTGGGCGTATTTAATTTTTTTGCAGAATAAAATCTAAAAGATTCTACTATGATAGTATCGCTAGGCATGACAAGCTGACAAACTTAGGCTTAGATTGGATATGGGTGAAGGAGAGAGATTGAAGGTATCTTCAAACTTTTTCAGGAGGAAATTAGAATTATAGAATTTCCAGTTAAACTTTTGAAGAGAGAAATCCTGTGACTAGAGCATACAGTCTGATTTTAAGAAGTAGAAGCTAGAATAAAACAGTACTTTGTATTCTGGTTTGTTAGCCAGCTGGGCATTTTAGCTTGAAAATACAAGAGACAATTGCCTGAAAAGCAGAAATCTAAGGCTTCATCTTTCCTGAGAATTTGCAGACATAAACTCAATTAGCCATAGTCTCAAATGGTAGAGTACTTTTAAATAGTCATTTATCATTGCATTGTTTCGTGAATTGATAATTAAAACAAAATGTTAAATGTACTTATTTTTATGTTGCAAATGATGATGTCAGAAAAATCTGTATTTTTGCTGTTTTTCTAGGTCTTAAAACACGCAGACTTGACCCACGGATCCCGGCCCGCAGCAGCTCTCTGCTCCCAGACCCTGTGAGAGAGAGACCCAACCGCCTGGTCAGGTGGGCACACCTGAGGCTGCAGAGCGGAAGAGACCACCAACACTGCTCACCCCTGCCCACATCGCTGGCCCAAGAGGAAACTGTATAAGGCCTCTGGGCTCCCGTGGGGGAGGGCCCAGGAGCGGCAGGACCCCTGCCTGAGACACCGCCAGAACCTGAAGGAAACAGACCAGATAAACAGTTCTCTGCACCCAAATCCCGTGGGAGGGAGAGCTAAACCTTCAGAGAGGCAGACAAGCCTGGGAAACCAGAAGAGACTGCTCTCTGTACATACATCTCGGACGCCAGAGGAAAACACCAAAGGCCATCTGGAACCCTGGTGCACTGAAGCTCCCGTAAGGGGCGGCACAGGTATTCCTGGTTGCTGCCGCCGCAGAGAGCCCGTGGGCAGCACCCCACGAGCGAACTTGAGCCTCGGGACCACAGGTAAGACCAACTTTTCTGCTGCAAGAAAGCTGCCTGGTGAACTCAAGACACAGGCCCACAGGAACAGCTGAAGACCTGTAGAGAGGAAAAACTACACGCCCGAAAGCAGAACACTCTGTCCCCATAACTGACTGAAAGAGAGGAAAACAGGTCTACAACACTCCTGACACACAGGCTTATAGGACAGTCTAGCCACTGTCAGAAATAGCAGAACAAAGTAACACTAGAGATAATCTGATGGCGAGAGGCAAGCACAGGAACCCAAGCAACAGAAACCAAGACTGCATGCCATCATCGGAGCCCAATTCTCCCACCAAAATAAACATGGAATATCCAAACACACCAGAAAAGCAAGATCTAGTTTCAAAATCATATTTGATCATGATGCTGGAGGACTTCAAGAAAGACGTGAAGAACTCCCTTAGAGAACAAGTAGAAGCCTACAGAGAGGAATCGCAAAAATCCCTGAAAGAATTCCAGGAAAACACAATCAAACAGTTGAAGGAATTAAAAATGGAAATAGAAGCAATCAAGAAAGAACACATGGAAACAACCCTGGATATAGAAAACAAAAAGAAGAGACAAGGAGCTGTAGATACAAGCTTCACCAACAGAATACAAGAGATGGAAGAGAGAATCTCAGGAGCAGAAGATTCCATAGAAATCATTGACTCAACTGTCAAAGATAATGTAAAGCAGAAAAAGCTACTGGTCCAAATAATACAGGAAATCCAGGACTCAATGAGAAGATCAAACCTAAGGATAATAGGTATAGAAGAAAGTGAAGACTCCCAGCTCAAAGGACCAGTAAATATCTTCAACAAAATCATAGAAGAAAACTTCCCTAATCTAAAAAGAGAGATACCCATAGGCATACAAGAAGCCTACAGAACTCCAAATAGATTGGACCAGAAAAGAAACACCTCCCGTCACATAATAGTCAAAACACCAAACGCACAAAATAAAGAAAGAATATTAAAAGCAGTAAGGGAAAAAGGTCAAGTAACATATAAAGGCAGACCTATCAGAATCACACCAGACTTCTCGCCAGAAACTATGAAGGCCAGAAGATCCTGGACTGATGTCATACAGACCCTAAGAGAACACAAATGCCAGCCCAGGTTACTGTATCCTGCAAAACTCTCAATTAACATAGATGGAGAAACCAAGATATTCCATGACAAAACCAAATTTACACAATATCTTTCTACAAATCCAGCACTACAAAGGATAATAAATGGTAAAGCCCAACATAAGGAGGCAAGCTATAACCTAGAAGAAGCAAGAAACTAATCGTCTTGGCAACAAAACAAAGAGAATGAAAGCATACAAACATAACCTCACATCCAAATATGAATATAACGGGAAGCAATAATCACTATTCCTTAATATATCTCAATATCAATGGCCTCAACTCCCCAATAAAAAGACATAGATTAACAAACTGGATACGCAACGAGGACCCTGCATTCTGCTGCCTACAGGAAACACACCTCAGAGACAAAGACAGACATTACCTCAGAGTGAAAGGCTGGAAAACAATTTTCCAAGCAAATGGTCAGAGGAAGCAAGCTGGAGTAGCCATTCTAATATCAAATAAAATCAATTTTCAATTAAAAGTCATCAAAAAAGATAAGGAAGGACACTTCATATTCATCAAAGGAAAAATCCACCAAGATGAACTCTCAATCCTAAATATCTATGCAACAAATACGAGGGCACCTACATACATAAAAGAAACCTTACTAAAGCTCAAAACACACATTGCACCTCACACAATAATAGTGGGAGATTTCAACACCCCACTCTCATCAATGGACAGATCATGGAAACAGAAATTAAACAGTGATGTAGACAGACTAAGAGAAGTCATGAGCCAAATGGACTTAACGGATATTTATAGAACATTCTATCCTAAAGCAAAAGGATATACCTTCTTCTCAGCTCCTCATGGTACTTTCTCCAAAATTGACCATATAATTGGTCAAAAAACGGGCCTCAACAGGTACAGAAAGATAGAAATAATCCCATGCGTGCTATCGGACCACCACGGCCTAAAACTGGTCTTCAATAACAATCAAGGAAGAATGCCCACATATACTTGGAAATTGACAATGCTCTACTCAATGATAACCTGGTCAAGGAAGAAATAAAGAAAGAAATTAAAAACTTTTTAGAATTTAATGAAAATGAAGGTACAACATACCCAAACTTATGGGACACAATGAAAGCTGTGCTAAGAGGAAAACTCATAGCGCTGAGTGCCTGCAGAAAGAAACAGGAAAGAGCATATGTCAGCAGCTTGACAGCACACCTAAAAGCTCTAGAACAAAAAGAAGCAAATACACCCAGGAGGAGTAGAAGGCAGGAAATAATCAAACTCAGAGCTGAAATCAACCAAGTAGAAACAAAAAGGACCATAGAAAGAATCAACAGAACCAAAAGTTGGTTCTTTGAGAAAATCAACAAGATAGATAAACCCTTAGCCAGACTAACGAGAGGACACAGAGAGTGCGTCCAAATTAACAAAATCAGAAATGAAAAGGGAGACATAACATCAGATTCAGAGGAAATTCAAAAAATCATCAGATCTTACTATAAAAACCTATATTCAACAAAACTTGAAAATCTTCAGGAAATGGACAATTTCCTAGACAGATACCAGGTACCGAAGTTAAATCAGGAACAGATAAACCAGTTAAACAACCCCATAACTCCTAAGGAAATAGAAGCAGTCATTAAAGGTCTCCCAACCAAAAAGAGCCCAGGTCCAGACGGGTTTAGTGCAGAATTCTACCAAACCTTCAGAGAAGACCTCATACCAATATTATCCAAACTATTCCACAAAATTGAAACAGATGGATCACTACCGAATACCTTCTACGAAGCCACAATTACTCTTATACCTAAACCACACAAAGACACAACAAAGAAAGAGAACTTGAGACCAATTTCCCTTATGAATATTGACGCAAAAATACTCAACAAAATTCTGGGAAACCGAATCCAAGAGCACATCAAAACAATCATCCACCATGACCAAGTAGGCCTCATCCCAGGCATGCAGGCATGGTTTAATATACGGAAAACCATCAACGTGATCCATTATATAAACAAACTGAAAGAACAAAACCACATGATCATTTCATTAGACGCTGAGAAAGCATTTGACAAAATTCAACACCCCTTCATAATAAAAGTCCTGGAAAGAATAGGAATTCAAGGCCCATACCTGAATATAGTAAAAGCCATATACAGCAAACCAGTTGCTAACATTAAACTAAATGGAGAGAAACTCGAAGCAATCCCACTAAAATCAGGGACTAGACAAGGCTGCCCACTCTCTCCCTACTTATTAAATATAGTTCTTGAAGTTCTAGCCAGAGCAATCAGACAACAAAAGAAGGTCAAGGGGATACAGATCTGAAAAGAAGAAGTCAAAATATCACTGTTTGCAGATGATATGATAGTGTATTTAAGTGATCCCAAAAGTTCCACCAGAGAACTACTAAAGCTGATAAACAACTTCAGCAAAGTGGCTGGGTATAAAATTAACTCAAATAAATCAGTAGCCTTCCTCTACACAAAAGAGAAACAAGCCGAGAAAGAAATTAGGGAAACGACACCCTTCATAATAGACCCAAATAATATAAAGTACCTCGGTGTGACTTTAACCAAGCAAGTAAAAGATCTGTACAATAAGAACTTCAAGACACTGAAGAAGGAAATTGAAGAAGACCTCAGAAGATGGAAAGATCTCCCATGCTCATGGATTGGCAGGATTAATATAGTAAAAATGGCCATTTTACCAAAAGCAATCTACAGATTCAATGCAATCCCCATCAAAATACCAATCCAATTCTTCAAAGAGTTAGACAGAACAATTTGCAAATTCATCTGGAATAACAAAAAACCCAGGATAGCTAAAGCTATCCTCAACAATAAAAGGACTTCAGGGGGAATCACTATCCCTGAACTCAAGCAGTATTACAGAGCAATAGTGATTAAAAACTGCATGGTACTGGTACAGAGACAGACAGATAGACCAATGGAATAGAATTGAAGACCCAGAAATGAACCCACACACCTATGGTCACTTGATTTTTGACAAAGGAGCCAAAACCATCCAATGGAAAAAAGATAGCATTTTCAGCAAATGGTGCTGGTTCAACTGGAGGGCAACATGTAGAAGAATGCAGATCGATCCATGCTTATCACCCTGTACAAAGCTGAAGTCCAAGTGGATCAAGGCCCTCCACATCAAACCAGACACACTCAAACTAATAGATGAAAAGCTAGGGAAGCATCTGGAACACATGGGCATTGGAAAAAATTTCCTGAACAAAACACCAATGGCTTACGCTCTAAGATCAAGAATCGACAAATGGGATCTCATAAAACTGCAAAGCTTCTGTAAGGCAAAGGACACTGTGGTTAGGACAAAACGGCAACCAACAGATTGGGAAAAGATCTTTACCAATCCTACAACAGATAGAGGCCTTATATCCAAAATATACAAAGAACTCAAGAAGTTAGACCGCATAGACCGCAGGGAAACAAATAACCGTATTAAAAAATGGGGTTCAGAGCTAAACAAAGAATTCACAGCTGAGGAATGCCGAATGGCTGAGAAACACCTAAAGAAATGTTCAACATCTTTTGTCATAAGGGAAATGCAAATCAAAACAACCCTGAGATTTCACCTCACACCAGTGAGAATGGCTAAGATCAAAAACTCAGGGGACAACAGATGCTGGCGAGGATGTGGAGAAAGAGGAACACTCCTCCATTGTTGGTTGGATTGCAAACTGGTACAATCATTCTGGAAATCAGTCTGGAGAATCCTCAGAAAATTGGACATTGAACTGCCTGAGGATCCAGCTATACCTCTCTTGGGCTTATACCCAAAAGATGCCCCAACATATAAAAAAGACACGTGCTCCACTATGTTCATTGCAGCCTTATTTATAATAGCCAGAAGCTGGAAAGAACCCAGATGCCCTTCAACAGAGGAATGAATACAGAAAATGTGGTACATCTACACAATGGAATATTACTCAGCTATCAAAAACAACGACTTTATGAAATTCGTAGGCAAATGGTTGGAACTGGAAAACATCATCCTGAGTGAGCTAACCCAAACACAGAAAGACATACATGGTATGCACTCATTGATAAGTGGCTATTAGCCCAAATGCTTGAATTACCCTAGATGCCTAGAACAAATGAAACTCAAGACGGATGATCAAAATGTGAATGCTTCACTCCTTCTTTAAAAGGGGAACAAGAATACCCTTGGCAGGGAAGAGAGAGGCAAAGATTAAAACAGAGACTGAAGGAACACCCATTCAGAGTCTGCCCCACATGTGGCCCATACATATATAGCCACCCAATTAGACAAGATGGATGAAGCAAAGAAGTGCAGACCGACAGGAGCCGGATGTAGATCGCTCCTGAGAGACACAGCCAGAATATAGCAAATACAGAGGCGAATGCCAGCAGCAAACCAGTGAACTGAGAATAGGACCCCCGTTGAAGGAATCAGAGAAAGAACTGGAAGAGCTTGAAGGGGCTCGAGACCCCATATGTACAACAATGCCAAGCAACCAGAGCTTCCAGGGACCAAGACCCTACCCAAAGACTATACATGGACTGACCCTGGACTCTGACCTCATAGGTAGCAATGAATATCCTAGTAAGAGCACCAGTGGAAGGGGAAGCCCTGGGTCCTGCTAAGACTGAACCCCCAGTGAACTAGACTGGTGGGGGGAGGGCGGCAATGGGGGGAGGGTTGGGAGGGGAACACCCATAAGGAAGGGGAGGGGGGTGGGGGATGTTTGCCCGGATACCGGGAAAGGGAATAACACTCGAAATGTATATAAGAAATACTCAAGTTAATAAAAAAAAATAAATCAATGGGAGAAAAAAAACACGCAGACTTTAGGTTCAAACCCACATCTTTCTGATAACTGTCTTCCCTGATTAGCATCAGGTTGCTCTCCTCTTTGTATTTCCGTGCTGGCCAAACCAGAACTCCTCACTTGACACTTTTTCTTTCTTTCCCTCTCTTTTTAAGGACACAGATCTTTTGTTCCCTCATGTTGCAGTGAAACACAAGAATTGTATTTTCACGGCAGTTGAGTCTAGATTCTTCCTATAATGGTGTTCCCATAGTTTTGTTAATCCCCTTTCCTGCTTTATTTGTAACAAGACTCCAAGGGACTTCAAAACATTAAATCACATCTCAAAATCATTTCTACCATAAACATGCCAGTATAGATAATTGTAGCCAATTCATTTAATGCCACTGGTTTCATTCATCATTTGATCATCTGCTTATATATTAGTCTAAAATAATTTTCCAGCACATCCTCCTCTTGGGTAGAGTACTAAAGATAAACCCATTGTTTAAATGGCTGTAAATGCCTCTAAGAGGAGAACTATATAGACCACCTGAAGTCCCACTTGATCCCCTCCACTACCTGTCTTCCCCCTAATAGCTGCAGTGTGTCAGTTTCTTTGCACCAGTAGCTAGTCAGGTCCTGCATGCACTTAGAAGGATGGTGTGAGCCCACACAGGGCTCAGCTGAAGTGCTTCTTAGGGTGGGCTAAATATGAAATGTTATCTACTTACAGGAAACCATAAATTCAGAGCAAAAATCCAAGCTATATCATAGAGAAGAACTGAAGCCATCTTCAGGAAGCTAAGTTAGGCTTAAAGAATGTGGTGAGGTTATAAACAGGAGATTATATAATGAGGTCATAAGCTAGAAGGATCAGAAACACATGGGGTGTGCAGTGTAGGGTAGGTTTGGACAAGTGGCTCTGAACTTAGATTGTGTCTAATCAGAGGGTATTGGAACCCTGTTTTTATGTGATGCCAGCTGCTTCGAACAAGTGTAGATTTAATAGATTAAAGGCATAGAAATCAGACCTTATTCCGAAGTAGAGAAGTTTAAGAACTACGATATAATAGTTTAACTGTTCATCATCCAATTAGCTGGGACAACTGTATAGCTATTTCTTCTTCTTCTTCTTCTTCTTCTTCTTCTTCTTCTTCTTCTTCTTCTTCTTCTTCTTCTTCTTCTTCTTCTTCTTCTTCTTCTTCTTCTTCTTCCTCTTCTTCTTCTTCTTCTTCTTCTTCTTCTTCTTCTTCTTCTTCTTCTTCTTCTTCTTCTTCTTCTTCTTCTTCTTCTTCTTCTTCTTCTTCTTCCTCTTCCTCTTCCTCTTCCTCTTCCTCTTCTTCTTCTTCTTCTTCTTCTTCTTCTTCTTCTTCTTCTTCTTCTTCTTCTTCTTCTTTTTCTTCTTTTTCTTGTTATATTTCCTAAGTATTTTATTTACTTATATTCAAAATGTTGCCCCATTCCTGTCTTCCCTCACAGTTCTTCCCACCATCCCTCTCCCCTTCTATTTCAAAGAGAGGGGATGTTTTGGGAACCCATAGGTGGTGGTGACAAGACAGGAAACGTTCAGGGGAAAAGATTGGCAGTTAAGTTGGATGTAGTTCCAGTTTGCAGGTCCCCAGTGTGTGTGAGGAAGCCAAAGCCCCCCTGAAAGATAATTTAAGGACCTGGTGAATAGAGAATGATGGTTCTACCCTCAGGATATGCCCTCAACTGCTTCAAACCTCCAAACCTGTTTTGGTGAAATAGTCGTCCTCCAGAAGATGGGTCAGAGGTGGCAGGAATCTTGTTTTGTCATTTTGCATATTCAGTACAAGGGTTGGATGCTAATGTGAGACAATTTATTGCTTGAAACTTAGTTGCCTGTCTGCCCTAGGCAGAGAAGAACCACAAAACAGCATCTGAACTTAATCTCCCACAGCAGCAGAACAAGCTGTAGCTCTGGGAGGTGGTTGAGGAAAATCAGGGGCCAGCGAAGCTCAGAAATGGAGGTGATGGGAGCTCAGCTTTGGCAAAGAGGTGCATAGGAAAGCCATGCTATTTTCACTTGTTGGGGGTTTATTTCTTCAGCTGAGAGTGACCCTGGAGATTGACAGCTGTGAACCTGAGATCAGTAGATTAATCAACCCTAGGGGCAGCTAACTGCCCTTCCCTTCCCTTTCTGTAGGATCCCAAATTCCAAATCTCTAGTTGTCTAGTTAATAGTGTATACCTGGCTTCCTCCAGTAAGGTGATCAATATTTAGGTCTTGAAGGTGTGAAGACAGATCCTCTGCCTGAGCAGGTCTCATTCCTGTGTTTACCTCCCACACCCCAGCACACAAGCTACAATCCTCAGACCCATAAAGTAACAAGAAGGGCTCAAGTGGGGGACACATGAATATCCCTAGGAATAGGATATAGAATAGATGTTTCTGGTGGACTGGGAAGAATGGGATGGGAAGACCAAGGGTGGGAGAAGGGAGAGTGTACTGTGAAAGACAAGTGGAATTGGGAGGCATTTGAGGGGTGATACAGAAGCCCATTCAGTGGAAACTCCCTGGAATCCTTTAGAGTGAACCCAGCAAAGTTTCCTAGTAATGGGGTTATGGAGCCTGAATGGCCATCTTTTATAACCAGGAAGGCTCCTAGCAATGGGATTGGGACATAACCCAGGCATAAAACCTTTGATCTAAAATCTGCACTGCATACAAGATGTGCTGGGACAATGGTGGTACAGAACTTGTGGGAATGGCCAAGCCATGACTATTCTAAATTATGGAACATGATTCTAGAGGGAACCCATCCCTGACATGTCTGGATGTCCAGAAACCAGAAGAAGGACACTCCAGAGACCCAGAATAGAAGCAAAGATTGGGCTTTAAAAAAAGTCAATGAAATGATTCCTTATAATATTCTGGTATATTCATAGATAAGTGCCTAGCCCTATTGCCACCAAAGGGTCATCAAATTGTCATCAAATGACAAGCAGTGACCCTGTATGGGTCTGTGCTAGGTCCGCTGTATATATACCTTATGGTTGTGTAACGTGCAGGAATCCCAACAATGGGAGTGTGTGTGTGTGTATGTGTGTGTGTGTGTGTGTGTGTGTGTGTGTGTGTGTGTGATACTTTGGCCTGAGCTTTGGACTGTTTTCCTTTTGCTGGGTTGCCATGTCCAGCTCTGATGTGAGAGTTTGTGCCCAATCTTTTTTTCTTTTTTTTATTTTTTCTTTTCTTTTTTTCAGAGTTGGGGACTGAACCCAGGGCCGCTCTACCACTGAGCTAAATCCCCAACCCCTGAGCTAAATCCCCAACCCTGAGAGTTTGTGCCCAATCTTACTGTATCTTGTTAGGCTATGTTTGGAGGATGGATAGATGGGTTGATTTGAGGGAGACAGGAGGTGGTGGGAGGCTCTAAGAGGAGTGGAAGGAGCAGAAACTTTAGTGAATGTGAGAGGAGAATAAAGGCTAAAAAGACCAGAGAGAGAAACACCCCAAGTCAGAACACTAGCCACTCAAGGTGGTACTTGGTAGGGAGTATCAGGAGAGGAATAGGGCCTGGCCAGACTGTGGAGCTAAGTGTGACCAGCAGAGGCCCCTGGCACACAAAGAAGCAAAGCTGTTGAAGTGAAGACAGCTCTGATGGGCAAATATACTTGTCCTACATATCCAAAATGCCCGCATCTACGGGAAAGTAAAAACTCAAAAGTCTACCCTACATCATCCATGTATACAATTGACAGTCTCTACTTCGTGAGGACCTGGAACTAAGCTGCTGTAATGGTCAAAAAGATGACTCTATAGTGTGCTCTGTTCTTCCAGAGGGCTAGCATTGGGTTCCCAGCAGCGTATCTTGTGGCTTACAACTGCTTATAACTCCACCTCTTGAGAATCTGTTCTCTGATTTACATGGGCATCTGTGTTCTCTGTCTGTCTGTCTGTCTGTCTGTCTGTCTGTCTGTCTGTCTGTCTGTCTATGTCTCTGTCTCTCCCTCTCCATATTCCTCTCTCCCCTTCTCCCTCTGCCTCTCCCTAGCCTTTGTAACACACACACACACACACACACACACACACACTTTGTTGTTCTTCAGTGCTGAGAACCAAACCTAGGACCATGTGAGAGCTGGGATGTGTGACTCTTGAGTTATACTCCCAAGCCAGGAGTTTATTTTGTATGCCCATTCTTATTATCATTTGTTGATGTATTTTCACAATTTAGCAATCTTTCATTTTCTTTTCTGTACTTCCCATTTTCAGTAGTGTTTTGACCTTATCTTGAACTTTAGTTTTGCTTTCAACCAATGTCTTATTTTTTTAGTTCCCTGCTTGCTTTTGCTTGATTCTGTTTAAAACAATTTCATTAATTATGATTTTTTTCTTTTTCTATTGTCTTTTATTTCCCCACAGCATTGTTCCCCACTTCATTTTTAAAATTAATTTAACATTGCTTCAACTTTAGTTTGCTTTTTGTGAGATCATTCGCTCAGTCTTCCCACTTCCCTGAAGTAGTTTTTACCTTCACAGAACATTCTACATTGGCTTTGTCACTTTCTAATTTTAGTCACTGATAGATTTGTGTGCTTCAATCAACTTTAAGAACATTTCTATGCCTTGGTTTTTCTTTTTTTTTTGATATTGTTGTTATAACAAGGTGTTTTCTCCTGAATGGTGCTGGAAGAAGATCTCAAATCAAAGCAGAAGAGATATCCAAACCACCAGATCTATGAACCACATCACAGAAACACATATGTGAGAAGGTCAGGCAACATGATTCTTCAAGCACTGAATTCAAAGAGCATAGAATATGCACCATGCTGATGACATCTATTAGTAAAAACAAGCAGTATATTAAAAGAATATTAATATGCATCTGCTCACTGTAGGACCTGGAGAAGAATGGTCATAGCATACATGAAAAAGCAGCAAAGTGAATGAGAAAGTCACTGACATGTATGACAAAAAGGCACCAACATAGAGAAAACATCAGCAAGGAAATTACGATAAAATAAAAGAGCATAGAAATGCTTGGTCTCCACAAAATACAGCTCATTGTGAAGACATCTACAGACTGAGAGTCAAAGAATAAGAGTTCATCTGTCAAGCAAGTTAAAGCTGGATGAAATACAAAAAGCTGCTGCAGCTATTTTGACATCTGATAAAGTAGATTTCAAACCAGAATTAGGCAAAAAGGATAAAGAAGACCACTACATAATATAAAGGGTATAGTTCACCAGGAAGACTGAACTATTGCACACACACACACACACACACACACACACACACACACACACACACACACGCACGCACTGGTTGTTGGGCTCCTGATTTCAGAGTGTCTGCTCATGCTTCGCAGATCAATAGAATCCCTTACTGCTGTGCCACACCATGTATGTCTCATTTGAGTCCAGATCCAGTAAAGGTGAAAACAAAGATAAGCCATAAAAGTCTACTTGTCGACTTGACAGAAAACCACATCTTCATGTTCCACTTAACCTTGAAAACAATGAAGTTATAATGCCACTTAATGTGTGTGTGTGTGTGTGTGTGTGTGTGTGTGTGTGTGTGTGTGTGTGTGTGTGTATAAACTCAAACCATAGTATCTTCCCAAGGCAAGTCTTTTGAGGAATGCTCTTCTGTTTGTCTGTCTGCTTGCCTGCCTGCCTGCCTGCCTGCCTATCTTTCTCTCTCTCTCTCTCTCTCTCTCTCTCTCTCTCTCTCTCTAATAACCTCTGATATTTTCTCAAATTAATGCACATCATATGATAAAGGAAGAAGAAAGAAAACACTTAACTGCTGCTTATTTTTTTAAATACGTACAAAAATATTCTCAGCAAAATAAGACACTCACTGATACTACAATCTTAGGCCACATGGCTTCATGTGGTATTTATAGGTACCTCCTATTAATAGTCATTCTGCATTTCCTCTACCCTCAGCAAGCATCACAGCAGGTCTTGATCCTTTACCTGGAGAGTTTACTCATACCTTCATTCCTGGAGCATTTGGATTATTTATCATCCTGCCTAAAGTGGGTTGTTGTACTTTTCCATTTATTGTAACTATAGGACAAGACATACCCTACAGGATCCCTTGAATTCCAGAAATACTTTTCATTATCTTCTGTATGAGTTGCTTTTCTATTTCTGTGATAGAACACCCACAAGAAAGCACTTCTAGTCCAAGTTCCCAAAAGCTTTCACATTTCCCCCAACAAAACAAAAGCCTGACAAATACATAGCCAGGTTTACCACAGCAACAGACTTGCTCCAGGTGCCAGTTTTTATATTTTGTTGCCGTGATAGGATATTCTGACAGGAAGCAATTTATTTTGGCTTTCAGTTCCAGAGCAGAGAGTTTATCACAGGGTTGGGGGAAGGCAAAGCAGTGAGAACATGAAGTGACTGGCAGTCAGAAAGCAGTGTGAGTACAGAAAGTGGGGCCTAGCTCTAAAAACCTCAAATAATATTTCTAAGGATAAACTTTCACCAGTTAGGCTCCATTTTTAAATGATCTACACCTCCCACATAGAACTACCCTCTGGGGACCAAGTGTTCAAAACCATGAGACCATGGGGCACATTTTACATTCAATCTTCAAGATTTCCATTGTGGAGAAACAATCATCTAGATCAATAACTCTTCTTGGCATTGTAATGCCTTTCTTAGTCTGCTTACTCAAGAGCACTAGAAGCCCAAAGTGGCCAAGGGAAAAAAATCTTAGCTTCCAGTTCAGTGAAATGCTTGTCGTGTCATCAGGTGGTGAAAACAATCTTCTTTCTGGAACAAAAAGTTCTATGCCAGCAAAGTATAAGGTTGTGGGAATAGGAGGCAAAATCATTTTTCTCTAGTGGGTCATTAGCAGAGTTGGTGAATGGCATAATGTACTTATCACCCCCTTGATCCCTGGACCTGTGAATATCAGCTATGAAAGAACTTGCACTGTATATTGGGTGTTGGTTCAGTGTTTATACTGTCTTCTGGAGAACAGCTTTCTAGGCTTTTGTTACTTTATTGATATTCTAACTGTGTCTTCAAAGGCCATTCTAGCTTTCTTTCAAGTCAGCTACTTGAAGATGATATAGGATGGTAACAAACAAACAAACAAACAAAAAAAACCAAAACAAATCAATAAATTCCATGATCTCATTGCTACATTTATTTAGCTGTGAAGTGAATTCCTTGGTTAGTATCAATGCTATATAGAAATCTACTTTAACGGTAGACAAGGCTTTCTTTGTATCTGTTCATGAATGTTAGTTTTAGCAGAAGCATTACAAGCAGGATGCAAAAATTTATTACAAGAATTAATATATATTGACCAAGGATAAATGCTGCTCTTTCCACAATGAAAGTGGTCCAATGTAGTCCACTTGCCTCTAGATTCCTGGCTTATAACCCTGGTGAGTAGTGTCCTATCAGGGACTCATTTTTGGTCTGCTCTTGGCAGATTTGGCGCTCCACAGCAGCCATTGGCATGTTAGGTTTAATGAGTGGAAGTTCATGTCATTATGCACATTCATAATTTCAATCTGTCCTACCACAGCCATTTTGTTCATGAGTCCTTTGAGCATTGATAAGGATAGCAAGGGGGAAAGATTAACTACTATCTACAGAGCAGGTGATTCTATTTTATTATTTAAATTCTCTCTGAAGAAGTCACTTGCCTGTTGATGAACATTTACAGGACACACATATGTCTTTGAGTCCTATGTTCATCTGGACAGATCTAGCCACACATTTCTTGCCCAAATGTCTCTCATCAAGTTTTCAACCATGCTATTTCCAAGTTCCTGACCATTCAGCCAAACCACTGGCTATAGTATATTAGTCAGTTTATAATCATACATCTAACCAATTCTCCTTCCAAGAAAAATGTATGATCATATGCACTGCCCAAAGTTCAGCTCGCTGTGAAGGTTTTCCTTCACCAGCGTATTGAAGTGCTGCCCCATAAAGAGGCTATAAAACTACAGTTGTTCACTTCTGAATGTTGTCTGTTTAATGTGTAAAACCATCTGCAAACCAGTTCGTTTTCTTCTCTTGTCTCAAATCACCTAATACTTGGGCACACCCTATTAGACCATAGGTGCACACTTGTAAAGAAAATCATTTTAATGAAAATAGAAACTAGGCATTTATACAAATTCTTTATGTAACTTGATTGTGCCTTCAGGTCTACTCAGGCCTAATCTTGTATATACCATGTCCATGTGATGATGGATTGTTGTTGTGAACATTTATGACATGGTGCATCAGATAATGTCCAGCTCATAAAGGGCAACTCAAATCCCATGGCTCATTGTGAAGCAGTTAGCTTCCACAAAGATCCAATAATAAGCCAGGCGCTGTTTCTCAAAGAGAAAATAGTTCATTTCAGAAGATGGAAGGTTCTTACTCTAAAATCTCAAGGGCCTTTGCTACAATTCATTGATGGGAATCTGTGGGAATCACCAAATAGCTTCCCTACATGTCACCAATATATCAAGAACCATCAGACCTTCTGGATAGCAGATCCCAAATGGCAGAGAAGTCCTAACAGCATCCTGGGCTTCTTGGAGAGCCTTCTCCTATTCTGGATCCCACTCAACTTTGCACTTCTTTTTTTCATGGTGAAAGGTCCCAGGTGTAACAACTTAATCTTTCACTTTAGAAAGACTAACTCAACATGCCTCATACAACTGGACTCCTAGAAGTTTCACTGAAGTAAAGGTCTTTGAATTTTGGTTAAACTTCTTTTCCATCCTCTGACGCAGTATAACTTACCAAGTCCAGAACGGTTGCAAATCAGCATAATAATTATTAATATAATGTAATGTCCTGTGTAATGCATAAGAACCAAATGAACAAAGGAGAATACAAAGATGGAAAATTAATATACCCTTGATGCAGAACAGTAAATAAATTCTGCTGGTATTTGCAAAGATCGGTAGTTTCAAACAAGTACAGGAGATGTGCTAATTACACAAATAGACTTAACGATAGGAACCATGTATAATGATATCAATAGATATGAAAAATACTGCTGACAAAATTCAATATTCTTTCCTGATAAAATCTCTGAATAAAGTAGGACTAGAAGGTATATATTTTGACACTATAAAGGTTGTATATAAGGAATCTATAGACAACTTTGTTTGAAATGAAAAAAATTGAAATCATTTCTTCTAAAATCAGTAATAAGACAGGTTTCCCATTCTCTTCAGTTTTATTCAATGTTCCAGAATTTGTTCCTATAGCAATAAGACAAGAAAAGGAAATAAATGGATACAATATGAAAGTAAGACATCAAATACTCTTATTTACAAATGATATGATTCTATTTTTTAAAAAAATTATGTGACTCCACTAAAGCTCTTATATCTGATAAATATTTTCAACAAAGCAGCAGAATACAATATTAACATATAGAAATATTTGGCTTTTCTATAGACCAATAAGAAAATAGCAGAGGAAAAAATTCATGGAATCATAACTATATCACATTCACAATAGATTTGAAACTCATTAAACAGTAGCTATAAAACTAAGTAGCTGAAAGGCTTTTACAATAGAAACCTCAAGATATTGAAGCAAGAAATTTATGAATACATTAGAATATAGAAAGAACTGTAAATTTAAAGATAGGCATCATCAATATTGTGAAAATTACTCTGTTAAAAAAAGTGGTGTAAAGATTCTATATAATCCTCATTAGAAATCCAATGATAGTCTTTTTGAGATTAAAAATTCTAAAATTTGTGTGTAAGAATAAATGATTCCAAATAAAACACACCTAAACTGAAGGAACAGTAACGGTAAAATCTCACTTAACCTGATTTTGAATCATAGAGCCGTAGTGGCAAGGACAACATGATATCGATGGAAAAGTAAGCACGTAGATCAATAGAGTAGAATAAAGAACCCTGAAATATCACACAATTATGGTCACTTAACTTTAAGAGCATATCGTGGAGTAAAAGACGACATATTTTATAAGCGATACAAGGAAAATAGCACTTTAATCTGTAGAATGAAAAGTAGGCCTATGTTTCTCATCTCCCATAAAACTAAATTTAACAATATTTAAAGATCAGAGTGAATGAAAGACCCAACAATCTTTGAACTACCTCAAGGAAAAAAGCATTTTACATACTTGAAGACAGAAACATGGGCAAGGACATTTTGAATGAGATTCCACCAGTACAGTCAATGATCTCAAGAAGTGACAAATGATATTGCATGACATTAAAAACCTACAAAACAAAGGAAAACATCACCAGAAGAGAGAGCCTATAGAATGGAAAACACATTTGTCAACTGTGCATCAGACAGGTGATGAACATGTAGAATATATGAAGAAATGCCAAGATTAAGTACCCAATGAGGAATTATTCAATCAACAAATGGCTAAGGAAGTGAAGATATAGTTCTAAAATAAAATAAAAATGGTTAGTAAATACAAAAAATAGTTTGTTATCCTTAGCCTTCAGGAAAAGAAACAAAAACTGGGTATAGATTCCATGTCACCTGAGTATGAGTAGATATCCTCAAGAAAACAAACAATATTGGTGAAGATGTAAGGGAAAAATCTTTTTGTCACTTTGGTGGGAAGAAAACTGGTGTAGCCACTGTGAACATTTCTTAAGAAACTAAACATAAAACTGCCTATCATATGACCTCACTACCATGTCACTTCTGGATATAGATATATATACACATACATACATACAAAGAATTCTAAGTCAGCATACCTAGAGATACTTGCATTATTTACAATAACTGAGATATAGAGCCAGCTTCTAGATGCAACAGATGAGTGGAGAGTGAAACCATAGTAAAGGTGTACAAAGGGACTTTTATTTAGCTGTAAAAGAAAATGCTATTATACCATTCACAGGAAAATGGATGATTGTCAAATTCATTGAAAGAAACCAGATGCAAACAAGCTGAATACTGCTTGCTTTATCTCATATATAGGCTCAAGATTTAAGTCTCTCTCTCTCTCTCTCTCTCTCTCTCTCTCTCTCTCTCTCTCTCTCTCTCCCTCTCCCTCTCCCTCTCCCTCTCCCTCTCCCTCTCTCTATCTCTATCTCTATCTATCTCTCTCTGCCTGTCTGTCTGTGTCTGTCTGTCTGTCTGTCTGTCTGCATAACAGTAGAAAGAAGACTGGGAAAGGGGGGAAGAATTCCTGATGGAGAATGGAATGAGGGAAGTAGTAGAATATGTGTGGCATGAAAGCAAGGAGCCAGGGTATATTTGGGGAATGGATTCCAGTAGGAGGGCGCAAGTGGGAGGGGAGAAGTCGGTGGGTAGGAGAATGTTAAGAACAAAGTACAATGCATATGTATAAAAATAAAATCTGGTATTACTTCGTATACCAGATTAAAAAGGCAAAGAAAAATAATTAAGGTGCTTTTTTGGAAGACAGCATGACAGATGTTTATCAGAAAACAAAACCCAACAAAAAAGAAGCATCCAAACAAACCCACAAGTAACCAACCATAAACCCAAGTCAACCACAGAGAGTGTGTGATAGTCTCATGCAATGAGCATTAGAAACACTTTCGAGAAGAGCCAGTTTTATTATTAGGAGATAGGCAATTGTTTGAATCTAGTGTGAACAGTAAGAGGCTAACTAGTCAGTTACATGTGAGGGCTGTGAGGAGTGCGAGGATTTATGACTGAGAGCAGCGTGTGATTCCTTTGCTGCCTCCCATCTTTCTCAGACAACATACATGTCCTTGGGCTTAATGAGAACGACAGGAGGAGTTTGAATGGAACTGCTCAGGACTAGAATAGCCAAACTATTTTGAAAAAAATCTGTTCTTTTGGGATTGGAACATTTGACCTTGAACACGCCAAACCAGCATTCTACTGCTGTGCTCTGCTCCCACCCTGAAAGGCTTTTTGGATGAAGAGTTTTTGGTTTTGTTCTTTTTTTTATGGTTATATCATCTTTCTCCAGAACTTACCCACTTACAAAATTCATATGTTACCCATTTACAAAATTCATATGGGCAGTCACTGTTGTTATCTGTGAAACTGGCCCAGCAATAACTGATTTCCTATTTCTTCTAAACTGAAGAACTAATATAAGCCACAAGTGTTATAGAGGGTTAGCAATCCAGGCACACCCTAACATGACATACAAAACAAAACTTGCAGAATACACATTTGGGACTCAATATGTCAGCAACTCTTCCAGGGACCATGAAAAGGCATTGACTTGAAGAGTTGTGCAATTCGAAATTAGCAGATGTTGAGCATCTGCTTGTGTGACATCATCTGAGAATTGTCACTCTGACAGGGCCATTGTAGAGGAAATATGGTGGACACCCCAGCCGGAGAGAATGATGGAAATAAGCATTTTCTATTCCCTGTATTTCATCAGTCTTTCCATGTAAGTTTTACTCATCTTATGGGAAACCTCAGTTTTCTTATCTTTTTCTCAGCATTGCTCTCTCTGGTCTCCTCCTTGATCTAGGCTGAGCCAGGTATTTGGGCTTTCATATCAGTGATATGTCACACCAGGCAACTCCACCCCTTGGGGACTGCTCTGTTCCTTACCAGGCAGTCACAAACATCTGACCTTATCTATTACATGTCTACAGGACCTATAGGCATATAACTGCTATATGTTTCACTAGAAGGTCCGAATGCTATTATCTGGAGGAAAACCCTTCCATGGTTTTAAGAATCAGTTTTGCTGAAATAGTTTTTGTACCTGTAACTTTGTCCCATTTCTTCTCCAGCACAACACTTTTCTCTGACACTCTCATGTCCATAACTGATCATATCTAAAACGGAGCTTGCACCTTTCCTGGGTCTCTCTCTTATCCTCCCTCCCCCACATTGTGCTCACTCTTGCCCCCCCCCGTCCCCTCCCTTCTTCGTGTCATTTACAGAGTTAACTGTCACTCTTTCACATTACAAATCTCAGGATTAGCCCTTCTTGTAATATTCTTTCTGGATGACAGCTGTCATGGGGTCAGGAGCGTCTATAATTTGAGGGAACTTATTTGTAAAATAGTAACACATTTAAAGTACAGGCTTGGGAATAAAGGCATTTCTTCATGGAAAACATTTTCACTTTGTGAAAACATCAAGAGATTTCTAGCAAAAGACAGGAACATTTTATATAACAAACATCTTTTACTCTGTCTAACTTGAGTCAGGATATTAAACTTTTTACCTTATTTAGTTTTCCTGCTACTCATAAGAAAGAAACTAATCTAATAATTGTGATTAAAATCATATTTCCAGAGGTCAAATGTTCTCAGTCTGATTCATGGTCATAACATTTATTATTTGTTTGTATGATCACTCATCACACCACTATAGTTAGATAGTCCTCAGCTTGCATGGAATAAAGTATGGATACATTAAAATATTGTGCTTCATTATATTGCTAGGAAGATGAATTAATCATTTTGTGTAAATCAGAACAGTACTTGAAACACAAGAAATGCATTGAAGATGTACAATTGTCATCATTTTGCTGATAAGAAAATGAAGCCTGCAGTACCAAGCATGTCGCTAGGTTCACACAATCTCCACACTTTTTAGTTGGAGTGTACAACCTCCACTAATGTAGCAAGTTCAAGACCAGCTTGGACCACATGAACTTCTACTAATAAAAAAAGAAGTTTCTCAAACTAAATTTTTTATAGAGTTAAGAAATTGAACATGTTACTATGGGGTTCAGTTGCTTTGCAATATCTTATACTGATATATGGAGACTATACTGTGAGTGGGAAAAATATCTAGCAACCAGATATTAGTGTATTTCTATTTATTAATATAGTTTAAAGTTAGGAATAAAAGGATGCAAATAAGTGGACATCTGATTGTCAATTATGAGAAGACGTTAATTGATAACAAATGCATGTGCTCTTCCAATTAGTCTACAGACTTGTTGCTGTCCCACTGAAATCCTTGATGTCTTGTTGCAGATACTGAAAAGTTGACTCTACAAGATAGGCATGGGTAGGATCAGAATAGCTAAAACAGGACGAAAAAAGTGGAACGACATTGGGCAGTTCATGTCTCATCTTCAAAACTTATTCCACACCTGCTGTGACGTCAGTGGGTGAGTCAGAAGAAACATCCTCATGCAGCTGACCTAGTCGGTAAGAGCAGTTCCTCAGCAGAGGGCAGAGGGCAGAGTTCCATAAAATGTCTGTTTCTGCAGCTGAACAAGTCACTCCAAAGTATCTCTGTGGTGCAGTGCTCCTCTGAGGAGAACTTTGCACACTCTGCTTCTCCTTGCTTTTTCTCACTGTGGGTCTCCTGTTCCAAACATTTACCCTAGAAGCCAAAAATTAGGACTTAAGCCTTGCTTTAGCCTCTATGCCCCCAATTCTGGGCCACACAAGGATTCTGAATGCTTGTCCAGCTCTAAGACAGTGTTCTGGTTCTAGTTGTTACTGTTCTTTATTGGCATTTCAGAAGGGAGGATTGTGAAGCAGACATCAGCCATATTTTCATATATGCCTTCTCCTTCTTCTGGTGTTTGGAATATTTCTCAGGGATTGCTACTTTCCAGTTTATTTCTAGATAACAATTCCAAATCCATTATTTCTTTTAAATGATCACATACTTCACCCAACATTTTATGCAGCCTATGGTACAGGCATATGTAAAAATAGCTACAGTAATTTTTTTTTGTCCTTCAGGAAATCTCAGCTATCATGGATAGGACAGAAACACTCTAATCATAGGGACCAAGGTATTCCTTACTGGAGAAATAAGTACGAAAGAGTGGGAGTTGGAGAGAGAGTGATTGTGAGGTAACAACAGAGAAGGATCTGGACCAAAGAGTCCACAAGGTTGAGATGGAGGGACCCTAGATTAGAGCCTTGAACATATTCCACTTCAGACTTTGTAGCAAATCAGTAGAATGGTGTTATTATTTCTAGTTGCTAGTGATATTAGGAGTTGTTGATGATCAAAACCCAGAAATGCCACTTCATTAGGATGCTGAAAGTAATATTCTAAATGCATCTTTCCTTCTTCTCTTTTTAGCTGGAAAAACAAGAAGAGAATGTTCCTATGTTTAGTCTCTAGTTACCCCCCAAAACATGGTTTAACTTAAAATATTAAAGTCTATTAAATACCAGCCTATGATAAGGATTCTGCCATCTGGCTGTATGTGTTCGTGTTTCCTCTGTGCAGCACATAGACAGACTTCCAAAGCAAATGAAATAATGGCAAGATTAATTGGTTTAGAATTCACACACCTTCCTTTTCTCTCTTACTAAATGACTATTAGGGTATTTCTACTGAGAATCGTCCTTCAATAACTTTAGCTGTATTTAAAGTTAATGAGCTTTTTCAATTAAAGCCACAGTTATTAGCCTTTGGACAGCACCAAGATGAATCAGGGTGCATCTAATTACACTGAGCAAATTCTTCAGAGGCTGAGGAGATGAGATTTTTTATTCAGAGCAAGTGTCTTGTAAGTTAGAGACATGAAGAGATAATGTTCTAACCTGTACGCAGGCAAACTTTGGGAAAGGAAACCTCCAGGGCAGTGATGAGGTTGGGAAATACACACAGTAGAAACATAGACATGATTCTGTTTCTAGTATTTTTATTTATTTATTTTTTTTGAGGTAGATGTCTTAGTGTGAATCCTTGAACTCCACATTGTCCTGTGCTCATCTCCCAAGTGCTTGTATTACGGGTGTACAACACTATTCCAAGATATGAAGTTACTGTTTTAACTGAAATATATCAATTGAACAAACAGAAAGCAAAAGAGATCCTTTATGACGTCAGTATCCATAAAGCAGTTGTCTGGGAGGGATTTTAGACAGAATCATTGTCCAGTAAAGTAGAATTTGTCCTAGAATGAATTTTCCAATGGCCATCTTTGGTCAAATTCCAATTCTGGAGTTTTTCACTATGGCTGGCATGAAGGGGTGGTTTAGCTGACTAGGCCTGGGGTGTGTGACATCTCCACTGCCCCAGGGACACTGCAACTCCAGATCCGGAATCATTGCATGGTGAGGATGTTTTTCCCATGAAGACACTCGTATGGTCTTAGGTTTGGGTGGGTTTATTTTTTTCAACTTATTCCTGTGGCTTCTTTCCTATCAAGTGCATCTTTATTTGTCTTTAGCTTTACTAGGAAACAGGTACTCAGCAAACTTAAACAAATCATTGCTGTGTATTTAGTGTTTTATTTTAAAACTTGAACCATTACTTCTTTTTCCTAACTTTAGCAAAGTGCCTTCCAGGAAGCGAGAGTTGTTGAATTACAATTGCATAGTCGCTTTCTGTGACTTTAAATTTAGGACTGGATCTCTTTCAAAATGGCTGATTTATTGCAATAATTACAACATATCATTCAGAATGCTGGAGGGTGGGAATCTTTGTGTGGCTGCTTATAGGAACACATGTATTTCATTAAATACTGGAAGAAAAAGTTAAACTTCCTCTCCATCTAAATGGAATCAAAGGAAATTCTTGAATTTCATATTTTATTAATAGTATTATTTTAATTATTTTCATTAGTAAAGATATTAGAGAAGATATTCCAGGTTCACAAAGGAAATAAAAAACTATGCTTGAGGCATTTGCTAGAGAAAGCAAACCAACGATTTAAGACATTTAAATATTTTCAGACTATAAACTAGGCTTTTTTTGAAACATTTCCAAAAACAGAAATTAAGTTTCATGTA
Organism: Rattus norvegicus; assembly: GCF_021556685.1. Lineage (NCBI taxonomy): Eukaryota > Metazoa > Chordata > Mammalia > Rodentia > Muridae > Rattus > Rattus norvegicus. Next base: position 101,763,749 of record NC_141538.1, read on the forward strand.
ATAAGAAAATTTTGCAAAAGTTGGATATAGTGGTACACACCTATAATCTTAGCACTAGGGATGCTGAGGCAGAAGGATTACAAGTTTAAGTACAGGCTGGGTAACACAGAGTTCCAGATCATCCTAGGATAAAACATCAGAAGACATCTTAGTTTGTCTCAAAAACAAAACAAAACTAAACAAACAGCAAATAAACAAATTCAAATGAAAATAAATTTTGAATGCCAGTGAGGCGAGGTGACTTATCAGGTCAGTAAAGGGGAATGTCATTAACGACTTGAATTTGATTCCACAGAACTCACATTATAGAAGGAGACAGCTGAAGCAGGAAGCTGTCCTCTGACCTTCCCATGGGTGCTGTGGTATGTATGTGCTCCCCTCAAATAAAATGAATCTAAACATTTGAAATGAATAGGTCAGGTGACAAATGGTCATAAACCAAAGGATCATATGGCTATTGGTGGCCCTTACTTCTTAAGGGCTTTCAGGATCCCTTCATGCCATTTTCTAGGATGTGCACATACATGGCAAAGTTTACAAATGTTGCAGAACATAGACTGGCAAAGGCACAATTAACCGGTAGGAAGCATTAACCATTTGTTGCGCATTTAAAACATTTTATTTAAAATTATTTAATATGTTCTTATATCTAAGAGAGGAACTTTATAAAACATTCCCCAGGGTGTATGAGAATTGAATTGATACATGTGCCAACTATAGAAGAAGATATAAATGAAAATAGTATATTTAAACAGCTAGGATAATAGTTAACTGAAATTACTTTGTAGGCACTCAATAGATATTATTATATAATAAAACAAGGTAAGAGGAATATATCATGATATTTTAGTGTTTCTGAATTTTGATATACCTTCAAAACTTGATTAATAATCAACTGTAAAGCATTAAAACTGTACTTCAAGTAACTTTTTAAAGTGAAATTCTTTCCTCTTTAGTCTCTGTTGTTTTGTTCCTTAGGAAATGATACAGAGCAAGTTATGGATTTCAGTAGCTAGACCCTTTATACCTATGCTGTTCATTAATGAACTTTCCAACTTAAACAAACATAAGTGCTTTAGAACAAATATTTTCATAAATATTATCTGTAAACTATTAATTGCTGCTTAAAGTGAATATACACACAGATGTGTTTTATAATGACATTTCATACTTATGTGTCAGTATACTTTGCTAAAATAACCATTAACTTGCAATTTTTGTCTTCCTAAAATGTTTGCTTCACTTGTCTCTGAAATGTCATAGAAAGTCTGGAAATTTTACTTATTGCTCCATGTACTGAAACATTCTTTTCAAGATTCATTATCATACTGGCATTTCTTTCTCTAAGCAGGACACCAGAATCTTAGGTCCCCCATGATACTCATGTTTGGTTTTGTCTACTCGACACAAACCTAGACATATTTGGGAAAAAGGAATCTTAATTGAGAAAATATCTCCATAAGATTAACTTGTACCCAAGTCTATGGGTTATTGTCTTGATTAGTGACTGATGTGGGTGGGCTCAGCTCACTGTGGGTGGTGCCATGCCTGGGCTGGTGGTTCTGGGGGCTATAAGAAAGCAGGCTAAACAAGTCATGTGGAGCAAGCCAGGAAGCAGAATCCTCCATGGTCTCTGCTTCAGTTCCTGCCTCCAGCTTCCTGAACTACTCCCTTGACTTCCTTTAGTAATGGGAGAGTTGTAAGCTGAAATAATCTTTCTTCCAGAAGCTTCTTTTGGTCATGATGTTTGTCACAGTGATAGAAATCCTAGCTAAGGCAGTATTATTGTAGAAAATGCACCATGACAGGCTTGTTGCTTTGATATGACCTGGATACCCGGAAAATGCAAGAAGAGTCACTCACTATCTAACTCACAGCTGAGTAACTTCTTGGTTCTAAACCACAAAGGTTGTAGTTCGAAGTTTTGCTCTTTCCCATTGTAAGCACACTGTGGGACATGACGTCAGGACTGTTTATATTTTAGCTTTCCTGTAACATCAGTCTGAGTTTCTACTGGGTTTCATGGTGTGAATAATTTATGCCTATGCATGATCTTGCTTTCCTTCTTGCCTTTCATGGGTTACAGGAAACATTCCTCAACAAGGACTTTATACTCTGTTGCTGAAATGAGGGCTTGTAGACTTGGTTCCCAGTTGGTGGCACTACCTGGGAATATTATGGATCCTTAAGGAGATGCAGTCTTTTGAAAGTACTATATCACTGGGTGCTCAGCTTTGATAATTTATATCCCGGCTCTATGCTCCTGTCTCCTAGCTGTGGATAGAAGGTGATCACTCTGCTTCCTGACTAGGCAGGCTAATCTCATGTCTCTGCTGCCTTTTCCACGTTACCTCGTCAGGAGCGGTAAGCCAAAATAAGGCTCTTTCTCATCTAAGTTACTTTATGCCACTGTATTCTAACCGATCAATAGAAAACTAGCACACCACACACACACACACTCCTCCATTTTAAAATCTGCTACATAGGTCCTCCCTTTTCCAAGAATCAGTGCTGGCTGTGATCCTCAGAAGGAGAAGCAATGGGGTTTTGGAGTTGTATTTGTTCTTCTGACAATGAGAAAGCATCACTGAAATAGGTGTGGTGAAGATAGATAGGTAGCAGAAGAGTTTCTACAATTCTTAGCAGTGCAGTGGGAAGGATATTGTGAGGGAAAGTAACAGCATCTGACAAATTCACTTTGTGAGGTTGTCTCACATTCTTACAAGAAGCAAGAATCGCAGGACTATTTATTGCTTTGCAATCAGTGCGTTGCAGAAGTATAAATGGCTGTGGGGGAATAACCTCAAGCTTAAGGCCAAATGGGAAAGACAGAGGGTTTCGTTGGCTCATTTCCTGAGACAAGAGGCCAGAATAAAGCAGACTTTAAGATCAGGCCCAATCACTCTAATGTCTTTCTTAGAAGTTTTTCCAGAGACATTGACAAACAGAACCTGGGAAAGCTGGTTCACAAAGCAGTAAGGAGTCGAAAGGGTATGGCTCCTTTAGTGTTAGAGTCTCGCTCTCAGCCACAGCAGTGTTCAGCTCAGAATATGCTGGGACCCTTCCCTGGGTTAATGGGCCTTGCTTCACCCAGATTCACAGCTTCTTCTAGGGACAGTTTAATTCACTAGGTAGTCTTTGAAGCTATAGAAGGATGAGTTTCAGTTGCCAGAAGGAGCAAACAACCAAGACAGGAAGAAAAGCAACTAAGCAAGTCAAAGAATTCCTTGTTGGATTAAGTATTGCAGGGTAACTGTGGGCCACTCTTGGCTGAATGAATATTATCATCTACTCTGCTCTGCTGAGATGGAGTAACTGAACTGAGACACAAAAATGTGCAGCACAATATACACAAGAGGTTTCCTTAACTATTACAAAATACTAGAACTCATTTTGTTCAAGACTAATTCCTCAACCTCCCCCCATAGAATACCCACTAATAGGGTTGAAAACGAGGCTCCGTGTTCAATCTGCAGCACTCACGTGCCCAACATTAGGAACGTTCTACTGTTGTTTTGTAACTGGAATTTGAGATTTCTGAGTATGACCTTTGTACATCTCATTATCAGCGTGAAAAGGTTGTCACAGACGTGCTTCAGACATGCTTCTTCTGCTTCTGCACCTTCTTTCTTTTCTTCCTCTCCTTTACACCCTTATACTGGCTTCTAGAGAAAGTTGGAGGAACCCATTCGTCTAAGAACAATATTTATCTATTGCAGTCTCAAATCTCTGTGTGATAAGGGTGGGGTGATGTGACTGCTGGAGAGCATTGGGGATGATTTGTTGGGTCCCCAGGCTTTGACTCTGTATTATCCATCTACCCTTTACTTAGTATCTATATATCAAAGCCTGATTCAACATCCTCTTAGCAGGATTCTCAATTCTTTTAAGACTTTGAAATTGTTAAATTTTCCTTTGTTATCACCATCTCAAGAGTCTAATGATATACTAAATCCACTCCCCTGTCTTTGGTTCATCTTTAGCCATGATCAGAAATCACAGACATCTAGAGAGGTGGCATTGGTTTTTTGTAGTTATACCATGACGAGAAAGACCTGTACGAATATAACAGAATTGAAACTAAATTTTCTGTTGGGTTTGAGAAAAGATGTGGAGACTTCGACTCTATATCATTGAAAAGTACTTTTGATGTAGTCTTGTACTTTGAGAACTTTCTTGGTCAACACTGGACCATAGTGCATTGGACACAGGAAACCTTCATTACTAGCCTGCTCATTGGAGTCTTATATCTTGTGTAAATAGTTTGCTATAACAAAGAAAACTTGGAGACTGGGTTGCTTATTTTCCTAGAGGAATCATTTTCCTAGAGGAATTCTTGCTGTTAAGTATTTTGGAGAGCCAACATTTTGTTGAAACCCTACTGAAGCTGATGATGCCTTACACGCTTTACTTTAGACACAGACAGAGAAGACCAACTATATTCTGCAACAGGTCATCATCAGCCAACAGTAGAACATGCAGAGATGATTGAAGTGGAACAGGATCCTCCACCTCATCAATACTGGAAAAAAGAAGGAAATATCTGGTGATCTAATGGGTGTGGTTGATGACTCGATAGACTGGCCTGGCTGGAGGAGCCTGACAGGGCACGCAAACTTTATCCTAAGCTGTAAAAAAAAAAGTATCCCTACATAGGCTTGTGTTCTGCCCCTTTGGCTCCTTATACACTTTAATCATTTCCCACACATGGTTTTACATCTTATTTATTGAGCTGCTTTCACAATTATGCCTTGACTGGCACATAAAGATTCCCTCTGGAGGATGTGCAGTAATTTGCCATGTACTCATCTGTTGCTGGACATTTAGGGTTTTTCCAATGTTTTGTGATTATAAATAATGTTGCAAAAAATGCCCATTGGTTTTTCTTCCCATTTTTTATGTCATTTCCTTAGGGTGCATTCCATGACTGAGATTACTGTCTTATGTGTAAACATTTCGTTTAAACAACTCCCATGGAGAAGGATACATTCTGTAGACTTGAAAAGATGAACCGTGGGTCTGAAAAAGACCAACCGATGGAGGTTAAATCTTGGCATCATTTGTTTTCATGGAAATTGAAGGCAAATATTCCCTTACAACAACAAAATCCTGTGAATTAGCATCAGCCACATAGGCACTACCAATGGGCTGACAAACAGACTTTAACTGCAGGACTGTGAAACAGCACAACAGAAATGATCTTGCCCTTGGGTTCAGTACGACTTCCAACTGCATTATCGCTTTCCCAGTAAAAAGCACTTGCCATCTCTAACTACAGCTGTGTGAAACCAACAGTGTCCACTTGGCAGTGAACCACATACCAAAGGGTTGCTCAATTATTATCCAGAAATAAAGCTTTAATCACTTCTCTTGGCTAAGTAAATGTAAGGTACTTTTCATTTAGCAAAGGGTAAAATAATGCCTTCTAAGCATCTTTTGGCTTCAAGTATCAGAACCTTTATCAGAGACGGTGTTTTGATGGCTTCAACACATAGCTAAATTCACAGAATTTTCTCTTCCATCTCTGCCTTCCTATGGTTTTTGGCAGTCAGGAAGTATTCACCTCAAGGCAAATTCCTCCCTTCCTTTTCCATTTCCCGAAGGGAGACATCTTTCACAATAGTTACACTACAGTGATATTTGTTTCACTTCAACAAAAATTTATTGAGTGTGTATGTGGCAAGGCATATGGAAAGAATATAGGCTTGAGTATCACACTGACTTGTTATGTAGCCAAAGAAATTTATGTATTTTTTGCTAAATTCCAATGCCTCCATCTATTAAATGAAACGAGTAATTCTTTTACAAAGTGAGCACAAAGCAGAAATAATATAAATGAGAAGAATGTCCCGTATACAATAGACACTCAAAATGCTAATTGTTTTTGTTGGCATGTAAGTCAAGTACTGAAATAGAATGTAAGAATAATTTTTAAGAGTCTCCAGAATGACAGACAAATATAAACATTATTATGATCCCATATAGCTGTGACAAATATCCCAGAAGGGAACCAAAACCTGGACGAAGGGGTCAAAGGAAGAGACTTATGAATAATGGCCTCCGTGTTAGACTGAGATGGTGATACAACCCCAAAATCAGCCTGGGTCTGCCTTCAAAGTCCTGGATTCTGCTAAATACTCTGACCACTTTGAGGTTTTCATCTGGAAATGAAAAAGTGAGTTAATATTTCATTCTTACAGACTTGAAAATCAAGCAACACATGCCTAAAATGCTAGCACTCAGAAGGCAAGAATGGGTGGAACACCGCAAGGTTTCAGTCATCCTTGTACACAACGTGAATTTCAGCCTGGCCAGGGCTACACAGTCTGTTAGAAACAAAAACAATAACTAGACAATGCATGGTGCTTTCTGTGTCACCTCAGCCTCCTGTATACATGTTAGTGCTTTTAATAAGGACAATAGAGAGTTCAGTGATCTTAGAAACTGTGGAATGGGGGGGGGTGGAATAATGAAGAGAACTCAGGAAATAGAGTAAAGAGTCAAATATATAATGGGAAAGTTGGCAGAGAGCAAGTTAAAAGGTCCAAGGAAAGACTGTGCACCAAAGAGTAAGCAAATGATTTATGTAGAAATCATAGGGACTGTGAGTCCTCGTGGAGTCTTTGGACAGATGCATTTGCCTTTTATTTGAGTTTATGCTCAGTTCTTGAAGTTTTTCAAAATGAAATTAAAATCAGTGTCACTTCACAATTAAATCTTAGACGTGAGTTCTCAGCACAGTACAGGAGCGTTTCCTTCATAGCCTTTATTGAGAAGGGATGTATGTAACAGTTCCCATAGTCAACAGCTGAGTTCAAAAGACATTCTAACCCGAAACATCCTGTGGCAGTCCAGACAGAGCCTCAGAAGATGTTCACGTCAGAATCCCCACACTGTCGGGAGATAGCCGCGTGTCACACATGAAGGAAGGCTGTTTCCAAGTGTTGTTCAGGATTTTAGGGTTTGAGTGTTGTCCTGCACGGTGCATGTGGTGTGGATCTAGTGCATTCAGACCAGTACTGGTAGGAAGAAAGCCTCAGTGAAGGATGACGGGGACAGGAGATGTGCAGCCGAAAGCAAAGAAGGACCGAGGAAGGCAGAGAAGACAAGCTTGTGAGTCCCTAGAGATCCTCCATGAGAAATGAGGCCCTGCTAGCACTTCAGTTTTAGGATTCTTGGCCACTAGAACACACCATGAGGGTGGGGGTAAATCCCATAGAAGATTATTTTGAACAATTAATATTTAAAATTAATTTTAAATTAATATTTAAAAAAATTAAACTGTCCTTATGCATAGGGTTTAAGATGTTTGGTTAGATGATAGCCATTGTATTCCTCAAACTTTTTTGTGCTTGTAAGCCACCTAAATTTTTCTTTTGGAATTTCTGTAAATAAGGATTGTTTTAAAATTGGTTATGAGACTCCCCCCACCCTCATGGTGTATTACAGTGTGTGTGTGTATGTGAGAGAGAGAGAGAGAGAGAGATTTTTTGCTTTTTTTAGATTTGATAATTGGTTTGCACAGTCTTTTGCCCACTTGGTTTTGTGCAGCTTACACACTAGACTCAGAGAGTCTGTGGATTGTCAACTAATATATTTTCAGTTTAGGACTGGAGAAGTCCCCAGACAGGAAGTGAGATTCCAAATGCTAGGCTTTCCCAAACTCCCACCCTGAAAACATAGTGTCTGTTTGTAAGAATTTTGTTGTTTCTGTTATAAAGTGTTCAACTTGGCCTTTTACAGCCTGGAGGGAGAAAGAATCACTAACTTTTCAGCACAGTTAAAGCTACAAGAAATGTAGTGTAACTCTAACGAAACACGTTGCAAACTAAGGTGTCTTAAGAACTTTGGAGGATTCAGTGGCCAGACTTTTGTATTTTCTGTCCTGTATGACTTCAGCCAGAAAGTATTAGAACCAGTTCCTTCTACTGTGCATGCCTTGCAGGTGAGGGTTGTCTGAGCTTTAATTTGCTGTTTGACTCGCCCCAGGATTTTCAGGTGTTGCATGAAGAGTGAGGTACAGAGCGTACCTCCGTTCTTGGTTGTCAGCCATTGGACGATGGCCACAGCATTATTAAACCATCAGGCACGCTGGGCCTGAACCACAAAATTTAATTTTCCTTACTGCAGGGACTAATCAACTTCCACAGACTGGAAGACCTAAGGAGACCGTTTTTATCTGGAAAATGCCTCTCCCTTAAGACTACACTGAGCTGATTTTAGTTTTGTCTATCTTTGAGGCTGTGGACATTGATAGAAATTCAACTTGATGCAAAACAGATAAGGGCTGGAGCTTATGTGAGTACAATCTGTGACAAACTGAAGACAGATGAAAGCTCCAGGACCCTGAGTGACACCTAGGTCTGTGGCTAAGGATTCCACTACAGACAACTCTGCTGTACTTGCTAACGAAAAATGTTTTTACACACGTTAGCTACCAGAGACAGTGCCCATTCCTTCTTGCTGCCTTTGTGAGGATTTCCCTCACCTTCAATACATTCCCTTTCTATGTAACCATTTATTCTTGGTGCTTTCTCAATCTCCTCTCTTTTCCTGTCCCAGCTATAGCCCTAACTTAGGCTTTGCAATGGGTGGAATTGAAGAAGTTTCCATCTGTAATGCTCTGAGACTAGTCCTGGTCTATCTCAGACCTCTATTGTGATAGGACACCATAGTCACAAATGTGTTGGCTCCATTGGTTTTAAATGTGCCTGTTATGAACTACCGAAATCTTCTAAATTATTCTATTAAACAATCAAGGTTTTTAATGATACAAAACACCGTATATTTCTAAACCTATTATTATCTCATTAAAAACATAAATTTAATTGAAAATGTTAAAAATAAGTTTATAAGTATGGAAGGCTTCCCAAAGTTTCATGTCTCCTTTGCTCAGCAGCCAAGCCAAGACTGTCTGATATTATTCTATATTTAATGTATATGCTACCATTGTGTACATATCTGTTACCTTTAAACTTATTAAAATAAGACAGACCCCCAAAAGTGAGAAAGAAAATGCTTGCATTTGACCACTAAAAGGCAGCTAGCAGAACAAGGGAGCCCACATGGCATTGATTGTTCCAGGACTGATGCAATCAATGTGGAATAATAAGGTGGAATGCGCCGCCTCTTGAGGTGGAAAAACTTTTGATTATGTGGATTACACCATCAGAAGCAGCAAATCCACATGGCCAGGAGCCAAGGGACAATTGCAGGAAGGGTGCTGTATCACTAGATACTCAAGGATGAGCTCATGGCAACATCAAAGGGAAGAGTTGCAAGCAGGGCACAGGATTGATTTGATTGCTTTGGGACACAAATTATTTGGCATAACACCAGAGATTTGGGGTAAATTCCAAGTACTTAGTCGGGTGACCCAAGACTTAGGGCTGTTTAATTTGCAACTGTCATTAAGGAAACAATTAAGATGTGAGTGTAATGGAGAGCCAGCAGTGTGTACCCGGGACCTCCTGGGAGGTGTAGGGCTTGGGGGCTGGCTGGAAGGCTAAACACAAATTTTGATAATTTCTATCGCAACATATAATCAAGGTTCTGCAAAAGCAACTTCAAAATGAACTTTCCAAGGCAATCTGTATTTAACAATTTCCAACTTACATAAGTTGAAGAAAAATACACAAAAAATAAAAGACAAATTTAAAAACCAGCTAAAATCTTAATGCAAATATGTCCCCCCACCCCCGCCCGGTGGAGTAGAAAGGCGATTCTAACTGAAAACTGAAATGCCTAAGCAGCCCGTCTTCTGATATTTGTTCAACCCACATAAAGAGTCTACATTTACCTAAAAGACTTCATGGTAAATATGAAATGGCACTGTAATGCATTCGTATACTAGTGGGAAAGACACTAATGTGTGTTTAACTGACACTTGCTTCCACACTTAGAGAAAACTACAGTTTTGTTGGGTGGAGATGAGCACAGGTCTAGGAAGTGGTCTCTGATTATTGAGACTAAATCAGATGTAGCCCTTTCCCTATCAGTTACAGACGCAGGCAGGGACATAGCAGCAGTTTCTGACAAATGGGATAAAAGGAGAATTGTGAAGACAAAATCTTTTATACTTTTCTTTTTTACTTTCAACTCCCCTGTTTGAGACCGGGCTTCTTAAAGCTGATGCATACATTGGCAGCCATTGTGAGATCCCGTAGCATCTTATTCAATACCAGCAGGACAGATCCTTGGAAGAGAGAGACCTTGATCAGCATCATTAGGGTCCACACACAACCCAAGAAATGATTTCTTCTGGCTCTCTTGTTCTGGGTGTTAAGAAATAAGACTCTGTTCTGTGCCAGTCTGATAAGAAGTTCGAGGGATGCCGGCCGTACCCATTCTGTGAGTAGGCAGACATGACTTGCTCAGCCTTATAGCCACAGTGAAAACAGCCCTTCACTTTATTTCAAGCCTCTCTTCTTTATTTCCACTTTCCCTCTCTCCTTCCCTTGTAATACAAAAACAGAACAAACAGAATGAAAACAAGATGATTTATGCTCAAATGACTTGTGTGTCCAAAGTACTTAATGATAACTTCAATAGACTACTTTAAATTTTTTCTTGTTGGTTCTCAGCATGAATCTCTGTCATCCCCAAAATACTGGAAAACAGATTGAAGATCTAAAGTGATCATCTAATAGTTTAAGTCACAGCAATCTTTCTTCTGTGAAATTAATCTAAGTTTCAGGTAAGGAACTGTTGTGTTCAAGATAATTTTAAGAAGAAAGACTTGAATACCATCCTGCTATTTAGAAGTTTAGTAAAGAGGCAACATTTCTGCAAAGGCGTGGGCTTCAGAGTAGCTTTCTATTCAAGTGTCTAAAATGTTCTATTTTGTGCTTTCTTAAATTTGGTCATATTTTAAGCCTGTATTGCAGGAATTTGGAATATCTTGATATTACTTACTAAAAGAGACATGATTTCAATCGCCTTCCAAAATGTATGTGTGTGTGTGTATGTGTGTGTGTGTGAGAGTGCATGTGTGCAAAGATCATTGTGTATCTTCCACTTGTAGTAACTATTTATTGAATTTAATTTGTGCTCAATTTAGCCATAAGCAGCATTCCACAGAGGATTTCTGGGAGGACGAAGAAGGGGTGGATAAAGGGAGAGCCAGAAAGGGATACTGAATTTAAAAAAATGAGCATTTCACATTCACCATTTTGGCTCTGAGCTTGTACTATACATGTGTTAAATGTATCAAGAGGAGACAGACAGCTCCCCTGACTAAGACAGAAAGCAGTTTTGAAGAGCCTTTCAAAATGATGGTTGTAAGGCTTTTATAGGAAACATTTGCTTTAAAGGGAAACCTGGAACAAAAGGAGCGAATTCCTATCAAGGGTAACAAATATAAGTATTCTAATTGCCTGGCAATAATTTGTTTGCCAAATTGGCCTGCGCATCATGCATTTCTGTCAGTGGTTTAGAGGCGCACAGAGGTTTAGTGGTGCAGTGCTGAATGTGGGGTTTTTTTTTGTTTTGTTTTGTTTTGTTTTGTGTGTGTGTGTGTGTGTGTGTGTGTGTGTGTGTGTGTGTGTGTGTGTGTGTGTTTGGTTTTTTATTTACACCAAGAGTTCTGAGAATACATTCAGGACAGCTGATCCAGCCTTCACTCCTACCTTGTCTGCCCTCCCTTCTCCACATGTCTTCTGCTTCCGGTGCCAGGGAGGGATAGAGGGGAGAAAGAGCAGACATAAAATAACTGCAAAAGCCAGTGACTGCTGCTCAAAGTATTTTATTATTTCAAGAATTCATTCAAAGCTGGGCTGCAATTACATTTAAAACAGGAGAATAATGGGCTTCTGACATGTATATGGTTTTAGAAATATAAGGCCTCATTTTCTCAGCTGGAGTTTCCCCTCCAATGTGCATTTGCATTACATTAGAGATGCTCTTTTGGAAAAAGAGGATCACATGCATTCAGACATTTTGACATTATCTGGGTCAGAGGGAACATTTAAAAGCAGAAGCCCCCCGCAAGAACCACAGCTTTCTTACAGGCAAGCATCACACGCATTAAGGAAGGAGGCCAGCCCCACGTGTCTCCTTCCATTGGCCATGTTTTATGACATACCTGCCTAACCCAGACATTAATCTACTGAAGATGGATTGGCCTGGTCATGGTCCTCTGCTAACCTTCAACGGCATGTACATTACCTAAATTGAAATCTGCACTTTTTCATGCCATGAATGGTTTGATGTGACGGTCCAAGGAATGTCGGCTGCATTAGAATTGGTTTTTATGTGGACTGAAGCTCCTTCCTATTTACCTTTCAGCAGAACAGCTGCAGGCTCTCTTTTCACTTGACAATGAAGGCATTCATCCCCAGTGATCACCCCAAGAGATGCTGCCCATACTGGCTCAGAACTGTGTGGCCTTTCTCAGGTATGTAAGGACCTTATTGGTTTCCTGTTCCCAGAAGTGACAAAGACACAGCAAAGAAGGAATGCAGAAGTTTTCACCTGTTTAATTGTCTAATAAAGCCCCATACAACAAGTTCTTTGTCGTCTTCCGAGAAGAGGTCGTCTGTAAGTGTCAGTGATTACATGGGGGCTTTATGAGCACAGAGAGACCCATATAATTGGTGTGATGCTGTGGGGACAATCTCACAAAGCTGTATAAGATATCTATAATTTTCTAATCTTCTATGTCTTAGTTTCCCAGACATGACACCCTTTGCTTTCTCTGTACTTACAATTATTTACTGAATGGTAGAGTGATAGACTTACGTTTGCTTCATATAATTAGTGGACTAAGGTGTCCTACAGAAAGGTGGATCTTTGTAAAACACACTGATGGTTTTAGCTGTGGCTTCTGCAAAATAAAATAAAATAATATAATATAAAATAGATACCTTTGGAGTCAAGATCATAGGCTTTATGGGTGGGCAATTAGAGAGCAAATTGTACCTCTCTATAGGTATTAGAGACGTGTGGCCTTTGAATGTCAGTTTTATTCTGACTATTATTTAAGATAATAGGCTAAATAGGATTCTGTACTTATTCATTCATTCAACAGGTACTTATAAAACACTTCAATGTAGCAAACAACGATCTCTAGCTAATGGGTATCCAATGTCATACTCTACTTTCTTGAGCCTAAAATGCTTATCCATGAAAGTGTTTGGCAGAGTGTAAGCACATCGTGAATTTGCTATTATTATCATAACTTTTGCAATAAAATTGTAGAGTCACATCTTTATGCTTGTATTTTTAGACATTCCACACTGTCTTTTGAAAGAGCAACTAAAGGGTGATTTTAAACACCCTGTATGGACACACTCCAGGAAAGCACAGAGCAGAACTTCCCCTGCACTAACTTTGAACAAAAACAGGTCTTTGCTTTGGCAATGAGAGGCACTAGTGTTGTCTTGATGTTTGCACTTCCAGATCAGTTAGAGCTAATGATGCACCAGGTACATTTGCACTAAATAAGTCTAGAGCAATGATTCACATCTGTGGTACATGACCTCTTTAGTAGGTCAAATGACTTCTTCACATGAGTTGTATATCATATTCTTATTCTACAACCAGATATTTACACCAGGATTCATAATAGTAGCGAAATTACAATTATGAAGTAGCAATAAAAACAATTTTATGGTTAGTAGTCACTATAACATGATTAACTGTATTAAAGTGTCACAACATTTAGAAAGCTAGAGAACCACTGCTCTAGAAAGGTATCATTTGAGTTTCCCCGGCTATTACAAAAGCATGTTTTAAATCTATAAGGTTCTGAACAACTCCAAAATAAAAATGATCTTATTCTGGAAAAGTATGTTCTCAGTATATTGGCCCATGAAGGACCTACTGAAAAATTGTCATTTAAAATTATCAAGGTTGAGGGCCAAGCAACAGGAGATTTAATACAAGGAATGTGGTCATAACTCTGAGTCTGCTTTTTACTGGAGTTAATTATTGGTACAATGACATTTCCTGGTACGAGTCAATGGAATTGTGTCACAAATGCTTGTAACCCAAGTGTGTAAGTATGGAGCCTTTCAGAAGTAGGTGGCAAAGAACTGAAGAGAGGAGGGTTGATGTCACATGATGGGAAATCTTCACCTACTGAAGTTATACTGGGCTTGGATAGTTCCATTTGTTCCACTTTCTGAGGCAATAAATTTCCTTGGTGAGTAATGACACACACCTACCTATTTAGAAAATTACAGAGATAGTTTCCATTTTATGGAATTAGCTTCAAAAAGGTGTGGAGAGCTGAAGGCTCTTTGAATGATCCAAATTCTCCTCAAATATTTTCCCTAGCATTTGTCTCATTTACAAGATTTGAAAATGATATAGGACAGTTCATGGAGTCCTCTTACTCATACTTCAGTGTGAAGAAGGGATCAGCTAAAAATGCAGGAAATTGCAAAGTACTGCACAGGAACATCCTACAAAGGATGGACATGGAATGTCGCTCAGGCTGAAAATGATGAGAGCTATGTTAAGACCTCTGATTTAGACCTACTAGAGAAATCATTGAATCATATCTTCCCTCCTTTTACTCTCAGGATTAAAACTGCATCCTCCTTCCTCTGTTTCCAGGTGACTAAATAATAGACTTGTGCCAACATATCCTACTCATGAAATGTTTCTAGAATTACTGAGCATTGCTTTAAAGAGTAATGAAAACAAGTCTACATTAGACTGAATGTCCAGGTTAAATGTAGTTCTTTGTTGCTCTCCCTCCTCTGACTCTATGAAGTCCTTTTGTTGGTTTCCTGTTACATTGGTTCACTTGTTCCTGGGAGATGTTTAAGGTAAGGTGTCTGGAAGGACATTGCAATATCTAAAGCATCTTTGGTGGAGGGAGAACCTCACAGGGATTCAAGGAATCAGGTGCCCCTGTTACTGATGGAAACTGGAACAGAATTCTTTTGCTATTCAGTTATGTCCAGTTTCCTTCGTGGTACCTGCTGAAGGTTCCTTTGAACAACACAGGTTGCTTGCTAATATTCTACAATGCTGAGGGGTCAGGAACAGAAGACATAGAGATTAAGTAGCTTTCTAAGTCAGGGCAAAGGCACTACAGCATACTTCTTATTTACGAATTTCAATGTGTCATTCAGGATACACCAAATTATGCTTTAGTTACCAAAACCTCCCAAATTCTAATGACTATACATATTAAGGATTGTTTTTATCTATACTATGTCTTTACTTTGACTTGGTCAGACTCTTACCTGAAGATTCTCTGAAATATTTATCTATCCTTCCAATAGGGGGTAAAGACAGTAAGATGTATCAATACTAGCTTTCAAGTATATTTATTCAATGGAGCCACACTATAGATACCTTCCTGATTCTTTGACCAAACATGTCGTATATCCAAACCTAATTTCAAGGGGAAAGAGAAGTTAGTCTGCCATTTTCGAGAATTCTCACTCCTAATACAAACATAAGCTATAGCAGGATCTTTAATAGTATTGTTCATAAGTGAAGCACATTTGACCCTAGAAAATACTTACCAATGTCTGTAAACAATCTTGACTGTCAGAATATAGGGATAGTGATATTGGTATCTAGTAGTCTGAAGCTAGAGACACTGAAACATCCCATGGAACACAGGACAACCACAATGAACTACCTAGGTCAGCGTTGTGGCCATTGAGAAAGCCTGTATATGGATCCTGGATTTCTTAGCCATTGTATACAGAGGAAAGCCCATTCTCATATAAAAACTGGGACATGTTAGGAGTTTTAACAAATTAAACTGTGTCGTATTGGTGAATTGGTAGACTAGTCCAATAGGGTAATGAAACCCAATGGAAAGTTTGAGCACAGTAATATTTGACAATTACTGGAATAATATTAGACTGTCTATTTGTGTGTAGAGCATGGAATAAAGCTGCATGTCAACCTCATGCCATTTTCAAAAATAAATTCCAGATGGATTAAAAATGTGAAAGCACAAAAGGTAAATGAAAACTGGTTTCAGAATAAGATCAGAGCCGATGTTTATGACTAAAGGGTTGAAAGAAATTGTAAACAAAACCCTTAAAACAATAAGGTTTTTAAAGCATAGTATTTTAAGGAGGAAGCAGAAAGAGTGTAAGAGCCAAAGGGGATAGAGGATAGCAAAACAAGTTTCTAAATTAACATGAGCAAAGCTCATATGAATTTATAGAGTCCAGCAAGCACAGGGCCTGTCTGACTTTGCACCAGGTCCTCTGAGCTTATAGTATGGTTTCCAGATTAGTGTTTTTGTGGGAATTGTGAATGTGAATGTGAATGTGCAAACTAGTGGGTCCACGATTATTGTGACTTCTCTTGAGTTCTTTTCCTTCTGTTGGTTTGTCTTGTAACTTCAATGTGATATTTTATATTTTATTGTGTTACATTTTAAAGAAAAGAAAGAAAGAAAGAAAGAAAGAAGGAAGGAAGGAAAGAAAGAAGGAAAGGAAACCTAACCACTAGAAAGGTTAATAATGGAACTGTTTCTACCTCCTGTTAGAGGGAACAATCCATTTTCTCCAATTGAGAGACGCTAGGTATATCAACCACTCCGGGACTGGCCACATGTCCTTATGTTCAGGTGTATCTGTCAACATATAATGGACTCCACAGGTTTTTGTGTGCTTTTATTTGGTTGTAGTTTGGTGTTTTTTGTTTGTCTGTTTTTCTCCTTTTTGATATTGTTTTATTGTTTTATTGAGTTTCATTGTTGTAGTATTTGGTCTTTGTCTTTTGAGAAAGAACTTAAGGTTGGTTGAGTAGAAAGGGGGAGAGGACCTGGAAAGACTTTGGGAAAGGGAAGAATATGGTCAAAATATATTTAAAATTTGTTTTAAGTCATAAAAGTATAACAGAAATATTAGAATGTTTGAATTAATTTGTGAGAGACTTCTTAAGGAACAAGTGTATTTTGATCATATTTACTTACTCTCCCCAACTTCCCCCAGATCTACTCATATGTCTCTACCTGATCTCAACTCTCTCTCTCTCTTTCAATAATGGGAGTCCAATTAGTGCTGCCCATGTGTTCATAGGTATGAACTGTATACTGATGGCTAACAGGGGCCACACAGTTCTTTTAATAGCCTCTAACTGACAATATTTCCAGAGCTGGAGGTAGAGACTCCTCTGCCTATCGCTGCTTGGTGCTGGATGTTTATTGGTTTGCTCTTGACTAGGTCTTGTGCAGAAAAGCACAGCTGCTGTGACTTTGAGTTTAGCCTCATATGCTTGAATGCTTAGTCACCAGAGCAGTGGCACTATTAGAAAGTATGGCCTTGTTGGAGGAATGATCCTTGAGGTTTCAAAAGCCCATGCCAAACCAAGAGTCTGTCTGTGTCAGGATATGTTTCTCAGTAACTGTTCTAAAGGCTGCTTCAGTGCTGCCATGCTTCCTGACATGATGATAATGGACTAAACCTTTGAAACTGGAAGCAAGCCACCAATTGCATGCTTTTTTTCAGAAGAGTTGCCTTGGTTATGGGTGTCTCTTCAAAGCAATAGAACAGTGACTGAGAAAGTAGCAATCTTCTTATATACAGAAGACACCCCATTCTTGATCCACCCACATCTCTAGCTCTAATAATCTTTATAACACATCTTCTGAGATGGTCTTCACACCTTGAGAAAGTAGCTATGATATTAATATCTTACTTTTGGCTGATCACCGTCAATAGGAGACTGTGGAAAGAAGCTTCATGGATGAAGTCTGGAAGAATATTCTGTGCATACAGAGATACAAATTTAGAGGGCAGTTATACAAAGATCTTTAATAAAATCAGGTAGAATTGTGAATGTGAAAGTTATGTAAAAAGAAAGACTGGAAAATATTTTAAAATATTTATAGAACATTGAAATTTATCCAAATATATGCTGGATGTAGTAGCCCACAATTTTAATGCCAACAGTCAGAGGCAGGACAAGCAGGTCTCTGAGTCTGAGGGCAGTCTGGTCTTCATAGAGCCAGGGCTTCATAGAGAAACCCAAGTTTTCACAGGGAAAAATCTGTCTCCAAAAAAAGTAGGGTGTAGAGAGAAAAGTTTATCTAGATATATTAATAGATTTGCCAAGTATAAGAACAGAAAGAAATGCAACAATGCCAAGCAACCAGAGCTTCCAGGGACTAAGCCACTACCTAAAGACTATACATGGACTGACCCTGGACTCTGACCCCATAGGTAGCAATGAATATCCTAGTAAGAGCACCAGTGGAAGGGGAAGCCCTGGGTCCTGCTAAGACTGAACCCCCAGTGAACTAGACTGGTGGGGGGAGGGCAGCAATGGGGGGAGGGTTGGGAGGGGAACACCCATAAGGAAGGGGAGGGGGGAGGGGGATGTTTGCCCGGATACCGGGAAAGGGAATAACACTCGAAATGTATATAAGAAATACTCAAGTTAATAAAAAAAATAAAAGACTTATTTAAAAAAAAAGAACAGAAAGAAAAATAAAAACGAGGTCAAGGCATCTTGAAATATCTCAGAGTAAACAAAACAAAACAATGATGGTATACCAGAGAGACAAACAGGAGCTTTGGGCAGCAAATAGTAAACTAGCAATACATTACAATTGGGAGCACAAGATTACAATACAAGAGACCCTTCTGATATTGATATAACTCTACAAATATCTGCAAAAGAGACAATTTTGTGTTACAGAAGTCTACCTTATTTCAAAATGTTCCTCAGAGTGGGAGGCAAATGAATCCCACTTTACCCCCAAAGGCCTCCTTTTGCTTGGAGAATGAATATAATTTAGTGACTTGTTTTTAAAGGTACACCATTTGGAAAGAGGAAAAATAACATTACAGTAGAGGGAGACACTGCTTTGGCTGGGTGATGGGCATGTCCTGAATCAGGTTGCTATTTGGCATGGCTGACAATGAAGAACAGTGGAATCATTAATACACAGATTCAGAGACTACTGAGGATTTAAGGAACAGAAATACAGCAGCATTGACTTTTATTTCCTTCACAGATACTAAGTACTAAAAGATGCTAATGATAGAAGAAACCAGGAAAGGACAATATAGGAACTGTCCATACTACCTTTGTGGGATTTGGGTTTTTGGTTGGTTGGTTTTGTTTTTTGTAAATCTAAAATTCTTTCAAAGGATAAAACATTACTCAAGTTTGATAATGTGAAGTTAGGGAAGGTGAATATTTTATTAAATTAGTGGGGAATGTCAACTAAAAATTACTTTATAAAGCAAATGTATTTGCACAGTTTAAACATTTAACAACTCATTTAAAACTAAATGGCATAGTTTAATTAATCTAAATTGAACAAGGAGGCCCATGTGTGATGTTCACTGTAGCATTAGTTAAGATACCAACCAACTGGAAACAATATGTAAGGAGGAAAATGAGTAAGAATGTACACCATGATATGGAATTGTATGTTTCCATGAAAAACATTTAGGTAGATTGACTTGTAATTAGACACTGTACACAGTCATACATGTACATATAATTATTACCTTGTGACATATATTATGTCCTATTAACATATTATTTAATGAATGTATTCATGGAGAATTATGGTGAATGAAAAGATTAATTTAATGAATCTAATACGAAAGAAATGGCACAATAATTACCTCTCTTTAGCAGCCATGAGAGTAAATACATTGCACAAAATTGTTAAGGACAAGATCTTCTAGATTGATGTAAAAATGATGTTTACCTTTGATAGTACATGCAATGAGAAAAGGATACATTGATGTTTGGAGAGGGCATTATTACTTGGAAAATAATATATTGTATTACTTATTATATTTTAAAAAGTAATTCACAATAAATAAGCACATTAGGTTCTCATCAAAGATGGTCAGTTCTTTTACCCTAACTCTAAAACCTCAGTATGGTTGAGTAACTCTAGAAGTCTAAGCGTTCAGCTACCATTCCGGATAGTTTTGCTGGACTATGCACATTCAACACTCCGATAAAATGTCCTGAAGATAGCAAGTAAGAGTTTAGAGTCAGTTCCAAACACTGTTTACTGTTTTTGGATAGCTAGGATTAATTTTACCTGGTCTACCTCTAGTGTTGTATGAAAGTGCCCATATTATATTCCAAGTAAGAAAAAAGGGCAGATGAAGATTTTTAAAAATTATCTTTATTACATATGAAAATTATGTTAGACATAATGGTCTGTGGACCACTGATGTTCATAATTTTAAACTATAGAATTAAACAGATTTTTCAGTTGCACCTGGCAGAGACTTGCTTTTACCTATGAGGAAGAACATGAGTGCTGTCCAGACAGATTCACTGCTAGAATAATATATACGGTTACTCAACATATCCTTGCACTTATAAAAAAGTTCTTTTTGTTTTTCTGAAATGTCGTGAGTAAGGGACTATGGGGAGTCTAACAATCTTACTATAGTTTTGCATGAAAAATATCTCAGAATTAACACAATAGAACCCAAAGAATATATATTGATTTGAGGTAAAACCAGTCAGAGCAGAGGTACACTTTGTCATCTCTACTGTTTGGATTCATCAACTATTCAGTCTGATGCTTGACACTCTAAGTAACACCTTGCTCCATATTGCATTAAAACTGAATCAATACTTTTAAGAATGACATTATCGATAGAATAAAAATAAGCACTTTTTCGGTTTCTTCTGTATGTATGATATTTGTGCTCTCCCAAAACAAAGCCATTTATCCTGGCCTTAACCACAATCTTTCTGGCCAGAAGAACTCAAAAGACAGGACCAAAATGTATGATGTATTTATATTCTGAGACATGGAATTCCTGTTAGTGCCTCCATATCTATACACCTGGCTGCAATATTAAGTAATCAGTAGTACATAACCAAAGTGTTCCCTAACCCAGATTGATATACTACTACACATCCATCTATAAGGGTTGAGATGGTCATGGTGTCTCTTCATAGCAAAAAGAACTCACCATCACAGAAAGGTGGTTCAGAAGCCAGAGAAAGACCCAGCTAGCTGTTCAACTGTGAAAATCTGTAAACTGCTGGGTTTTGTGGTGGCTTTGTAGCAAAAGCCAAATGATACTACTAAACTTGTTAAGTTTCCTTTACTACATTTCTAATATGAAAAATTTGAAGTTTCATATTGAAAAAAACATTGTATCTGTTTCCTGCATAGATCTTTATGTAAATCAGAGAGAAATTTAGAGTCCCATTGCTTTTAAATCTCTCCAGAGTTTATTCAATTGGTTTGCTTTCCCAATGCTCAGCTCTCCTATTCCACGTGAAGACAGACTTCTGTGTGGCTAAGTAAGGAATTTCAATCTGTACAGTAACTATAGTGAGATAAGAGCACTGTGAGTTCATTCATTGTTCTAAGGATGGTACCCAAAGACAATACTGAGAAATACTGTGAGGCCCAGGATGAAACTGGGTCCACTGAGTAGCCAAAGCTTTAAGGAATTTCTTAGATGTGAAGATGCAAATATCAGCCAACAATCATGTTTTTATCTGGACTAGTTAGCAATGTATACTGGGGGAAACTACACATGCAAACACAGGGATTTTTGTTGTTTGCATGGGTTTGCCTTTAAATAAGTAAGCACGGTGTGCATCCTTGCAGATTTCGTACAACTTTACCCATAAGAAACCCATAACAAACATTGAATTCAAAAGTGTTGAATCACCTCAAGCCGGAAAGAATGGCCACCTGCTTTCCAGTTCAGGCAGATGGCCCAGTCTCTCTGCTTTTCTCCTGCGAACTCCAGCAGTGGACGTCACCCACGGTACAGAGGCAGGAAGAATGAAAAGCACAGCTATGGATTCCATCATCCCTCTCTCCCATTCTTCTGAACCTCTCCGACACTTTGGAGGTCTTTGCAAGAATTCCATAAACCTTAAATAATATATGGCCTTGCTCTCACCCCGGACTAGTTCAAGATCTGCTCTGTGACAAATCAATAAGGAAAGGAGACAAACAACCCTCCCTCTCCCCCAAACAAAACAACACAAATCTTTCCGGAGAAATTAGGTTAAAGCATTTGAAGTCTTCCACTCAGTTTTATGTTACAAAAACTTAAGACAGCTCATAAAAACACCAAACACTAAAGCATATTTCATTGACAAAGCCAGTCTATGAAATAAAAACATTTTGTTCTTGCTGAGGAACTCCAGTGTACTTCTCACACATCTGCACCAATATAAAGCCATCAGTTTTGAACTGGTACTTTAATGGGTTCTGTCGTTATTTGTTCAGCTGGAAGTAAAGGGCAGAGACATCCATGTCGTCTCTTTGCAGCAGTGTGATTGTCATGTCCAGTGCTTTCACATTTCTATTTCTAAATGGAAAGTGAGCAGAAACCCACACACATGTATGAGCACACAAACACCAAGAAATGCAGCTGGAGATTTTATAATTTTTGTGAATTGCTAATGATGATCACCTTACTGACAACACTGTCATTAAGGTCTTAGATGGGGCATACATTTTCTATGAAGAAGGAAGGAGTGTGGAGTCAAAGACTTGTTTCTTCTAGGTGATACACCGGAAGGGTTATCTAATTTGGTACTAGGGAAAACAGACATCTTTGCATAAAAACTATTCTTTGACACTTAAAATCTTCATGATATGAATATAGCTAAGACATGTGGTCAGAGCACTGGAGAGGTTGAGGTAGGAGGATGATCATGAGCTGTGAAGGAGAAGGAGGAGGAGAAGGAAAAGGAGGAAGAGGAGGGGGAGGAGGATGGGAAGGGAAAGAGATTGGCAGTGGTGGTGGAGGGATAGTGGTGATGATGTCTATTGCCACCACACACCAGGCTGGGAGATCCATGACTGAAAAGGTTGAGAAGTGAGCTTTCGGTAGTGATATAAATAGTATGGATCCATAGAGGTGTGTTTTTGTCAACGCTTATCAGAATGAACACTTCAAATCTCCACATTATATTTTTAAATGAGAGAAATAAGGCCAAATATGAGTCAAATCTCATAAGCCCTTAAAGGATGTGGCAGCATTTAGATTTCACTGTACACAAGAAGCAAAATAGCTGGAGGTTTGCAGGTAAAGGGAGCCTTATGGAAAATGCTGCCTGCGGTATGGTTGAGCTTGTACTGTAGATTGACAACATCTGAAGGATGGAGAAGGTCCAGGCTGGCTCTAATGTACCAGAACAGGCTACTGTGGTGGCAGAGGTGCTGACAGTGACAACACAGTGTGCTGTACTGTCTAGACTACGCAGAAGGTGAGAAGGATTTAGGCCCAGCAGGTGGCCTGGCTGCCATCACTCCACATAGAGACAGGCAAAGTGATATGTTGAGGCTGGGACATGAAGGCCTGGCTCTTGGGACTCCTGAAATGCCATCTGACCACCAGACACTCCCAGCAGTCTTGGCTCTGTTTTATGGCTACACTGTTCTCTCTATGTGTCTGTACTGCCCCTGCTCCCCCCCCCCCACACACACACACAGGTGTCCATCCCCTCACAGTGCTAATTTGTTTTATGACACCAATCATTGGGATTTTCCTGGAGAACCTGATTTGTGACCGTTTCTAAGAACTTGACTTTGTGTTTTATGTGTCCACAGTGTCCACAACGACTTCTTTCAGAAACTGCTTCCTGTCATCTGCTGTGGGTTCTTAGTCTAGACATGTTAGGCAACCTGGGTCTTTACCACACTGTGTTCCTGGAATTCTTTGAGTACTGCTCAACTTCTCTGGTCCTCACTTCCATTTTGTGCAAAATGAGGAACATTTGAACCAGGTAAGATATTATAGATGATAATGTTTTGTAATTCAATGGTAAAACTCCCTGAGCATTTTAAAGTAATTGGAGAACTCTATTGGGAGCTTTCTCTGGATGCTGCTTCCTCGGATCCATTCTCTGGGTATTAGATGTTTCTTGCTGGTCATTCCTATAAGGCTATATGGAGAAGGCACTCAGGAGACATGGAGGGTGTGGCTGACCTTCACCACTTATCTGCTTACACAGAGAACATTGTGTTCAGTTTTTAACTTTCCCCTCCTCTTTGGACACTTGTCCCCAATTGGAAGATCCTTGGTGGCTTCAGGTCCCTGGTTGACTTGCCCTTTGTTTCCCTGAGTCTTAGTCTTTACCTCAGCTCTGTCTTTGAGGGAAGCATGTCCCACATCCCCATCTTTACCAACACTCTCTCTGCCCTTCATGTGTCACTCATCACAGGAGCCTCCTACACAGCCTTTGGATGTCAGCTTCAAAGTTACATCTCCAGGGAATTTTATCCTGACCACAAGTCATGCCGTCTACCTACTTGGAACAATCCTGTGGGCTTTCCTTAGAAGGGAGTTGGGGGATGCGCATCTAGGAATAACATATAATATGTAACACTACACTAGAGAGTGCTATTGAACCCATATCTCTCGCTGAAAAGGAAAACTTTTGGATAATTATTTTTAGGTTAATACTTGTGGCATATTTCTTAACTATGTCCTAGAATGAATGAACATACAGTAGATAATCATTAGACCAAACATAATCTAGAATCTTTGCTTTAAAAACTCTATACAATATTAGCAGGAACTATCAATCATACATAATCTAATTTGCATTTTACATTTCCCCAAAGGCTTTCTCCCTTTTTGAGGAGAGGAGGAAGCCATAACTATGTGCTGATCCATCCCTGAGGTAATTGCAATATTGGGCTCTAAGTCATTGAAACCCTTCTCCAGGAGAACTGGATTTATATCTCTACCAGAATCTTGCCAGGCTTCGTCACTGCATTGGCAAACAGAACAAATCCTGGATCGTTTCTGTCCCAGTCACTGCTCTATTGCTATGAAGAGACACCATGACCATCTCAACCCTTCTAGAAGAGAGCATTTAATTAGGGCTGGATTACAGTCTCTGAGGGTTAGTGTTAGGATAAAATGCTGAGAGGGTAGGGGTAGCTTTGGTGGGCCCCTGCTGAGAAATTGCTCCACACAAGATTTAGTGTAACAGGATTATTGGGAGAGGGGAGAGAGAAAGGCCCTTAGAGTGGGGGTGTGAGGGAGAGATACAGGGAGGCAGGCATACAGACAAGGAGACAAAGAGAAGGAATGAGAGAGGGAGAGAGACATATCTGCTGTGGCTGGGGACCATTTTTGTGTGCATGCAGTAAACACCTGGCACAACTGGCAGAGGCAGATGATGATGTAATTTGCTGCTTGGTCCCTGAGGGCAGGCCAATGGGAATGTCTGATTGCTAATAGTCCATTATCATTATGACAGGGAGCATGGTGGCATGCAGGCAGACAGGGTAGCTAAGCGTTCTACATCTAGATCTGAAGGCAGCAGGAAGAAAGAGCCTTTGGACCTGGTTTAGACTTTTAAAATCCCAAAGCCCACCCCTACTGGCTTAGTTTCTTCAACAAGGCTACACTTACTCTGACAAATAGTGCTGTTCCCTAAGACTTCAAATATATGAGTCTATGGGGCCAATCTTATTCACACCACCACAACTTCCTAGTCTCAAGCTTTAAACAAGCAGCTTCTATATTAAGTTTCTGGCAACCTCATATAAGCCATGTCTGTTAAGATGTTCTAATTGATAGTCTCAGCTGAACTCAGCCTTCTGCCGGGAAAATTTACCCCTTTTCTCAAAGAAGCCAGATAAGTAAAGCCATCTAGGATTTTATCTGACCACCTCAGGCACTACCTTAATACTGCCATGTAGCTCACATTAATACTATGTGGAACAAAAGCACCTTCCAGTCTAACCCAACCCAGATTCCTGGTCCACATAATTGTATGAAGTATTCAGATACTTATGGTTTGGAACACTTGTTTGGTGAACATCTTGGGGCAATGTTCTCACCACTCAAGAAAACAAATGTCTGTATTCAAAAGTCCTGCAATGGCCAGGCTCACCGTCCTTACATACAATCTTAGCACTTGGGGGCCTGTAGACTTTAGGACAAGGAGTTCAAAGGTCAGCCTGGACTTTAGAAAGACCATGTCTCACAATGTCAAGCAACCAGAGCTTCCAGGGACTAAGCCACTACCTAAATCCTATACATGGACTGACCCTGGACTCTGACCCCATAGGTAGCAATGAATATCCTAGTAAGAGCACCAGTGGAAGGGGAAGCCCTGGGTCCTGCTAAGACTGAACCCCCAGTGAACTAGACTATGGGGGGAGGGCGGCAATGGGGGGAGGGTTGGGAGGGGAACACCCATAAGGAAGGGGAGGGGGGAGGGGGATCTTTGCCCGGAAACCGGGAAAGGGAATAACACTTGAAATGTATATAAGAAATACTCAAGTTAATAAAAAAAAAAAAAAAAAGAAAGACCATGTCTCAACAAATGAATGAGCTCAGCAGTTCAGAAGCAACAATGATAGGTCTCTCCTTCAAAAGAATGTCAGAAAAAAATCTCTGACAATGAAACTCCCCTGTCATTTATTGGTAAGGCATAATGTATTCAAGCCAATCTTTTCTTAAAGGCAGATGGCTCCTGCCACATGAACCACTGTCTTAGACAAGGGTTTACGTGTGATGTCTCCAACCTAGGTACAGCTTTAACTTTGTATACAAAACCCATCCCTCATTGTACAAAGACAGGGATTCTTCAGCATCATGTGGTTAAAATAGTTGAGATCGTGAAGTGGGATGCTCAGTGAACCTTTGACACAAACACATGCCTTCCTCTTTTTGGTACCCATTATCCTCACACCTTGCTGTGAAAACAAAAAACAAAAAAACACCAGTGACATATAAAGTATGCTCACAATCCCTTTGCTTCAAAATCATCATGAAACCTGTGCTTCCACTGCACATTATCTGACCAGATAAAACTCATGAGCTGGGGTTCCAAGGAGTTCTAGGAAGCCTCCATATTGGTCACAGGCTTCCAGGTGATTGTATCCTTGCATCATCAACTTTAAGGACTTTTTCTATCCTTGCTTCTACTGAGCTCCCCTCCATCATCAGTCTGTATTATCTCAATCTCCTCACTCTCCTCTATTTTTTTTTTTTTTGGAGAGGGTTTTTTGTAGCTAACACTGACTTCCAATTCAGTCTATAGCCAAGGGTGACCATGAACCCTTGGTCTTCTAGCCTCATTCCCCAAAGTGTTAGAATTACAATCTGACATCACCACACCCTGACTTCAAATGTGATTCATTATTTTCCTGTAACAGTTTTCATCTGCTGTGGATTCAAAATATGTCTTCTCTCTTCACTCCCTCGTTCCTTTCTAGTTTCTTGGCTTCTCATTGTTAATTGACCAATCAAATATTTATTTATTCCTATCAGTTTCTTTTTTTAAGATGTCTATTTTTTTAAGGAACTAAGTGTCTAAATGACTAAAGATTATTTTAGACTGAAGGAGACTAAAAAGGCATGACAAATAAATGTCATGTGAACTAGCTCCTTTTATTAGTAAAAACATTTTAGGGACAATTTGTGTGATGCAAATTGTAAATGGATGAAACATGATGAAGTTAATTTCTGATTCTGGTGCCTGTGTTGTGATTAAGCTGGACATCCTCATCTGGGGAAATACACTTTCAAGTATTTGCCAAAAAACTTAGTAAACTTTTGGCTTAAAAAAATTGATTGTTTCTGTTAGATATTTTCTTTCTCTAAGGTGTTATTACTGCAGCCACTTGAAACACCGAAAGGCAAAACCTTTCACTTCCCGTCTCCAGGTAACTAATCATAGGGACATTTTCCTCCCTGTTGTTTCAATTAGTTGGAATGTGAGCTGCCTGACACCGCTTTGCCCTTCCTCTGAATATTTTGATATTTGTATTCCATTTATCAGAACACACCTGTGTCCTTTTCACACAATCTGGTAAATATTATAATATTCAGGTCTCGCAGTGGCATTGATGCAGAACTGAACCCGGCCAAGCCAATCAAGACTTAGAAGGAGTAGGTTGCAGAAAGCAAGAGGATGTGTCTTTGGCCACCTGAAATAATACACGGAACTCATGTTGCATGTGGAATTCATTATGTATTTCTATGTCCGTTCACGATCAACTTTCCTACCGTAAATACTCCCCATGAAAATTAGGGATCTGGGTGAGTTCACTCACATGCCCTGGTCCCATTTCTCAAAGAGCAGGTATTGATCACTGCCACAGTTCAAAGCAGGGCCCTGAGTGGTGAGGTGGGAGTGGAAACTTTTCTTAGCAGTAGGGAGTTAAGGGAGGAGCCCACCTGGCAGCTGAGATGCTTGAACTCCAGGTAATGCAGAATATGTTGTGATTTATGAACTGCATTGCTAGACTGTAGGGAAAATGTGAAGAAATTTAGGGTATTTTATACTTCTCCAAACACCGTGATTTCACTTGACCTTAACCATTGCTCTGTGCTATATCAAATATTTACATTGCCTCTCTAAACATACATTATTTACTGTACAATTTTTAGAATATTTACATGATTCTTCTCAAAAATACTATACATGGTGTATTATTCTGTCCATTTTTCTCTTCCTGGAAGCAGGAGGAGCTGAATTGAAGTCAGTGAAAAGTAGCAATGAGAAAGGAGACTATTCTCGATGGTCCTGCTGTCACCTGCCTTTGGGGACAGAACTGTGTTGCTAGAAGAAGTGAATGACTATGAAGATTTGAGGGAGAAACCAAATGTGTATACATTTGCTATGGCTTGATCTTTAGAGACCTCAAAATATACCTGTGTTAAAGCCTTGTTCTATTAAATGACAATATTGACAAGTTATGCAAACTTTGAGTTTAGGCCAATGAGCAATAAACAGGGAACGGGGGGAGTCAGGGTTCTTTTCTCTCTCCTTACTCCCCAATCATGAAGTAGGTGGCTCTGCCCCACCGGACCCAATTGTCCAAACACAGCATGATCATGGCCTGAACTGTGGAAACCGTGAGTGAAAATGATTTTTTTTTTATTCTAAGTAAAAGCTGACTAACATAGCATCCAAATTTCAACGAAAGAAGGAAACCATACATATGTGCAGACAATACACACTCCACTTAAGATAGAATAAAACGTGAATCATTTCTTAGCAGGCTGATTCAGCATATACTGTATAGTCTCTACCTTGACCAAATTGATATATCCTAGTCTCAGTGTAGGTTCAGAGACGTGTGCATGTGATGAAACTGAAATACAAGAACCGAGGTGCTTGCTGTGAAAAGTTAGGATTAGAAATACCCCCAGAATTAAAGATTTATTCATTTTATTTTGTTTATGTGTATGTGTCTTTGTCTAAATGTTTGTATGTGCACTATGCATAGAAGGTACCCAAAGGAGGCCAGAAGCAGGTGTTGAAACTCTTGGAAGTGGAGTTACAGATAGCTGTGCTGTGATTTGAACCCAACACCTCTGCAAAAGCCCCCAGTGCTCTTAACTGCTGAGCCATAGCTCCAGAATCATCCCAAAGTCTTTAATGAAATACATATAAGAGTCTAAGAAAATATAATTTCTAACTAAGTTGTCCTAAAGATTATGTCTCCCAAAAGCCATTAAATGTTTTATATCATTTGGAATAAATACTTTGACATGGGTGTTATGTCTGTATATGGCCAAGTATCTGGTTGAATTTTTTTAAAAGTCAGCTATGAGAATGTTTTGTCTGCATGATTCTAATCTGGTTTGAAGCTACCCAGTCAGGGTCCAGGCTTGGTTCACATTCTTTGGAATGCACAGCACCAGCTTTCTGGATTGGAAGGAAAGAAGACTTTCACTTGCAGAAACTCAGGAGAGAGGTTTAGAGTTCATTAAAATCCATTTCACACGGAGTTAGATGTCAGCATACTTTGAAGGAGGCCTCTTAGTTAATGTATACAAAAAGTTATAAGCTCTTGTGATAAGTCAAGGAAACCAAACACAGAAACCCATTAGAAGGTTTTCAGCCGTCAGCGGACAGCCAGGCTTTAAGAAATGTTATACACAAATTAGACTGACATTGACAGAAAAAATAGGATTTACAGAAAGACCTTTATTTAGAGTCCTCACCTGGAGACAAAAATACTAAGTTTCGACTAATCCTAAATGCTGACTAAAGTCATGACCCTTTTTCTCTAGGGTCTTTTGTGTATGGAGTATACAACAGAGAATCTTCACCAGCAAATCATGTTCCTTCATCTATGTAGCCTGTGACTCAAGACTTCCCTTATCCAGGTAGTTCCTTGACACCAGTGTGAAAGTGCTGTTATGTGAGTTTTGCAGCTCTGATAGTCTGGCTAGACCTAAGAATAACACTCAGAATCTTTAGGGTAATGCTTCTCTTAAATGGATCTGCAACAAGTGAAAGGCTTTAATCACTTCTAATTATCCTCCATGCTGACAACCAAGGGTGATTCAGAGGATTTTCATAGTTAGCTGGAAAGGGGTGTAGATAAGGAAAATTGATTGACCCTAGGCCCAAACCAGCCCAGTGAATGATCATTCCACATCAAATGCAGATATAGAAAGGTACAGCATTCCCTTGAATGGAGAGCAACTGAAACTCTATTAAGTTCTTCGAACAAATTTTAGATAAACTGTTCATAATAGACTTGATTGTCAGCCATGAAAAATAAGGAAAAAAGTCAGTTATACACATGACCATGCCAAATTTAGATATCTATAAGGTTTCTATGATTAGCAAATTCAATACCATGCCTTTAGGTAATTGAATGATTTGAACTCCATATCAAACCTGTGGCTAAAAGCCAACTAAATGCCAGAGAGGATCTTTAAAGCTAATAATTTTTGTTTCAGCTCACTGATTTTTTTGCTATTCTTTCTGCTGATAATTAGGCAGCAGAACTTGTTTTGTCTGGTAAGGGGAATTCTAACATAGCACAGGAACCCATTCTCAATGCAGGGGGAACACTCCCACTTATCTGGCTTCTTGACTGTAGGTGGCTTATTTGCCTAGTTGATCTAAAAGTCAAATGGAATTATTTGAGTATGAGTTGAAAGGAAGGGAGCCAGATTAAAAGTATTAAATTTGTATCTTTTTCCTTTGTTTCAACTTTTAAAGGGCATTAAATTAAATTGTGCTAAGTACAGTAACAGCTATATTTTATTAATTCATACTACTTGCCAAATATTACTTTTATTATCTCTATGGGTATCTATTTCACTGTTAGCTTACTTAATCTTCACAATGATCCAAAGAGACAGATACATTCATAATACTGACTTCACAGAGGTGGAAATATCGTCTTGGAGAAAGATGACAGCTTGCCTAAAGTCACAGTCGACTGAAGAGGGGAGCCAAGGTCTGAGTACAACTGGATGACACAGCTTCTTGCATTAACCTAGGCATTTGGAATAGCCTTGAGAGAGTCCAATATCAAAATCCTTGGCTCACCAAGAATAAATACTCACTCAGAAAAATGAAAAGTTGGGTGTTGTAAAAGATTGGAAGTGAGATTGGTTACAACTGTCATATGGAAATTGCTACATTTAGAAAGAATAAAGGATCAAGATGAGGCACTGTAGGGTGTGACTGGAAGGGAACTGAGCCAGACATATGAAGGCCTGGACTTCTTCTAGGCAAGGTTGACTACTGCACAGGTCACCTTTGGGAGCAAACAAAAGAAAGAAAGGCAAGCACACAGGTACAGGGGCACGGTGAGCTGTGTACCCTTTTCTGAGTCCTGACCACCAGGATGGTGCCTTTTCTCTCCTGGTTAGCAGCTGAAGGAAACATTTAAAGTGACATTGCTTCAATATCTATGGCTCTCCCTTTGGCCTCTTGGCATTTGTTATTGGATATCTGTCTGCTAGGAAAATAGTCTTTGAGTGACTATTAGATATTCTATTATAAAATGGATAAAGCAACATAGTTTGGATCAAGCTTGCCCTCACCCAAAATAAAGATGTTGCTTTAGACGATCAGACACATGATTGGATTTGGCACAGGGAGAGCTGAGTGGCTGCTTCAGCCTTGTCACTGACTACATGCTTGATTTTTCTGAAAGTTTCCTCAATACCTTTCTTTCTAATGTTTCTATAAATTATATTAAGAAACCAGTTTCCCTTAGCATTGCACACTTACAGTGTGAGTTCATCCAATGAATGACAGTACTTGCCTCCCTTATCCCCTTGCTTATGAGATAGGCCATGCTCTTTTATCTGTTTTCAGGCATGGATAGCCACACATACCATGACCTTTCAGTTAAGTTACAAAATGTCCCTTACAAGACTACCTTCCATCTTTAAAGTACAAGTTAGATGAAACATCAAACAGGAAAATGTTATATGCTTTAAACATTTTCTACCACTTAAAAATCTAGCATTTTAAGTTGTAAAATGAAATATACATTTAGCTAAGATATGTACATATCCGAAGTGTAAAATTATTCCACCAAAATGGCAGTGGATTTCAAGTCCATTGCTCTAACTTATTGGAAGACATAATCGCCTATTAGCCTGACTTGGCTACAAGAAACTAACATGGGCAAATAATTTTCCAGATCCCAGATCCACCCATACCTTGGGGAGCTACTCTTCTCTTTTCTTTTCTTTTCTTTTCTTTTCTTTTCTTTTCTTTTCTTTTCTTTCTTTTCTTTTCTTCTTTTCTTTTCTTCCCTCCCTCCCTTCCTTCCTTCCTTCCTTCCTTCCTTCCTTCCTTCCTTCCTTCCTCTCTTTCTTTCTTTCTTTCTTTCTTTCTTTCTTTCTTTCTTTCTTTCCTTCCTCTCTTCTTCTTCTTCTCCCTCCCCACCCCTTCTCTCTCTCTCCACCCTCTTACAATAAGAAGAAAAGAAAAAGAAACAAAGCATTCTGTAGCACAGAACAAGGCACTGGAGTAATGAAGGTTTTCCCATGGATCGACTAGAACTATGGTTCCTTCTTTCTTTCCTTACAAAGTCAGAGTTATTAGGAGCTTTACTCTGGTCAATACTATTTCATGAGACTTACACGCTCCACTGCAGCTCTGGTCACCTTGCCCTTTTTTGCCACCATTGTTCCCCTACAGTGATTGTAGATCAAGTTCATCAAACAGTTCAGTCTTTCCATTTGCTGACTGAAACTGGGACTCTCAACAGAGCTCGCATGACTACCATAGATGAAAAGTGTGTGTATCTCAGTCTTTAATTACAGAGGGGAAGCTGGTAAACTGTTTGACTATCTCTTTCACATTTCAATATAACATTATGTTTGGGAAAGTAAATGTAACCATGATTTCATTGTCTAGATTCTGGAAAAGAAGACTATAAACTGTTCTTGAAGAAGGAAATTTTGCTATATAGTTGGAACATTCAGAACAGACTTAACCTGTCTTCAGAGAGGGAACATAGAGGTATAGCTCCAAAGAAGATTATCATGACCACTCCTGCAGCCCAGTTAAGCATGCTATCAGAGCGACGAGCTTCAAAAATCCTTTGGCAGAAACATAAAGAAAGGACTATGGTTTAAATGCCAAGAACTAGAAGGAAAGTTTTCTGGACATAAGATATTTAAACACAATACAAATGGAATTGATGTAGGATACTTTGAGCATAATAGATACACTAGTGGGTTTTTTAAAGACTAGCTCTTGAGATAGCATTCAAAGGAGATTAATAATCCAAGTCACAACTGCTAAGCCAGCTACTTTGTAGACAGTATCTATCCTTAGGAATTTTTTACTGTAAGGGGGTTATAAAGTTAGTTGTTCATCTATTTCTATTTCTGTCTTGGAATTTTGTTCTTTGGTGATAAATAAGTGTATAAAATACTGTATAATAGAAGAATAAAATCTAGTGTGAATTTCCACAGCTTCAGATATATAGACTTTGTATTATGGAGTCTGGTTAATTTTGGTGTGTACTTTTTTTGCTTACACACACACACACTTACATATATATAATGTATGTAACATATAATTATATAACATATAATTATATAACATATAATTTAAAATATATAATATATAAATATAAGATATATGATATAAGATAAAATATATGATATGTGGAATGGTCTAGAACATATGATTTATGATCTATAAAATATGAAACATGAAATATGAAATGTCATGTATGATTTATAGCATTTTATATATTAAATTATATTATAGTATTATTAATTTTTATACATTATGTTAAATAAGTTTATTAAACATCAATAAAACAATTATATTAAGTATTATATTAGCTCTATTATTTAAGATTATATATTAAATTTTATAATAAAAATAAAACAATTATATTAAATATTATATATTTATTTATATATATGATATACTATATGTATATATTAAAGTTATAAAGTTTAAAATGGGGGTATGACTGGAACCTGGTGGAGAGAAAGATTTCTTTACCCATGATCTGATTTTTTTCCAGAATAGAAAAATAAAGGAAGGAGGGCATTGAAGGTTAGTGTTAATTATTTTGCTACTCCAGGCCACTCTTTATGAGTTCTTCTGAACTTACATTAGAAAGGAGGAAAGAGGGCTGGAGAGCTGTCTCATCTATTAAAGGCTAGGGTCACCTGATAAAGAAGAGTTGGGCTTTGAAAAAAATGGAGGGGAAGAAAAGAATGTGAAGGGTCCAGAGTCTACAAATGTAAAGGGGAGGATAGTGATATTCAGTAATGCTGGAAACTGGTGAAAACCATCTGTTCTGGTTTTGGAGGCCAGTGCCCTGGTTCTGGGATTGGAGATACGCTATCTATGAGGGCAGATGGGTTTGTTGCACAGGTATGATTCGTACCCATTTCTCCTGTTGAAACATCTTGTCTTTATCCAAACAAATATAAGACCAGCGTGGAGTTCTCCTGACCTAGGCCTGCTGAAGTGGCTCAGACATACCAATTTTGATGCTCTTTATCCTGTTTCTCCTTCCTGGGTTGCTAGATTTGTGGCCCCGGGCCTCTTCTTCCTGTTTGAGCTTTGTCTGTGCTCAGCTGGCAACCCAACACTTCTCCATTCTGCAGCCCTCTTCTCCGTCCTGTCCTGTTCCAAGAACATATCCAGGGCTATCAGGTCCCATCTTCAGGAGTCATCTTTTCCTTGTTGTGCAAGCTCCAGGAAGAATGAATTTTAGCCCTACTTTGTTGTGGGTGACTGGGCTTTCCAAAGACTCTGAGGGAAGAGAACAGTTCCCAGGACTCACACTGGCCAGAAGTCATTGGCTTTGTGAAAGCTGGTACTTTGTTTTGAGACCCTGCAGGAGTCTGTTATTGTTGGGCACTCCAGAGGCTAATCACTCAGAAGGAGTTTGCTCCAGTCCTGTCTAGAGAGAAAACTGCAGAGCCTTTGTCTGCTGGCTGCCTGTTCTGTTGTACTGGGCAGCCAGCATTCCTCAGATCCCCTCTACAGGGATAGAGTGAAAGATTCTCACCAGGAATGGGGGCAGTGGAAGAGGCAGGGGAGTGACAGTGTTGAAGTGGCTTAGTAGATTGTCTTAAAACACAGCATCATTATCGATTTAGCTCAGTTTGTTTTTGAATACTCCATGTTCAAGAAAAATTTATTTTATGTAAGTTTTAGAAGATTCTTCCATTTTTTCCAAAATGGAATCCAACACACATTTATAAAAATACATATAATATATTGGTTTCGGTTAATAGAAATGAATAGAGTAAGCAGAAATGTAACTTAACCTTTTGGTTTAAAATTCTTCTTTTTCTTCCTCAGGATGAATAAAAAATCCTTTAAAATTTCATCCCTTTCAACTTATGAGAAAAAAGTAAAACTCTATAAATGAAAATATTGATTTGGTTTTTTTTTTTCTTTTTTTCAGAGCTGGGGACCGAACCCAGGGCCTTGTGCTTGCTAGGCAAGCGCTCTATCACTGAGCTAAATCCCCACCCCGATTTGGTTTTAAGATCTTACGGTGCAGGTGGTTTTTATGTTGAGCAATTGACTGTTTGCGCATGGATCATCATTATCTTGAGGCAAAATTTTATTTGCGGGTTACATCCTTTCCCAAAACTGCAGTATTTCAAGATCTCTGCTGTTTTAGCCATATCTAGCCCAGGAAAAATAGGTTATTCTTTATGGAAAAGCCTTGGATTTTTGGGTAAAATAACATCAAAATATCCACTAAATGTGAGATTGTCCACACAAATTATGTCTTTAGCATTATATATTGGTGAGCCACATGAGTGAGAAAGTTCTTTATTCTTGGTGAGGTTACATTATAGCCGTACTGACAGAGGACATCATAACCAATATGATTCATAAGTAACCATAGTCTGATAGATATGGTGAGTGCAATTAAGAAAAGAAAACAAACAATTGAATTACAAAAGTTCAGTCCCAAGGTAGAGGTTTTGTTGCATTGTTATGTGAAATAGTGTTGATAGAATATTCCTTCTTGAAAAGACTAGATATATTGAAAAGACAGAAAACTGTAGGGGAACATTCTAGGAAAAATAGAAGAGATAGCTTGAGAAGAAGCCTCAAGTGTTAATGTGATATGCATGATTGAGGAAGACAAATGTTTTTTAGAATATCTGGAGCAGAAAGCATGAGAGAAAGAGGGTTAGTGAAGGTCACTAACAAATACATAAATGACATTGTAAATTTTTAGCTTTTTTTGGTAATAAAACAGTGAGCCTTTCTAGGGTTTTTTATAACAAGTTTAAAACATGAATGTAGGATCTGCGAAGATAGCACAGACCCTAAAACAGCCAGGCACAGAGGCACCTATGAAGGAAATGCTGACGTCAGGGAGGTGATAAGCATAGTCCCAGAGCTTGTTGGTCAGATGGCCAGCCTAGATAATAACCTCCAGAACCAATGAGAAACTTGGAGAGAAAACACAAAGCAGAGATGAATTGAGGAAAACAGTAGGTCTTGACCTCCAACCTCTATACTCATGTGCATACTTATGTATGCAAACCCCCACATATACAAATGTACACACACAAGCACACATGTGTACATACCAATCACACTCGTGCACAAAAAGGATGTATCAGTAATCTCTTGCTTATACTTCAAACTTATCCTTCAGTTTGTGAGATTATCACTGGTGTCTTGTTCACAATTGTCCCTTGTTGGGCTGTGTCAACAAAATAGCATGGGAACAGTGACGAAGTGATGGTTCTTATTCCTCCGACTTGGTCTTTTGGGCTTTCTGTCCCCAAGCAGTGTTTCTGTCAGCACAACAGTTCATTTCTTTTAGAACACTATAGTTTCAATACTTCAGAATTAGTTTCAATTCACTCTCTGAAAACCATCAATCCTTGCCCTTAGCACCTCTCCCCAGATGACTGAGCTATGGGCCTTATTATCTCTGATCTCTATATTCTATTCTGAGCCTATGGAAGATGTTCCTTTAAATGCCCTCATACATCCTTTTCTGATTCAGGTTCCCAGCTGCAGTTTCTGTTCGGCTATCAATTCTTTATATTAAACTGTCTCTTTCAATAGCTGGTTAGAGAACGAGTCCTGACTGATAAAGCAGTTGGTC
This sequence comes from Rattus norvegicus, assembly GCF_021556685.1. Classification (NCBI taxonomy): domain Eukaryota; kingdom Metazoa; phylum Chordata; class Mammalia; order Rodentia; family Muridae; genus Rattus; species Rattus norvegicus. Next base: position 101,801,001 of record NC_141538.1, read on the forward strand.
TGTTGAGGATAGGCTGATGTGCAGCTAGAGTAGAAAACAGAGAGCAGGCTGCAGAGGAAGCCAGAAGAGGGGTTTTGGACTCATGGGGCTATAGTTACAGGTAGTTGAAAACCAAATTATGTTCTCTAGAAGAACAAAAAGAGTTCTTAACCATCACACATAATGAATTTGTTGATTTTTGAGACAGGATTTCACTATGTAGCCCTGGCTGGCTTACAGTTCCCAAAGACCCTCCTGAGTGCTGGAATTAAGGCTGTGTATTACCATGCAGAGCCCCAAATTTCTCTTCTTATATTGAAAATAATTTCTTTGGTCATATAATATATCCCTGATTATAGTTTCTTCTCTCTCTCTCTCTCTCTCTCTCTCTCTCTCTCTCCTCCTTCCCATTACTCCCTACCTCCATTCCTATCAGGATTTACTGCCCTTTAATTTCTCATTGAAAAAGAAGAGGCTTCTAAGAGATGATAAAACATAACAAAGTAAAATATACTAAAATATAATAAAAAACATCACATCAAAGTTGGACAAGGCAAACCAATAGAGGGAGAAGAGCCTGCAGAGAAAGCACAAGAATCAAAGACACACTCAGGAGTGCCATATAGACACTAAACTAGAAGCCATAATATATATGCAGCAGACCTGGAACAGAGCAATGTAGGCCCTGTGCATGCTGTTTCCGTCTCTGTGAGCTCAACTGATTTAGAGGAACTTGTTCTCCTGTGTCCTCTATCTACTCCAGATCTTATTTTCTTTCCTCTTCCACTTCTGTCGGGTTCCCTGGGATCTGATGGGGGAAGGACTTGATGGACACTTTCCATCTAGACCTGAATGTTCCAAGGTCTCTCTCTTGAAAGAATAGTAGACTTTGAGAAAGAAGAAATCTTCCTCAGCTTCCTGAGCTAGTTAATAAAATAATAGCATCTGTTTTATAACTTTCTAGTTGATGTGTTGCTATAGTGAACTACCTGATTAAAAATAATCAAAAGATACTTATTTAGATCACAATTTTAAGGGCTAAAGGCTCAAACTGAATGGTCATATCTGCTTGACTCTGGTGACTGTGCCTTAACTAGGTCACAAACCTGGTGACAATAGAGTTGAAGCAAGTGCAGAAGAGGCCAAACTAATGTGCTGGGCTTCCTGGCTTCGCTGTGTAACAATTCAGTTTTGTAAAAACTAGTCATTGTCTGCAGAGACCATCACCGATCATATTCAAGGACTGAACCTCCAGTTAAAAGAGTCTACCAAGATTCAGCACCATTACACTGGGGAGCAGGCTTCCAGCACATGGACCTTCAGGGGCACAATCAACACATACTCCAAATTTAGCAGTTCCTTGGTAGATTGCATATGAGTCAGTTTATATGAAGCCTTCTAAACAACAGGTGCTCTATATGTGAGCTTCTCCCTAAATGCTATTTATGCTACTTCGTTATGGTTAATAACATTTGCCTTGCCTATAAAGATAAGAGAAATCCTATTCCATTATATTGGGCTTCTAAGAATGAAAGCTGGCCCAATGGCTAGCAGCTGGCTACACATCATGCTTAGTTTTTAGTTGAAGATATTTCTATCTTCAAAGACCCTTTCCTTTTCTTATCCAGTAGGCTCCATCCTTGACTGGCTACACCAAGCTCTTTTTTTCATCAACTAAAGTGTCTGGGAGAATGACTATTTTTTAAAAAAAATATTGGTTATTTTATTTATTTACATTTCAAATGTTATCCCCCTTCCTGGTTTCCTCTCCACAAATCCCCTATTCCATCTTCCCTCTCCCTGCCCCTGTGAGGGCGCTCCCCACCCATCCACCCACTCCTGCCTACCCACCATAGAATTTCCCTAGGGCATCGATCCTTCATAGGACCAAGGGACTCCCCTCCCACTGATGCCAGGTAAGGCCGTTGTTTGCTACATAAGCAGCTGGAGCCATGGGTCCCTTCATGTGTATTCTTTAGTTGGTGGTTTAGTCCCTGGGAGCTCTGGGAGGGTCTGGTTGGTTGAGAATGACTATTTTTCTATGTAATACTTTGTCACCCATGGCTAAATCAGTGGGAGAAGTATGCTACATCTCTTTTTGAAATGTAACTAAATATTTTCTCTTTAGAAGGCTGTAAATACTGATAAGTGAAATAATGATGATTCTCTGCTGCTGGGGTTAGAGTCTTGGGGATGAGGTGAGTCACTTCTGTGTGATGTTTTTGAGGATGTGTGACATTTCGATGGACCATACTTCAATTTTAACAGTGAGTGCAAGGGTCTTAGCTTGTGTGAATTTGTTCTTCATGTCCAAAGTGATGATGTTAGCACAACTGTCTAAATAGTAGCATGAAAACTGGATCATAATTCATTTCAGATATTTGGGATTACTTTTAATGTCAGAATATTGACAATTTTCCCTGTTAAAGAAATCAAGTTACTGCTTAGCTCTAGGTTCTAGCTAAAGTGTGAAATAGACACAGAGAAAACATAATAGTACTAGGTCCTAGAATCCTGTAAGAAGTAAGACGAGGAAAGGGAATCTGAGTTTCAGTGGACATGCGCTGCTTTTATGTGGCCTGGTTTACAAAGAGTAACAAGGCTGGCCAAAGACTACGGCAGCATGTAAAAGGGAAGCTCTAAGCCAGAGACTCCATCTTTCTGATGCTTCTACATCTGATTTCAGTCTTCTGTTGGATGAGATGTTGTTCTTTTTGTACCTTTTAGACTGCAGATGGTTTTCATGATCTCAATAGAAACGTATGCTTTCCACACAAGCCTCTTCGCCCTGTCATCAGGTGAGTCACCCGCATTATTGCATGAGGCAGCTTTAGAGATATTTCTAAGTTGGTGGAGTTCATGCTTTCTTTGAACTGGTTGTCTCCACAACTATAATTACAGCACCATACAGCACCAATCAATGTGTGATTTTAGAAGCTGCCAGAAAATATAAAAAACCAAACACTTAATATTTGAATTCCCTTCAAAGCGTAATGTAATTAATTACTTTTTAAGAGACAGCCAGAACACCGTCTGAGTCATTCTGTAGTGAAAATGTTTGATGAGACCAACTCAAATTACCCCTGGCCAAGGAAGGAGTATGGCTTATTTCTCAAATTGTGAGAGACAGTGCCGGTTGTGCCCAGTGCCACAAAGTGACTTCTCACACATTTAAAATGAGCAATTGAGAAACAGAGAAATTCAGACTCACATTTCTATTAGTCACCAGTGTGTCCCATATACTGGCAATTTCTATACAAAATCGGTAACTTTCAAAGTGTTCCAGTCACAAAATATAAGAAATTCCAGAAGTTGTAGACACAAGTGTTTACAGATAAGTCAGCAACATCTTATAACAAAATATAGATAAGTTATTCAAGAGCCATGATAGAAAATAAAAATCAAATAAAGTAAATAGCAAAACAGTTTCGAAATAAAAGATATTCTTGAGCAATACAACTGGACAATGAGAGACTCCACTATGGCTTAACCTGCTACACTACACATGCTACATGCTAAGCACCTAACTGAAAACAAGTGATATTGACAATATAAACACAGATTTAGCTCCAAGCAAGAATAGACCGAAACATATGGTAGTGGTTACAGCAGAATCTGTATCTTTCACTGGTTCACAATTGAACAGTTAACAATACTGTGGAACAAATACCCCAGAGCTCAGGTAGGACTAAAAACAATAGGAGTGAAATTTAGTTCCTGCCAAAAGGGAACTTCTACCTTATTTGTAGTTATATCAGAGCAATTTAAAGGAGGATTTTTTTTAAAGTGCCAGTTTCCAATGGAAGTGTAGATTACTAATAGGAAAATCTGTCTGATTTAATAGTTTGTCCAACTGGACCAACACCTTAAGCATGGCAGATTCTAAGAATAAATATCCCTGTCGTTACCATCCTCTAAGTTCAACAGGAACACGGGTTACACACTCCCTGGTATTTGAAGACACAAGTGGAATTCCCCACAAGCATCACATTCACATGCAGGGTGGGCTATTATATTGACCTTAGCCATTTGTAATTAATTTTCACAAGTAATGGAAAGGACCAGTGGGTGAAGATGTAAGGGAACCTTTAAAACCGACTTCCTAATACAATCCCAGCTCCACTTCTTTCATTGGCTTTAAATGCTTGAGCGATGGCCTTTATATTGTCCCTATTTGTAATGATCAGTTAAATTAACGAATAGCAGAAATACTAAATTTAATAGATCGTACTTAATATTTTGCTCTTAAGCTAATGTTCTTCTAAATTAGTTAAGTTTAAATGATAATGTCTTCCTTTACAAAGGCCACAAATTCAAAAGCTCCCTATGCCTGGATTGCGAGCATTTAAAGGAAATGTGGCCAGAGGAAGGAGCTTGTGTGTTCGAGAGAGTAATATCTTAATGCATTGTTATTGCTTTATTGATTGGAATTGATTTTTGGCCTGTTCATTTTCATAGGTGCTTCTATCCTGACAGCCATTGTGGAAACTGCAAAATGTCTCCATCTGAGAGCTCACTGGATCATTCCCTACATATGCATTTTAAGAGAAGTCTTAAATCTCGCCACATTAATATGTTTAGAGCAAACACGAATGTTCTGAGGGTTAGTAATAATTCCTTCACATTGTATGAATTTACTGAATTTAAATAACTATTCTCCTCTCCCTCTTCTGTCTCTTGCTTTCTTTCTTACACACACACACACACACACACACACACACACACACACACACACACCACACACACACACAGTCTATGGGGATATTTAATCTGTGGTTTATATGATTTATATATCCTGCTATGGTTAATTTAACAGAGTTGACATTTTTAAGATTACAATAATGACATTGGACATGAGAGGCTCAGTGGCCATCCCAGAGGTCAGAGAGCATCTGATGTAGAGAGAGGATCATTTCCAGCCATTATCCTCAGGTGAAAATGAACTAACAAGAATAGGAAAGAAGCACTGTTTGGTTTACTGGCAGAGTTAACAATGGTATTTCCACAATCATTGTTCTTCTTGCCTGCTGAAAAACACCAGGGCTCCGTGTGTGGTTTTCAGAGGTGTCATTGTTCTCTGCCATGTCCTGTTTTCCCTCAGATGGCCTCTTAGGTTCAGCGGGAGTGGCTGAGGGTCAACGTTGTTGTCTTCACAGTTCAGAAAAACACTGTGTTGTTCAGGAAAACTAGAACCCAAGTCTAACATGCCTACAGCCTGAAAAACAAACCGTTTGCCACCTACACTGTCGTCTGTGCAAATTCTGGGCCCTGTGTCTTTCCTCGTGGATGGCAGTTACCAAACTGTGGGAGGTGGAAATATTTGTGTCAGTTTTCTTCTAGGCATTTGAATTCAATTCTTACATTCCTTTTTTTTCTAAACACTTACCAATATTTGAGTTAAGGGATGGGGGACAGCCACTCATATGCAGAACTATTGCTAATGAAGTGGACCTTAGAAACGGTTCATGAGCACAGGGTGGTTCCTTAAGTCACAGTTACATCCCTATCTTCTCCTACTGCCTCATAAAATCACTTTAGACATTACAACACAAGACATGGTGTAGTGTATATTACCAATTGTACTGGAAACTATATAGAATGCAGGATTGTTCTCTTCACTCAGGAGTCTGAACCCACAGCACAAAGCCCTTCTCAACCGGTATCCCCTGGTATCATGTGCTGTGCTTCAGGTCTGTGACTTCCTTGCTGTCTTAGTTTGCTCTCTGTTGCTATAAGTACAGCTATTTCATATGAGAAATTTTAATTCTGAACACAAAAATGAAATCATTAATGGTACTACTCCATGGTATATTAATTAAGCATGACTCCTAAGAAGTCTTAGATTCTGATCATTTCTTTTATTGAACAAATAAATAATTGCGGCTCTGTAACTGGATGACTGCTCAGTGACCAGTGTACAATATCACATTGACCTCTCTGATGCTATGAACATCCCAGAGTTTACAGATTGAGAATGGTCTACTTGAGGGATTAGATGTTTGCAGGTTTCCTGAGATTCAAGCTGAGCACCCAGGAACTGCTCTCTACAGACCTTACTCAAGACACCTTTCTCCTCAAGTCGCAGTGGCCTTGTGTTTCCATAGTCTGTCCCCTCAAGCCAGCTGCAACTGGATTCTGTTGCTTTGCATCTAGAGGTTTCTTTCTGCTTCTACTTTGGCTGCATTTATTAGATCAATGATGTTACCATAAAGTTATATAAATTAAAATATTGACTTTAAATATATTTGAGCAAGCTTACTTTGAGTGAGATTTTAAACAACATAAGAAAAATTGAAAATGACCCTATCCTGTGGTATAGAGGTTAAGGTTTCACAAAATGTTAACCTGCAACTCAGAAATGGCAGCATAATTATCCTGCCTCTGATTGGTACAGTTGCTCAGTAACCGTGGTGGATAAGGCCTCTAGCCTTGCCTTGGCTTAATCTGAAAAGCCCTCTTCTCCTGGTGTTTGCATCTTTCGTTTTTCTCTGCTTGATATTGTTCTGTGATTCCACACTTGTGTGCATGTCAGGTCTATTTTTCAGCAAGTCACACCAACCCTCTCTCTTTATCAAAGTAATGAGTCAAGACCAGTCTTTAAAGACAGTCTTGCCTGTGATTCTGTGCTCATGTCCATTGCTGATGCTGACTTTTGTGCACCTGAAATATTTCATCTTCTTCAAATGCCCATTGCATGTTTCCTACAGCTGAAAATGTTCCTCCAATGTTGATTATGCTGATGATTCCTGCTGTGATGGTCCATGCCCTGATGGTCCATGCTGTGACCATCAGTGTCCTGACATTTTATGCTCTAATGGTCCATCCCTTGATGGCCATGCTCCAATGCTCCGTGCCCTGAGGATCTGTGCTCCCATAGTCCGTGCTCTGAGCATCTGTTCTCCCATGGTCCATGCTCTGATACTCTCAGTTGTTGCTTAGAATATTCATAAAGATGTTGATTTTGCCAGAAAGGGCTTGTTTGTCCTACTATTCGGTAGCCTCTTACTCCCTCTATTTCCTGTATTGCACCATCAGGTGTTTACAGAGGCCTAGGACACAATGGTTTTTCCCATGATAGTGTGCCCACTGGGTGAACTGATTTTGCAAGCAAGGCTGAAATGACACAACTGAATACAATTGAACACTTAACAAATCGGTAATAGATTAGCCAGTCCGTTATAAGCATACAGACACATTAATGATAAGATTAAAAATCTGGCTACATAAAACCTTAGGGTTTCCTTTAAACAGCAGTAGTGACAAAACAATTCCAAACATACTGATTAAATATGTGCAAAACTGATGTAAACATTTGCTGCTTAAAACATATAAATTTGGGGGTTGGGGATTTAGCTCAGTGGTAGAGCGCTTGCCTAGGAAGCGCAAGGCCCTGGGTTCAGTCCCCAGCTCCGAAAAAAAGAACCAAAAAAAAAAAAAACATATAAATTTGACAAATTAGTAAGTATGATATAAATGTACTGGGAGATAAGAGAGAGGGAGAAACAAAGGGCCCAAAGACACTTTAACAGGTTCTAGTGTGTAGAAAGTGCTGACGGTTCTACAAAAATGCCCCAAGCACCCCACACACGTGTAGTCTGAGAGGAAAAGGCCATATGTGAGTGCGTTCGTCAGGTGGGAGCGAGGCAGGTTTATCAGCTCCGCTTATTGCTTTGGAGATGCCACCCTGGTAATCTACCCTCAGAAGTTACGAGGTACGGTCATGGACATGGAGATTCAGGCATTAAACTCTACACAGAGAAATATGAAGCAGAGACTCGATACTAAGAGCAAAAAATTAGAAAGCGATTAACTCAAATTAACAAATGCTATATAGTGATATCAACAAAGGAGTAATAAAAGTAGTTGTGTGAGTATGTATCTAAGAGGGACTCATCTAACATGAGGAGAAGATATGCTTTAGAACCTTAGGAACCCAGTGACACAGGGAGGGTGAAGACTGGTTGCTAAGTGAGAAAAGGTCTTCCCAAATAGTTTTCCGTGTGAGGCTAACAGCTGGCATTGTAGTGTGGAGAACTATCCCTAGAAATGAACCCAAATGTGCTGACGGATTGTGTCTATTGGTGCAAGTCAACATTTTGTCAGTATTAAGATTAGCAGTTATTTTTACTTAGTTTTTCAGCGTGCTTTGGTCATTCATAGCTGTGTATCCCTTAGTAAAATATGACTACATTTCAAAAATAAAAAAATAAGGATTTTTTTTGCTTTAGATGGAGCTCTTCTCTTACTGGCCTAGATATCTTCATTCCCACAGCCATAAATATACTTTGTTTTCTCCTCTCACTCAGAAGAATCCAGAGGAGAGATAAAAGTTAGTTAGCCATTACCTTTTCTTTTTACGTTGGCCACAGAATCTAAGCTTGTCTTAAAGCCTGGCTGTCAGAGACATTTATGTAACCTCTGACTCCCCCACTGAGGTTCTCCTGCTTATACCTGACCCACACAGCCTCACTCAAGGGGAACTTGTTGCTTTTATAAAAGATTGAGTTGAGACAGTCTTGGCTGATGCTTTTAGACTTGGAAACAGCCAAAAGCAACTTTAATTTGGACTGTTTAGGGAGACAACCACCCCATTGATTTAAAATAATTGTATTATGAAAGTAGTATCATTCAAACAGTGGCTGGAGAGTTTGTCAAGTTTCTTTTAGCTTGATTAGTAAACATCACCTCTTCAGACTACCCATGGTTTCTTCGTCCTTCGTTAGATAGCTACTCTGAGGCAGTCACCCATGAAAACATCTCTAGGTACTTTTACAAGACTTGCAAGTATCAGGAAAGACTTTCACCTTTTAAAGACTATGAGGACTAAGTACAAATGTTTGATATCTAGTCCACAGAGGGTGAGGCTCTTGTCAGTAGGCAGGACTTCAACTATGGGCAGGGAAAATACTATGAAGAATGAATGTGTCTCATTTCCACCCACACCTACACCTTTCTAACCTTCGGGCTCTCGGAAAATACTCAAGCTTTCTACAGTATTTGCAGATCTCTCTGCCAAAAAAGACAACATCCCAGGATACAAAGAAATAACAAGGGCCACCCTAAGAGCCACCAGTTCGGACTCCCACTCATTATGAGTCGCCTTAGCTAACATTACAGAACACATCTAACGAATGCTGGGATACACAGTCCTGTCCATTGTGGTGTCATGTTCATATGTCTTTCCTTTCTACCTCTGGCTCCTATGTCCACTTTCAGCCTCCCCGTAGCCTCCTAAGCTTGAGTGATAAAAACTGGCAGCATTTATGATGCTTTAGCCTCTCCTGTTTATTCAGGGCCTCTTAGTAAGCACTTTTTTAATTTATTTTTTTTTTACTTATTCATTTTACATCCTGTTCGCTGCTCCCTTCCTGGTCACTCTCTCTCTCACAATCCTTCCCCCATTCACCTTCCCATTCTCATCTGAGATGCTGGGGGCTTCCAGGTATTCCCCTACCCTGGTGCTTCAAGTCTCTGTGAGGATAGGTGCTTCCTCTCTCATGGAGGCCAAACAAGGTAGCACTGTTAGAAGAACATATCCCATGTACAGGAAACATCTTTTGGGATAGCCCCCATTCCTGTTGTTTGGGATCCACATGAAGACCAAGCTGCATATCTGCTACATGTGTTCCGGGGAGGTCCAGGTTCATTCTGTATATGTTCTGTAGTTGGTAGTTCAGACTCTGAGAGCCCCAGGGGTCCAGATTGTTGGTTCTGTTGGTCTTCCTGTGGAATTTCTATCCCTTTTTAGGGCCTACAATCCTCCTCCTTTTCTTCCTTAAGAGTGTATTTGTCTGAGTCAGCTTCTCCATGGAGTCTCTCAGAGGACAACATGCTCCTGTCTGCAAGCTTAAGAGAGTATCATTAATAGTGTTAGGGATTGGTGCTTAGCAAGCACTTTTATACGCTTAATAAAACTGTATCTTGCCAATTAACAAAAATTTAATACGGTCTTTATAAAAGTTAATTATCATAGCCCAAATAAACCCTTGAATCCTGTGAATCCATCTTTGAAAGAGAATTGCACTTAAAAAATGTAGTCCAACTGCAGCCTAGTTAAAACCTGTTCAAAGTTTTGTTGGAATTGGGAGGTACATCCAAGTAAATCTGCACTGAGGTCTACGGCACTTTCTTTTAATTGAGTAAGACATTTTGTTTTTACTTTGTTGTTGCTCTTTCTTCTAAAGTCATCTCAAAGAGGAGGTTTTTGTTGGTGGTGGTGGTGGTGGTGGTGGTTGTTGTAGTTTGCCACAGGGTAACTTCTGTATCCTCCTTGCCAAGCTTCCTCACCCACTAATCCTTTGCATACTTACACTGGCACTCACATATGCTCCTGTTGTTGAATGAAGCCTTTGAGAAACAGACTGTATCATGGTGCCCAATAACCCGGAAGCATTCTGGAGTTCATTCCTAAGCAGTAACTTTGTCTTGCTGGAAGTCCACTTGATAAAGCAAGGTACCTCGAGGTCATTTAAATTTTACTGAATCTCCAAAATAGTTTTTTCTGAGTAAGGACCCTTCCCAGAAGCACACAAGCATTTAGCTGCCCTGGATCAGTTCTGGTTGCTATTCCTCCTGTTGGTTGATGCAGGTACTGCAAGCTGGAAAAAAAATCCTTGAGGCCTTGCCATTTGTTTGTTTTGTTTGTTGTTGTTTTGTTTTTTATATCTTTGACAGTTTAAAGGGTACAGCTTGTGTATTATATTTTGACCCTGAATCTAGGATGATATGCTATTTCTTCTTGGTCAGACTTAGATCATATGTTCTTTCAAAAAATTATGAAAATAATGTTCTGTTCTCTCTCCATGCATCCAAAAAGGAAGTATACCAGGCCAATCCATCTATTTGCTAAGGGTCTTAATTGTAAGCATTTGATTCTGTTGATGACTCTCAGCTTTTTCCAGCTGGCAGGCAACTTTTGTTGTTTTTCTAATTTAGTATCAACATATTCTAGGGAGGTTCTGTGAGATTATGCCTGTATTGCCATTTCTGACCAAATGTTCAACCAGCATTGACCCACTCTGAGGAATCCTGTCTGAATCATTCATTTCTTTGATTTGCCAAGAGACTGATCTCTATCCACCATTTTTTCATATATTGTTAATGACTTGGTTACCTCAAGGACAACATTTTTATCTTCCCTATTAATTCATTCATCTACTAAACTTGTGTGTCAACAAATGCATTGAGTCATAATTAATTTTAACAATCAAATTCTTCAGTATTTGGACCTCTGTCAGATGATTTCTATGTCATAATTTGTTTCCTATGTTCTTTTAATATATTCTCATTTATTATTTTCTTTTCTCTTGCACAAAGATGTTTGTTTCAGGCTTGCCCCTGAATTTACCTGATCCAGTCCTGGGCACTATAACTTTTGAAAGAACCTTGATTTACTTGGATAGAAAATATAATTTATATGCTAAGACATATCTATATTTGTCTATATCTATTCCATTTGTATCTCTATAACCCAAGTTTGCACTACTGCCTTCAAGTTAAATCCAATATGTAAGACCTCTCTGCTTTCTCCTGTTTGTATCTGTAATCATCTTTTCTAGCAATGATTTTGCTGGGCCAGAAACTTAACTCCTTTTTCAGCTTCTCTACCAGCTGCTGAAGACCAGAAGAAAGTGACAAAGAGGAATATACACCAGCCATCTGAAAGTCATACTCTCTACTCCTTGTCTTTCTTATGCTGGCCACATACAGAAAATCTAGTAAGAAATTGCAAAACCTATTGGGAGAGAACTGTAGGGAATCAACCATCCACTTCCTCTTTGGCATACAATTACCTTGTCTTCCTCATTCTTTTCAACATCAACTCACACGGGCTGGGAAGAGCAAAATGAATAGAGAGAGGCCTTGATGCTGAGATCTGAAGTTACTTACTATTATAATATGTAGTTCTGATTAACTAAATCTACAAATAAATGTCCTGTGGGTTTCTATGAGGACTAAAACATGGAATTTGCTGTTGGTTGGGTTTTCAAGTGGGAAGGGATCAAAAAGTTCACTGATTGAGATGCATGCCTACTTCTTCAAGGGAATTGCCTTTAAGATGAGCAGGCAATGCATCCCTAACATTTACATTTCCCAAGATTTGCAAACCTATCTCTAAACAAAAGCCCTCAGATATACTCAAATTCAGAGATTTGTCTAGACACTCAGGGAAAGGGGCAGGGCAAATTGCAATGCTTTGTGTAAACCAGCATGATGCTTCTGAAGGAGTCATGATGGAGTTCTGACCAAACTGGTTCCACAATTAATATTTTTCCCAATCACTAATATTTGAGTTCCTTAAAATGAATATCCTCTCCAGTGCATCCTATTTTCTGGTAAGAATGACTACTGGGGGCACTATCACTCTCCTTTCCTCAGCAGGAGAGTCTAGCCATGAAGAGTAAGCTTATTCAACTGTGCACAACTTCCTAAGAAATAAGGTGATGGAATGGGGTGCAGGCTTTCTGGAAGCAAGGATCTTTTGTGCTACTCTTCCAGTTAGGATGCTCCTCACTGCATTTTTCATCTCTGGTGCCTTTCCCTCTGGGAGTAGGCCCTGGGGGCATTCTCTGCAGAAGGCTCTTGACACTGGGAATTCCTCCTTTTGGTTGATCAAAGCTGGGCCAGCCTGACCCCACCCCAGGAAGTGGAGGCAGACACATCTGTTCAGTCTGGCTTGCTGCCAACAGAGGATTTATTCTGGGGTAAGTCGGGGAGAGAGACTTTTATGTCAGGAGGGGATTTATTGTTGGCTGACAGGGTGTGGCGAGTGTCAAGGGTGGGAACCACTTCAGCTCCTTGGCTGAATGTCTGACTTTTTTGTGAGGCAGAATTTACTCTTTGTGTAGGGGTTCCAAGATTTTTGTGAAAGGAGAGTGAAGAATCCATGAACTATATTGATAACTGAGCAACTTTTGGAAAGTAAAGCATAATGCTGCCCACAGCAAGGTGTCAGTGTTGTAAGTGAAGTTTTGTTAGTTACATGCAGATTCCTTAGAATCCAACAACGAAGGGGATGTTGTGGAAACTCATTAGTTAGCTAGCCTACTTCCACAGATCAGTGCCAGAGGAAAATTCAGGCAAAGCCAGTTGGTAGTTGGAAATGCTGGCTCTCTGTTGGGGAAGTCATTGATCATCAGAACACCATGTGTTTCAGTATCATCAAATAAAAGACAATAATCATTTCACTATACTTAAAGGACTCATCAAATTCTGTAACTTATGAAATTATAGAAGTTGAGGAAAGGGGTAGGGAATGTTCAATGTCCACAAAATTGGGGTTCTGTGATAAAATTGTTCTGGGTATGGTCATGAGTTCATCCCTATCTCAAGACTTCAGTAGACAAACAGGAAAGAAATGTCATAGAGATTAATCTAACTTGGTTCCAGACATTTAGAAAAAGCCAACACTTTGCATAGGAAATTCTTCACTCTCTCATCTTCACCTTAAAGACTACTGAAAGTAGACAGATTGTTGTAGGAATGATTTGTCCACCCTATCATGAATTTCATCTCGTTCCTATAGAGTAGATTTTTATGATCAATTGTTGATCATAGGCTGAGATATACACTCATACATGCTTTATTATTATGGGCCTCATTTTCCAAATAACATATGTGCTGAAAACATAAATCTAGGAATTCAGGTAAGGTCAAAGCACATGTGTGAATTAGGTTCGATGTTGCTCTCTTATGTGGATAAAATGATGGTTGTACAGTCAGGTGAAAGCCAACATGGCAGCAGTTGCATCCTTATGTTCAGACTTGCATCCTCTGCTCTGTGCTACTATGTATCTTTGTGCTAATCCACAGTATCCCTGAGATCTGCAGGTCAGGAGTGCTGGAGATCTTAGCTGTGTGAGGGAACAAAAACATCTGAAAAATAAGTCATTCTAAAGGAAGAGAAGACATCGTAGGAAGGACAATCATCTGAGAGATTCTAAGGGCAGCGTGGTGTCTCTGGCTTCATTGTTTGCCAACTGTGAGGAGCAAAGTGGAAAATCTCTCAGCAAAATATTTGTGTAAGAGAACATAAGAGGAGGAGACACATTTTCCACATTGGAATTTTGAGCAGAGATGGATAAGAATAGAGAGAGCGATGCCTTTAGAACCAACTAAGCTTAGCAAGTTTGATCCAGCAGCACCAGTTTCCATGTAGCTCAGGTACAAAGAACGGAGGCTTTGAGTGGCCACAGAGTCCCAGTGGATATATCCTACAAGTCCTCTGAGTAGGATAGAAGTCACGGATATACAGAAAGAACAAATGACAGAATTTCCGCTGATGACAGAAATTCAGCATTCATGACCAGCAAGTGATCAACTTCATACATTGTCACACATGCGCTATTAGAAAAGTTTCCCAGAAAGAGAGAGACTTTTGCAAATTGGACTAAAGTTACAATTGTGACTTCAGAATCATGGGAATATTATTTCTTGTTGCTATTGGGGCATTTAATCTTAGTGTAAGGTTAACAGGGAATCCAAAATATGATGCCAACGTGAAATCCTGAAGCAAAGATACACATGACTTTAGGAGACCACCTCCACACACACACACACACACACACACACACACACACACACACACACACACACATCCCTTCTACAGGATGGGACATACCAGCCAGATGATTGCACAGTATAGCTAATCTGCATACATGTCACTTGAGTCTATTTTCCCTTAGAATAAGAACATATACCGAGTATGTGCTGTGATTACTAGATGGGGGATACTGGGTGATGTATTGAACTTTATGATTCAGTGGTGTAAGGAGAGGAAGGGAAATCTGGTTCATGTACCATGAGAAGAAAAAACTTGCAAGGGATTGGTCTGTAGATTGTGTGTTACAGTTTTTGGGTTTTCTGTCTAGCTCTTCTCTAACTAGCAAAGTAGGTGTGAGAAAGCAAATGCCCTCCTCTGAGCTTTCACATTATCAATTTCAAGATAAATTTGTTGAAATGATGGCCTTTAAAATGTTCTTTTTAGGGCCATGAAATGGCTCAGTGGGCAATAAAAGTATTCCTCATCCAAGTCTAATTGAGTTTAATCACTGGAATCCATAGAAGGAAGCAATCAACTCCCAAAAGTTGTATATATATATATATATGCACTTGCAAATACCCATGTATACATACAATACACCAAAATAATTAATAAAAATAGTAATATTTAATAATTATTGAAAAAGCAACTTTGCCTACTAACTCCATGAGCAATTTCTGCTTATGCTATTGGAACACGGCTACAAACAGAATTCAATGTATTCCCAGCAAGAGTTTGCCTTAATTTTATGGAGCTTTCTGGCCAGGGACTAATCAATTCTGTATCCTGCAAGTACTTATGACATGAAGGGTCAAAATATAGAGTGGACTTTTTTCCTATTTCTTTCTTCTATTCCTTCTTATAGGTGGAACCTTCACTTCCTTCCTGGCCATTGAATAAATGTGTAGGACTTCGAACACTATCAGATTGGCGAGACATTTAGTCTGTGTTTTGCACATCCTGCCAAGATAGCTTGGTCATTTACCTCTGTTTATTTTCCTTTTCCAGACATCAGGTACTGTTTGCATTCCAGCACCCACACAGGAGTAACATCTCCCCAATTAACATGGCAGTGATTCTGAGTATTGCTTAACTTTGGTGAACTTGGTGTCAGGCCAACCAGAGGCATCTATCAAATAACAGCCAGGGGCACTGGGTTTTTTCAACTCAAATTCTCTGCAGCAATAATTCAAATGGAATTTTTAACAAACAATCTTGTAATAGGAAGAAGAGGAATGAAAAGAGGTGGGAGGAAGCGAAGGGAGAAGGGAGATCTACTCTCAGAGAAGCTCAAAGAAAGCCTGACACCAACTTACTTCCATCACATATATTTTATTTGGCTTTTTAATCATGGAGATATGATGATTTTTTTTTGCTCACAGTACAAGTTCAATAGTAAAACAAGAACAAACAAACACACAACAACAACAACAAGAAAACAACCAATTTTAGGTTGACTCTTTTAAGGCTCCCAGGTTTGTGTGACCAAAGCTTTTAGAGCCTTACAGTATCACTTTCTGGAAGAAACATTCTGGTACTTATATCTTGCTTGCTCATGAATATTCATTGACTCCTTGATCTTGTGTGATCTTTGTAGCTCCAGGGCAAGCTGATTTGTTGTGTTTCTTCTGCTGTAGATAACCCTTGCATGCAGTTTGAAATCATCGTAGACATCATCACATATAAGCACACTGCTTACTATAGCTAGAAATTAATTCCTATTTGAAACCATGTTGAGTGCTCAGTGCACACATATCTGAGACCAGATACTTTTCTGCTGGCTGTCATTTTCCCATTTTCTCATCTAAATATGAGGTGAGCCCTACTATTCTTATTGGAAATTTGGTATAGGAAATAAAGATCATATCATATGAAAACTGAGATTTCCACTATTTAAGTAGTGAGAGGAGGAACAATATGGCTAAATGAAGACAGAACTTTTGTTTTAAAATGTAGAAAATGCTAATGATGGGGGAGGAGATAAAGCCTACTGTCCAACCAGAAAAGAGTTGTAGAATGTGCTTGCCCTGACATATGTTTTGAAAATTAGAGATGCATGTAACACTGCTGAGAATTATTTAGATGTTGATTAAGGATGAAGAATGAAATTTAATCAAGTTAACTTACAATTGTGTATTAATGCAAACAACACTGTCTAGAAGGAAATGGGTGTGACTGATAGTTTTCTCTTTCCACAAAAAATTAGTAAAGAAAAGAAAAAAACCAAAGATTTTTAATTACCTACTATATGCCAGCCTTGTGCTTGGCAATTACTTCATTAAACCTGTGCACAAACCTTCCTCCGGAAGTTAACATAATGCCTATTTTTAATAAAAGAGGTCTAGATTGGGAGACAGAGAGTAACTGGTTTGGTATCAGAGCTAGCAAATGGCACAAAGAGGACTTTAGCTGTGTCTAGTCTGACTATGTCTCCACCTTGAATGCCTGTGATTGATTTGTACTAATCTCTCCAGCATGTTCCTCTTGTTCCAGAGAAATCACACAGAGATTCAGCATCAATGCATTACCTAAGCAATTCCAAAATATTGTAACTACCATTTATGCAGACATTAGAGTGTTGATCAAATTCTTTCCAAATAGGTTTTTAAAAATATTTAAAGTAATTCCTTGAGTATTTCAAGCAAGATATTTTGAAGAAATTCATCTCTCTCTGCAAAAACTCTTCCCAAATATTTATCTCCTACCTCACTATCCATCCAACTTTCTTCCCCCTCCCTCCTTCCTTCCTTATCTCTCCTTTCTTTCCTTTTTTATTTCCCTCCTCCTTTCTTTTCCTCCCTCCCTCCCTCCCTCCCTCCCTCTCTCCCTTCGCCTATCTCTTCTAAATTTCATTAAATCCAGTTTGTGTTGCCTGACTCCTCTGGGTAACACGCCTGCCCTGGAGTGTGGACTACATACCAGGTATTGCACAACTGACGAAATTTGACTTTTCCCTCTTTTATTAGCAATTAAATGTCAATAGCTCCTCAGCTAGAGAGGAAACTTCATATCTATCTCCCCTTCTCCATCCTGGGATTTTTTTAAATGGATTTGGCATGTGTAGGTCTTATGCATGCTATAACAATTGTTATAAGTCCATATATGTATGAATTTATCTTGTGTCTGTAAAATAGTGTTTTAAGTCATCCACCATTTGGGCTCTTATAACTTTTCCACTTCCACTTTGGAGAAGATCCCTAACCCTTAAGGGGAGATACCTAAAGTTCTTTCTATGGAGAATCAATAAAATTCCTCCTTGGGAGCCACTGTACGGGTAGGCACAGTCCACATGTGACTGTTGCTTAATAGAGTAGAAGCACTTCCTGTGTCTGAGACAGCCTTTACTAATTTGGCTTGCCAACTTCTGAGGAGTCAGAAATGCTCAAAACAGTATTCATATAGGTCAACTGAAAGTTTAAAGGAGTCTGCCCAGTCTCATGCTTTGAAGGGTGAAGAGTGGTTACAGCTGAGCCACCAAGATGGCAAATCAAAGGATGAGCAAGGACTGTGAGAAATCATGCACAGCTGTGTGAGATACTCTACAATAACGTGCTAAAGTGACTGGATGGCTAGGAGATGTGAAGCAAAGTACCAAACACCATATCTATTTCTCCAATACTTTACAGAAAGAAACTTTTCTCTCTCTTCCTCTTTCTGTCTCTCTGTCTCTGTCTCTCTCATTCAATCTTTCTCTCCCCCTCTGTGTCCATGTGCACGTGTTCATGGATGTGCATGTGTTTATGCAGGTGTACACACACATCCATTACGAAACCAGGAAGTCTATGTTCAGTGTCTTCCTCTATTGCTCTCCATGTCCTTTTTGCAACAGTGTCCTTCAGTGAACCTGGAGCTTGTCAATTAGGGTGTAGTAAGTAACCGGCAATCTTCAGGAATCGTCCTGTGTCTGCTGCCTCATTACTGGGATTATAGACACATCCACTGTCATCTTTTGATGTGGCTGTTGGGGACTAAAATCAGATCCTCATGCTTGTGTGCCACACACTTGATGGACTGAGCTCTATGCCCCCAACCGTAGGAAAAGCATCTCTCCCAATCCAAAGTCATAGACAGGACAACTGCTATAGTCATTTTTATCAGGAAAAGCCATCAAAGATACCTCAGATGAGTCAATTATCTTGTGATCACCAGAGTTTGAAGCATACACACACACACACACACACACACACACACACACACACACACACACAATCACTTATACATATGTATACTGGAAGATTACTGAATGTCTAAGAGATCACTGGATGAAAGTTGGAAAATGTAAATGTAAAATATCGAGATTTTCAACCTCAGATAAATTATCAGATTAACTCTTCCGGTAGAGCAGCATTGAGACAATGAATAGGTAGATGAGCCAGAATGAGTCAATGAATCCCTTATAACACACTGTCACAATCCTATTTCTGCTACCATCATTTAAACATAAAAATAACATTTAATGAGTTCTGTGCCATGAAATTGAAAGTGAAATACTAAAGAGTTGTCATTATTTGGGGGGGATAGGAATGGTGACTGATAAGATAACT
Organism: Rattus norvegicus; assembly: GCF_021556685.1. Taxonomy (NCBI): domain Eukaryota; kingdom Metazoa; phylum Chordata; class Mammalia; order Rodentia; family Muridae; genus Rattus; species Rattus norvegicus. The sequence goes on from NC_141538.1 coordinate 101,820,066, forward strand.
ATTGCCTGAACTATTTCAGTTTGTAGAATTGGCATAGATAAGTTCTCTCTTCTATGTTCTAATTACTGTAATTTGATCATTATAATGATTATAATTTCATATTCATTGTATATGAGATAGTCTGTTAACACTGCCTGTCATACCACAGTGGATTTGCTTGCAGATATTTTAGGGAGGGAAAAGTATTATGTATTATCAATAATGCCTTTGGTAGCTTAATTATGGTATGCTTTCAGGATGTTTTTCCTTCTTTCAGAATTTTTACATCACTTCGTGAGAGGCTCCTCCCCTGAATAAGAGCACTACTCCCAAGAGCTGTGCTGAGACACTGCTTACAGTGAATTACCAGTCACATTTCTTATATCTTATTGAGAAATTTTTTTTCAAAACAGGATAATCGGTTGAGAAAATGCTTACTAAAGTTAGTAACAACATGCCCATACAACATAACATTGAATATTTACAAACATAAGGACAACTATGGACTGATTCCGGAAGATTTCTGAGGAGCATTATGGAAAACAGATCACATTATAAAATATGTATACATATATATGTATATATAATAGTACAAAATAGATGAGTAAATATAACTCAGTCTAAGCGTTTGCATACAAGGAATCCTTGGTGGGGCAAGTAAGTAAATAGTAAAAAATATGCTTCCTTTGGAGGAGGGGAAGTGTCTGGGAGCAGATGTGACTAAGAAAGTCTTTACCGATTCTTGCCTCAGATTTCCTTCATTATACGCACTTGTCCCATGAGGTCTTTTTTTTATGCTCAGACATTCTATGTATCTTTCATTTATTCATTTGACTCACACATATAAAAGTTCGTGATTTTGTCCCTGAATCACATATAATATTCCTCAATTAGGTATTTTATTTTGATCCAGAGTATGATGATGTTTATCGAGTGTTACCAACTTCATTTACTGGATAATCACTTCCCTCTTAATTGTAAATATCACAATCACATATAGTGTTTATTCATTCACTTATTAGTTAATTACTTTCATTTTATTAGTTCATTGGGTGTTTGATATAATAGGTTTTCATCTTACTAACGAACTCCAAGCTCTTTCCAAATCTACCCCCTTCCTCACCCATCAAACTTTGGTGTCCTCTTTTGTTTTACAAATCTTTCAAGATCAATTTGTGCAGCCCAAATATTACTGGATGTGTGGTCTCCTGCTGGACAGCGATTGACTTACAAGGCTTATACTTAAGAAAAGAAAAGAAAACCAAAAAACTGTCTCTGCTTTCCCGCAGTTAACAGTTACTGATAGTTACATAGTTAGGGATGGAATCTTGTTCCTAGTTCTCTCCATGCTGGGACTTTGTCCGGCTTGGGCTTACACAGGACTTTTATATGCTGTTTCAGTAGCCGTGAGTTCATATGTGAAGTTTCCATGCTGCATCAGAGAACACTACTTGTTTGGAGTCATCCATTGGTTCTTAGTCTTTTTTATTTTTAATTTATTTTTTTGTTTTTAATTTATTCTTTAATTTTTTTTATAGTTCAGACTTTAGCCCTATCCTGGTCTACCCTCTGACTGTTCCACATCCCACACCTCCTCCTGCACCTGTCTCCAAGAGGATGTCCCAATCCCCCATGCCCACCCTGCCAGACCTTCCCACATCCTCGGGCCCAAGACTTTCAAGGGTTAGGTGCATCTTCTCTGACTGAGTCTAAACCCTGTAGTCCTCCGCCGTATATGTGTTGGGGGCCTCATATCAGCTGGTTTATGCTGCCTGTTTGGTGGCTCAGTGTCTGAGAGATCCTGGGGGATCCAGGTTAGTTGAGACTGCTGGTCTTATATGGTCACCCTCCTCAGCTTCTTCCAGCTTTTCCTTAACTCAACCACAGGAGTCACCGGCTTCTATCCATTGGTTGGGTGTAAATATCTGCATCTAACTCTTTCAGCTGCTTGTTGGGGCTTTCAGAGAGCAGTCATAATAGGTCCCTGTTTGTAAGCACATCATAGCCTCAGTAATAGTGTCAGGCCTTGGGGCCTCCCCATGAGCTGGACCCCAATTTAGTCCTGTCACTGGACCTCCTTTTCCTCAGGCTCTTCTCCATTTCCATCCCTGCAGTTCTTTCAGACAGAAACAATTCTGGGTCAGAGTTTTTGACTGTGGGATGGCAACCCCATCCCTTCACTTGATGCCCTGTCTTTCTACTGGAGGTGGACTCTACAAGTTTCCTCTCCGAACTTTAGGGCATTTCATCTAAAGTCCCTCCCTTTGAGTCTCGAGAGTCTCTCACCTCCTAAGTCTCTGGTACATTCAAGAGGATCCCCTCACCTCCTACCTCCTGAGGTTGCCTGCTCTGATTCTTTCTGCTGTCTCTCAGGGCTTCAGTCCTGTTCCCACCCCACCTCCAACACCTGATCTTTTTTCCCTCTTCCCCTCCCTGTCTCCTTTCCAACACAGGACCCTCCCTCCCTTCCCCCTCCTGTGATTGCTTTCTTCTCCCTCCCAAGTGGGATTGAAGCATCCTCACTTGAGCCCTTTGGCTTGTTAGCCTTCTTGAGTTCTGTGGATTGTATTCTAGGAATTCTATACTTTTTTGGCTAAAATCTACTTATTAGCGAGTATATACCATGCATCTCCTTTTGGATCTGAGTTACCTCGTTCAGGATGATATTTTATAGTTCTATCCATTTTTCTGCTAAACTCATGATGTCCTCATTCTTAATAGCTGAGTGGTATCCCATTGTGTAAATGAACCACATTTCTGGTATCCATTATTCTGTTGTGGAACATCTGGGTTGTTTCCAACTTCTGGCTGTCCCAAATAAGGCTTCTATGAGCATAGTGAAACACATGCCCTTGTGGCATGGTGTGGGTCTCTTGTTCTTATATTTCTTCTGCGCCTCTTCTGCAATGAATCCTGGGTCTTAGGAGGTACACTGGATAGTTTTATTTCAATTTGATACAAGCTAATGTCATCCAAGAAGAGGGAACCTCAATTAAGAAAATGCTTCAATAAGATCAGGCTGTAGGAAAGCCTGTATGTCATTTTCATAATTAGTGGTTGATAAGCGAAAACCCAGGCCATTGTGACGATATGATCCCTGGACTGGTGGTCTTAGGTTATATAAGAAAGCAGGCTCAGCAAGTCTGGAGGAGCAAGCCAGTAAGCAGCATTCCTCCATAACCTTTGCATCAGTTCCTGCCTCTAAGTTTCTGCCCTATTGAGTTCCTATCCTGATATCTTTGTATGGTGACCAGTGATGTAGAAATATAAGCAAAATAAATACTTTCCTCAAAACTTGCTTTTGGTTGTGGTGTTTCATTGCACTAATAGAAACTAAACAGGAAAGAGGTTGCAATATACATATTACCTTTAGGGCTGAACACTCTGCAATGTCTTATTCTCTATACCTTGGCTGGTTCTGGGTCGCTGTTAATCAGCATCTACTGCAAAAAGAAACTTCTCACATGAAAGCTGAAAGATGCTTTTATCTATGGAATAGTGGATCTTTATGAATCAGTTTACTGCCATGTTAATTTAGAATAATAATAATAGTAGTAAGTTATTTCTTAGAACATATAACTTGTCTAGCTCTGCGTTCTTAGCCCAGTAATAGTGCTAGGTACTAGGTTTCTCCTTGTGCAATAAGGATTAAAGCTAAGCAGATAGTGGTTGGTTGTTCCCATGTTGTTCGTGTCACTATTGCATTAGTGGTCATGTATTGCCAGGCCAGTAATTACTACAGCTCTCAGGAATCATAGCTGTGTACAACTAATGATTACTCTTTTCCTTCCAGCATTATGAAAACTAGCCAGTGTGGATGAAGCTTCCAGATCCATCCCAGCTTGATTTCACATGTTCCATGATTTATATGGTATCTTCAGCAAGAGGGTCGGATGGCATAGAATCAAGTGCATTGTGTATGCTCTATCATAGAGCCATTCTTCACTTTCCTAAACCCTTTTTAAAAGACCTGCGATCTAGTTTAATGGACAGAATGCTTACCTAGAATGTACAAAAGTCTAGGTCTATCATGTCACCTCACAAAACAGATGTAGTGATGCATGCATGTAATCGAAGATCTTAGAAGGTAGAGGCTAAATTTTCTTATTATTTATTATAATCTTCCAGTTGTTTCTGAAGACTATCAAGAGTCATCTTTGGATATATTAGGAATTTGAGGCCAGCCTGAGCTCCATGAGATCCTGTTTCCATATTTTAAAAATGAGAAAAAACATTTTTAAAAGGTAAAATTTTACAGTTTACATATAATGGTGAAGCCATACTGTGGTCTACTACCGCACTCCCAGCTAGCCATCCTCAGGAGGCTGATATGAGCACATCACATGAGCCTAGTTAGCAGGTACCAATTAGGAATGACATAGTAATGCTTGTCTCATGAAAAATTCAAGACGAGCCTTTTAACAGGGCTCGTCTAAATTTATGTGTTTCCTTAGGGAGAATTGATACCTTTCTGATACCTAGTCTTCCTGTCCCTAAATGTGAGTTGTGTTCTCCTTATGTGGTTCTTGCCTTAATATAAGTCTGGCATTCTTCTATAGATTCTTTCATGTTTTATATATGCTGAGAAGTTCAACACATGAATCATTGACTGGTGAGAGGAACCAGAGAATAAAAGTAAGCCAGACAATCCAAATTCACTCAACCCCAGGAACCATACAAAGGTGGAAGGAAAAAACGGGCTCTGCAAAGTTAAATCTGACCACACACCCCCACTGGGCTGTGGGCACCCACACTCATACATACAACATGAACAAAATACAGTCACACGATAATTAAAAAATCAAATAAAAATAGTCATAAATTCATATATTTAAATCTATTTGTGAAGCTATACTTTTCCCCCTGTATTTTGTAGTCCTCTAGATTGGAAGGTTGTCTTATTGTTTGAGTAGCTGTGCAGTTATTCTCTGGCACCCTTAAGATACGTGCATACTAATATATCTGAAAATTGTGATAATTTTATTCCCTCTTTTCCACTTTTCAGACCTCTATTTTTTTTCTTATCTAATGGCTGAGTTCTTTAAAAGAGTCTATAGAGACCAGCCATAGAGTAGAAGTTTTATTAACAGAGTCTGGACATAAGTTTAATGCATTTATGAAATGCATCATTTTCATTACCATCTAGCAGTTTTACATAAGAATTTGTTTTATTGTAAAATTTTCAATATATTTTGATCGTATTTACCCCTATTGCCTTCTTTTATCCCTCTCCCATTCCTGCTGGTCCCCTTCCACTTCCAACTAGGTCACCTTACCGTCTTCTATTTCCACGTGTCTCTGCCCTCCTTCCTCCCTCCCTCCCTTCCTCTTTCCCTCAGTCCTTCCTTCCTTCCTTCCTTCCTTCCTTCCTTCCTTCCTTCCTTCCTTCCTTCCTTCTTGGAGCATGAACCATACCAGCATCTACAACTTTGAGGAAAATGACTCCCCCCAGCAACTGCTAATTGCCTACAGGTCCTCAAGGAGAGGTGAGAACTCATAAGCCCCTCCTACTCTATGACACTATATGAATTGTACTAAATTTGAGCAAGTCATCACAGCTGCTGTGATTTCATGACTACATGCAAAGCACATCACAGCCTCTCTCCCAGTTCTTACATTTTTTAACCCCATTCCCTGAGCTTTGGAGGGGGAACAGAGATGACACATTTAGGGACAAACATTCAATAGTCATTTGTTCTAAGAACTTTGACCTGTTATGAGTCTATGCAGTAACCAATGCATATTTCAAAAGGAAGACTAATATATGGACATAGATATAAATATTTAGAAAGCAGCTCAATGGGAACAGAAGTCCAATTAGCAAAACAGTAGTAGCTCCTCTACTATGACCTCATCAGCTGTGGACATAGGAACAAATCTACACAATTTGGCTGTATCAACATGGTCTATTAAAGACTTTACTTGAGCCATTATTCTTAAGAAATAGAAAAATGATTTCAGAGGTTTAGGAGCATGTTTTATGTGTTAGATGGAAGCTTTTCTTAAATGGTGATTTACAGTTGGTCATGATTAATCCAAAATATTCCTAAAGAGACAAACGGACAAAATAGAGGCACTTTTTAGTAATTTACCAATAATTTTTCTTTTCTTCTACCTATATTTATATTGGAAATTGTTATAGAAAGAGTGCACCCTTCATAACTTACAATTTTAAATTCATTGCTTTAATGTGAACTTAGGGATGACTTTGATTCTAATATATATGTATATATATATATATACATATATACATATACATATATATATATATATATATATATATATGGAATGGAATGTCACCCAAACTAACATTTGCTAAGCCTGGGGACTCCATGTTGAAGTAGAAAAATGCTTGAACATAGTTCTGAACAGGCAAGTTTGGAATGGCCAGTTGCAAGGCTAGACTCTCCCAGCTTCAATTTACAAACATACTTGACACAACATTAGTATATTTTATAGAAGAGAATGTTCATGAAGGAAGGAATGTCACACTCAGCGTGATAATAGAAAAGCCTGGAGAGTACTAAGGCTAAGTACTGTACCCTTATCCTCTGTAGTCACGGACGCCTTGTTCTGACATTTGAAATACTTGCTATCTGAAACATTTGATTAGCTTTGAATCTCTTAAAGCTTGCTTTTGGTAAAAAAAAATAAAATAAAATAAAATAAAATAAGTAAACCTGTAAGGAAATAAAGAGGAAAACCTTAAAATGAGACTCAGCACTGTGAATGCCCCATCCTCCTCTTGTTCTTTAGCTTGAAAAGGGAGTTGTGTGCTAAGCTGATGAAAAGCTGTCCCTGACTTTATGCTCCCATGCTTAGCTGAGTTACCACGAAGCTATGGGTCTATAGGACCGAGGAGCAGAGCATTCATTCAGCCATGAGAAATTAATGGTATATGTCCGTAGTTTCCCTGGATGACTGTTTCCTGTCTGTTACATGTTGTGACTTGGTATTGTCACAGCCATCTCTCAGTTTGAGAGTTTACAGTTTTAGCTGGTATTAGACTTGTAGTGATAAATAGAGGGTGATTCCTACCAAGTGAAAATCTTTTTTTTTTTTTCGGAGCTGGGGATCGAACCCAGGGCCTTGCGCTTCCTAGGCAAGCGCTCTACCACTGAGCTAAATCCCAACCCCCCAAGTGAAAATCTTAATTATCTCTCTTAGGCCGAGACTAAAAATTCTGAATGAGAGCTAAAAAGCACATGAGTCAAATTGTACATACTAAGAGGAAGTTGTAAACTAAGTCCTTGATGATTTGTCAGGAACTTTTCCTGGGGACTCATGTGTGTATGTAGATGTGTATGTTTGCATGTATGTATATGTGCCTACATGTGTGCATATGTGCCATGTGTGTGTATGCACTCATGTGGGCTTTATAAATTATAAAATATATGCTTATTACATATTGGAAAGAAAGAGCCAATATTGGCTTGAAGGCATTGCTTGCACTTGCACTGGTTCTTTTTATAATTAGATTTTTCTTGTTTTACTTAGCCCCACGTGCTGCTAGCATGGTGCAGGAGGGTCTAGTTAAGTTATGCTGAATGCTTTTCAGTTAAACCATAGCTCTCACATGTGCATTTTGTTGTGCTCAACAGTATTAAATAAATGGATAACACCTGAGTAAATTCGGCATCCCAGAGTCTGTGCATTCTTGGCTCTAAGTTACCAGGGAGGGCTTTTCATTTTAGTTTAATCAAGAGTTTTACTGAGTTAGGGAAAGCAGTAGTTACTTAAGCATAACCTCTAAAACCAAGTAATAGTTAAAATATATAACAGTATTTATGACTGACCCATTTTTCAACCCATTTAAATCTGCAAAGATATGCAATAAATTTGAGTCTCGTTTATACACTTGGACTATTCATAGATACAGTAAATCTCTTTCATAAAGCTTCTTATCATGTGAAATGACTGAGAGGAAATGGGAAGTTATGAGCATGGAGATAATACATAAGATGTTCAGTCTCCCTCTTTACATTTATATCTCCTTTTTGTGTTAGAAGACAGGACGACTAGTAGTGACATTATACATGTGCAGGAAAGGATCAGGAAGACATTTATCATGAGTGCTCTTTGGAGCACGAAGAAACCTGTGGCTTTGGCATACTGTTGTTGCCATTTTTTCTTGAGACACTCGAGTGACAAAGACAAGGAATCTGTGGCTGATCGGTTTTGAAAGCATCAGCACCTGATATTTCTTAGGCTTTTGTTTCAAGGTCTTACATACAGAAAGCATTTAAAATATATTACATATATTAATATATAAAGTGTGATTTGGCTGCTAATGCACTGTGACACAATATGAACTTTCAAACTATAGGTCTGCAAACTGTTTGCTTTCTTGGATACTTATTAAAATGAAAACTTCTACTATATAGCTAACGTTCTAGAATTTAGATCTACAGGCATGGGAGTCTTAATTTGAAAACATTCTTTTGGATGATTTATTTCTTTTACTTCTTGTGTGTCAGGGGTTTCCCCACATGTATGTATGTACATGTACCACATGTGTGCCTGGTGGTCAGATGTCAGAAGAAGGTGTTGGATGCCCTGGAACTGGAGTTACAAATAATGCTGGATCACCATGTGATAGTAGTAATTTAGATTTTACTTCAAAAAAAGATGCATTTTAATATTAGAGTCTGGGTTCTTTACTTGGTTGGTGGAAATATCACAAGTCAATGGAGTATTAGACTACCATACTATAAATCTTTGCAGAAGAAAACAGAAATAATTGTTGAATGCTTCCTTTTTAAAGAAAGGTCTGGAATTATTAACCATTACACAAAAACCAAAAATAAAAACTAAACAAAAATACCAAAAAGAAATAAAAACAGAAAGGAAGAAACAAACCAAGGTTGGCAAGTTTCACAAGAGAACTTATAAAGCATTTAGAGCTCATTTTTGATAAAAGAATTGATAAGACAGCATAAAATGTGTTTAACTTTTTTCAGCTATAAGCCACAGTTAAATGTGTAAAAGTCATAGGTGGAAAAAATTTACAATAAAGTAAAAGATAAACTGGCATCTTATATTAGTTCTCAAATATAATGCAACAGTCAGACCCTTAGATGATGGATCAAAATGTTCCCAGCATGAGGGTAGCAACTGACTAGTTCTGGGATTTGGGAGATAAATCAGAAACTATAAAAATGTTCAAGATAAATTTGCGTGTTTTAAATGATAATGTTGACTTTTGACTTATGGGAAAAATAAATTAGAAAGATGGATAGGGACAGAAGAAGATGGGGTAGTACCATTAAGTATAAACTGAGAGCTATTCCTAAACATGATACCATAAGAGGAGTGTCTAATAGTATATGTGGTTTGAACATAGAACATAAAGACCAAATAGGGAAATAGATCATAACAGTAGGTCCCCAAAGGAAGAGTATGACTATGGTTTAATGAGCTGCCTATCTTAGAAGTATTCAAGTAGAGGCATTGGAAGCACAGGTCTGGGATATTACCAGATAGTAACTTATGGGTGCTAAGATTATTGGCCATAAGAAAAAATGTTCTACTGATTGTTTACTAAGTAGCCATTTGTCAAATTGCCTCCTAAACTTATATGTTTGTACCCGTGGACCACTGATACTCTAAGTGGGAATCAGAGAAGCTGACCATTGCAAAAGGTGATGTTTAATGGAGACTCACAAATTGTCAAATATTCCAGGTCCTAAAAGCAAGGACTGTTGCTCAGCCCTAAATAAGAGTTTACATTAGCCACCCTCCAAGGTCAAACAACGTCATGGAAGAGGGATCCAGACAGAAAGATCCCAATAGCTGGAGGGTGGACAGAGACATTATGAAACACTGTTTTCTGGGTAAGTTATGGTGGTTACAATCACAAATAAACAGGTAGTGTGGCTACATGTGTAAGACAAGTGTGCACACCCCATGTGCATGTGTGCATGTATGCACACACATACACACACACGCACACACCTCATGAGAAGAAAAGGTATGCTGGTCAGGAAGAAGGGAGTCCCCAAGAATGAAAGATGATGTGAATGTAACTGTCAAGAGTGAAAAATAATTCAGAAATATTTGAGTCATGGCTCCATCCCGTGCTGTACAACCAGAACACATTGTTTATATTTACCATGTGTCAGTCACACTCATTTGTGGGCTAAAAGATATAAGAGTTTTGCTTTGTAAAACTTCTTTCAGGACTGAGTGAATTGAATATGTACAGCTCTTAGGAGAGAGCTAACAGCAAATACTCAATAAATGCTAGCTTTTATCACCACCACTGTTATTATAAAACTAAAAATGTACAAAATCCAGAGTACTTTGCCCTTTTCTAATTTCCCTGTTTGCTTAGTAATTAGATTGTATCTACTGTCTCGACTGAGCAGTAAAGCCTAGAGTTTACCATGCTCACTCTCAGACAGGACTCTAGTTGCAGCCTAAAGTCATTTCTGGATTTTGCTAATTCCAAAGGAAATGGAATCAGCAGAGACTCCATTATGCAAATACCAGTAACATTGGAGGAACATGGTGATACATATCAGAGGACTACGTCTGAAGGCTGTTTTATTAAACCATGTCATGCCCTGGTTTTCTCCTAAGTTACAGTGGAGGAGTGTATGAAGTCCTTTATACCGCTGACCAAGAGCCCTGGGATGTCTTTCAGGGGTTACTTAGCCATAGGCTATCGAGAAACAAAGATTATCACTATTCTTTGGCTTTCTGAATTCTGAATTCTTTTTATTTATTTTTTGTTGGTTATTTTATTTATTTACATTTCAAATGTTATCCGCGTCCAGGTTTTCCCTCCCCAATCTCCCTATCCCTTCCTGCCTCCTCCATGCTTCTATGAGGGTGCTCCCCCATCCACCCACCCACTCCTGCCTCACTGCCCTAGCATTCCACTACACTGGGGCATTGAGCCTTCACAGGACCAAGGGCCTCCTCTCTCATCGATGCCAGATAAGGCCATCCTCTGCTACATATGCAGCTGGAGCCATGGGTCCCTCAATATGTACTCTCTGGTTGGTGGTTTAGTACCTGGGAGCTCTGGGGTGTCTGTTTGGATGATCCCTATTCTTCCTATGTGGTTGCAATCTCCTTTAGCTCCTTCAGTACTCCCCTAACCCTTTGGGGTCCCTGTGCTTAGTCAGTTCAATGGTTGACTATGAGCATCCACATCTGTATTGGTCAGGCACTGACAGAACCTCTCAGGAGACAGTTATATCAAGCTCCTGTCAGTAAGCACTTCTTGGCACCAGCAATAGTGTCTGGGTTTGGTGGCTGCATGTAGGATAGATTCCCAGGTGGGCAGTCTCTGGATGGCTTTTCCTTCAGTCTCTGCTCCACTCTTTGTCTCTGTATTTTGTTTAGAATTCTGATTTCGTACCCCCATCCCCTTTGTTGACTTTTAGAATCCCATTGTCTCTTTTCTCTCAGTGTAGTGAGATAGATATCTCTCCAGCTCAGCTTTAATTTTCAACTTGACACTACTTAGAATCACCAGGATAAGAGTCTACTTGAGGGTTTTTCTACAGTAGATTGGTAAGTGAGCTTATGTCTGGGGGCAAGATTAACTTAATTAAGTTAGTTGGCATAAGAAAATTCAGTCCACCGTGGGCTGCATCATTCCCTAGGCACCAGGTGTTGAGCTGTAGAAAAGCAAAAAATAGAACTGAGCCTAAGCATGCAACCAAATATATGAACTTGTTTGTATTCATTTCTCTTTGTTCTGTTGTAGATGTGGTGTGACTTGCTGCTTGAAATTCCTGTTTGACTCCTCTGCAGTGATGAACTCTAATGTGAAATTGTCAGCTGAAATAAACCCCTTTCTCTTCTAAGCCGTGTTGCTTGCTTGTTTGTTTGTTTGTTTGTTTTGGATATTTTATCACAGCAACATGAAAGTGGAGCTGAATTCTACCTAATGAGTTTCTGTGGCTACCTGGAAATACCTGACTTCTTTACATTTGTCTCCTACAAAGAAATTAAACATTATTCTTCAACTTCTTTTGCTAACTGAAAAAAGTTAAACATTTAAAACTGAAGGCACTCATTACATAGAATGAACATGGAGTGAATGACTAAGTTTTCACTAAGCCTAGACATGAGGCAAATGCTGTGCTACGTGTGTAAGGTAGAATATAGGAATTATCTGGGAAAAGACTGCGCATGCTCAGGAAAACATCACTTGCAATGCACCATGAAGCTAAGTAATATGAGCTGTTTGTACCATAAAACAAACCTGCATAGCCCTTCACTGCCGCTCATCAGTTCTGGAGAATTTCCCTTCCCTCTCTTTTATTCATAATACTTTTCACATACTCTAAAAGTTCCTGAAGTTTTATATTTACTGCAATAAGTAGAACTTCACAAAAAGTGAAAATTCATCTGTTTACTAACAAAAGTGTATGCAGAATAGTGTCAAGGAAGTCTAATATTTGTTTAATTATGCCCTGGGCAATCTATGATCATTAGTGACACTAAACCAAGTCCACAGCTCACAATTCCTAGACCTACGTCCCCTACACCGAGAAAAGAAAGCTCCTGACTGAAATAAAACAACAAACAAACATGGAAACTACTCACCATCATTTGAAACTGAAGAGCTAAACATTAGACAGAACATACTCAATGATGAGTAGTTTGCACTTGTTTTCTCTTTTTACAGGACAGGGTTTCATCCCTTTCTTCTGTGGGGCACCTAGGAATTAGACTGCTTACGTGACTGGAAAATGGAAGGTAACAGAAAACAATGATTGCTCCTCGTTACCATTCTTAAAGGTTAAGGAGCCAATGACACAACTAGAAAAACAATAGAACATGAGCATGAGAGTGGATTCCTAAATGCTTGCTTCTGGGTTCTGCCTGGAGTTAGCCATGCCAAAAAAAAAAAAAAAAAAAAAAAAAAAAAAGAGTTGACTTTTCTAGTGTCTTCACTGAGATATGAATTATATCCAAATTATGGCTAAATTGAATGCACACTCTTTATTACCAAAGCCATTTGCCCACCTCCATCCTATCATGCTCCCATTCAAAACAACATTCAGATTAATGGATTGAAATAGAGAGAAATGGAAAAGCAATTCCCAGCTTGTACCATATACGGATGCCATCAATACCATTCAGCTGTGACAAGGGAAGTGCCCTCCTTGCTCGAGAAAGTGACTGAACCCTTTCCCAATAAGAAACTTTATTTAAATACGATGAAAAGGCTCCTGATTGCTGAGTATTATGCTTGTCCTTAGTCCTATTAGAAGTCTTAGACTCTTACTCAAATCCTACTTACTTATACTTAACAGCCATTTTTTGTGTGTACTTTAAAGTCTGTCTTTAGCACAAAGGATATTGAAGGATCAAATTTCCAAATGATATCCTCTTGGGGGTACATGAATTAGGAAAACAAAGATATTGAAACAGTTCAGAGTAAAAGAGGAGACAAGTCATGGTACATCCATCTCATTAGCTTTACTGTATTATGGTAAATATAAAAATGATGGGAAGTGGGGGATGATGGGGAGAAGGGGAGGGAGGGGAGTCTGCAGTTGGGATGTACTGTGTGAGAGAAGAATAAAATTTTAAAAAAATTATATTCTGGCCATGATGCAAACGTCTCAGGAACCTGTGAATTACATACTCATATCGTGTATGACCAGGCATGGAGTTGTGATTGCCAGAAGGATTTACTCTGTAAAAGAACAAACCTGGAAAGTGGTGTTCAAGTGATCTGGAAAGATGGATTTAATTTTAAAATGATGTTTGATAATGAAACCTGACTGTGTTGTCTTCTTTTGGATATCATTGCTCATTTTATGTTTCAGATTTCTCCTGGCCTACAGGTGTTCCTATGTTTAGTTCAGTCTTTCTCAAACTTTTTAATGCTGTGACACTTTGATACAGTTCTTTATGTTGTGGAGACCCCAACAATGAGATTATTTTTGTTGCCATTTCATCACTGTAATTTTGTTACTGTTTTGACATGATGTAAATATCCCGGTTTTCTGATGGTCTTAGGCAAACCTTGTAAAAGAAGGTTTTTTAACTCTGAATGAGAACCACTGATTTATGTTTACACTGTAGATTACAACAGTGTCATTGGTCTACAGACCACTCCAAAAAAATGAGAATATATAGATAGGTATATAGAATATTCCATAGTGAGGACCATATTCAACAAAAAGCCATCAGTTGCCTATATTGAAATTCAAATTAGCAAATTATAAATTATTTATAATTTCAACTATTCTATGCCATGAATCTGATTTTCTTTTTTCTCTTTTATTAGTACAAATTAATTGAACAAATAATGAGATTTATTATAATGCTTCCACACGTTCATTTAGTATTCTTTTGGTCATATTCCCTCCCATTACCCTTTCTGCTCCCCTCCTCAGTTTCCTTTCTTCTTCCACATCCCTGATATGTTTTTCTCCATGTTCATTTTCTTCTACACTAACTTCCATGTAAACAAAAATAAAGTACTTGATTCTGTGTGTGTACCTTACTTTACTGAACAAATCTGTCCAGCTCCATCAATTTTCCTACAAGCAGTATACCTTTGCTCTTTTAACTCAAAAATTTTTCTTCTCTTCTCCCCTCCTTTTCCCTCCTTTATTATTGATGAGCATCTAGGCTGATACTGTAACAAATTTCATGAATAGAGAATAATAAAAATTGGCTTGCAGGCCCTAACTACTATTAGTACACATATGTTAGGCATGTGTTACATATATATATATATATATATATATATATATATATATATATATATATATATATATAGTAATCTTGGGCATCATAGTTATTGCTAATGTAAGACACGGGTGTAGTTCTTGCATAGTTGAGGCTTAGATAGGACTAAGTAAATAGAAGTGGTTAGAGTATGGGATTGGGGATCTGGTGTGGCTTACAAACTACATGAATGACCTTCGACAGGTTATTTACTGTTTCTGCCATGTGGATTCTTCATGGATATTGGACCAAAAATGGAGAAAATAATATCTACCTCCATAAATGTGGTGAGGATCAAATTTTACATATACATATATGTCTATATATAAGTTGATATATATGCCACACATTTAAATCCAGAGCCTGAAATATAGGTGCTATACAAATACTTCTTAATGAATAAATAAAATGAAAAATCTTGGGCAAATTATTCATGAACTTCTGTTGCTTCATCTATAAAATTCTTAACCTCAAAATTTGCTTAACCTCATGAAGTAGTTGTTAAAAATAAGTGAAAGCAAGTTCATACTGTGTTGGTGCACACAGAGAACAAGCACTGTATCCCATGAAACCTAGTAAAAAACTAATAAACTGTACTCATTAACAATATTACTTTTTAATAATTACAAAACAAATGCCAAGGTACACATAACCTGAGTTTATAAAAAGGGCAGAGCAGCATGGGTGGGAGTTTAAAAGGTAAGCTTTTATAGAAATGGTACCCCTCTGACTTCTCAGAGGGCCTTTACATACAAGCACGGAGAACTGTTGCCAGATGCCCATGTCAAATTGGGCACCAAGTATAGGCAGGCCTTTCACAAAAACTTAAAGAGACATAGACTTGGGCAAGAGCTGCTACAAGCTCTATCTGGAGGTCTCTGCGTGCCCTTTGCAAAGCATCAAAGACTATGTGGATGCTGCCTTGAAAGGCAGGACCACAGTTCTTCACTCTTACCCATTTCTGTTGCATACCTCCACTTGGCTCCTGTTTTTTTTGTTTGTTTGTTTGTTTGTTTTTTGTTTTTTCTTGTCTTGAATTTGTATTTTACACTCCCCACAAAAGATAGCCCTATTTTATTTGTTTTGTGTTTGTTTGTCTATTTCGGTGTTTTGAATGGTCACACTGTTGTCAACCTGGCTGGCCTGGAACTCACCACATAGACCAGGGTGCCCTCGAATTTAGAGATGCACCTTCCTCTGCTTTCCAAGTGCTGGGATTAAAGGTGTGTGCCACCATGCCCAGCTGATTGTTTTCTGTTTAATGCTATGATACAAGGAACAAATGCTTAGAAGAGTTGAAAAACAAATATACAATTTCATAAACTTAAAAGTAATGTCCCTCTATGGATTTTCAAACATCCTAACTGTTCTTTGTCTCTCCTGCCCTCTCTCCTTCTGTATTATCCTCCTTCCCAGGTATATTCCACCCCCTGCTTTTTCCATCCTCATAGCATTTGTATCTTACTTTCCCCTCTGTAGCACTTTCTCCCACTTCTCTGTACGGTCACTTTTTGCTTGCCTGAATTCTGTGGCTACTTCAGGTTATAGATTTAAATCTAAAAATTCGGCTAGGACTCACAGATAGAACATGCATCATTTATCTTTGAGGTCTGGGTGACCCCACATACTAAAATATGTTTACTTCTGTCATTTACCTGCGGATTTTATGATTTAATTTTTCTCCAGAGATGAACAGAACTCTGTTGTGTATATGTACCCCTTTTTCACTATCATTTTTCAGTGTCTTAGCTTGCCATTTAAATTATTTTCCCATCAGGGAGATGACTCAGCAGGTAAGAGCACTAACTGCTCTTCCAGAGGGCCTAGGTCCAATTCCCAGCACCCTGGGCAGGCTGCAACTGTCTGTAACTTCAGTTCCAGAGATCTGACAACTTCACACAGACATACATGCAGTCAAAACTTCAATGTACATAAAATAAAGATAAATTATCTTAAAAACATATTCTTTTCACTTCTGAATGTTGTACATTGAACAACTAATTAAGTGCCTTTTTATTATAAGCGCATAGAAATGGTAAAATACAGTTAAAGTGCACTTGGGCTTTGATACCAAAACCCTAAGTAGATTTTAGAAAAACGGATGTAAAATCCTTAAAGACTTGGTGATTTAAGAAGATAGTGTACCTGGCCATAGGCCCAAATAATTCTATGTTGCAACAACTGGAGCACAGGTGTGGGCTGACACAGGGCAAGTCGAGGAGCTAGAACTGACAGGTAGGACCATAAGGGACTACCCCTTCAGTGAGAAATGCAAAAGAAGTCACCCAGGAAACAGGACACGAGGAAAGTATTTTATTTTAATTAAAAATATTTTTATAGTCTCAAGTTCAGAATAGCATGAAACAAACACTCTTTCCACAGGAAACAGAAGTTCCAAACTTCTAGCACGAGCAGGTGTAGAATCTAAGTTTATACTGCCTCTGTAGTGGGGAGAACTCCAATAATTTAATTTGTCCCTAGATCAGAGAAATAAACAATTCACTAAGGGTATTTTGTAATTCTAGAGGAATGGAATTACTCACAAAAGAACAATGACAATTGTTCATGAGGAGGAGTTAACGCACAAGCATTCTGGAGAACATGAGATAACTCACTACAGGGTCAGTGAACCGCAGGCAGTGTCATTTAAATTCCAACAAACTGAGGTTGATAAAACTAGAGGAGACAACAGAAAACAAGAAGGAATGTAAATCGTTGTGTAAGAGAACTAGAACTTGTCTTTATAGCATACCTTTAAGAAAGACATGCAAAGCCTTGGTAGAACTAGAGACATTCTACTTGAAGTTAGAAACCAAGTGCTCCTAGGGAGAAGTAATGCGATCCTGACCTTCCTAAAGATTGATGCCAGCTTCTGAAGAAGGAGCAAGGAACCCCAGGGAGTTGGGGAACGAGCAGATACATGTTGAGAGAGAAGGCTCATAGTAGTGTCAATAACTGTCTTAAATGCTTGCACTCAAAAGAACTTAGAACAGGAATGGAAAGACTGGAAATGAGCAACATTCAAGGGCTTAAATATAAAGTGTTTTGTGGAAAGGATGACTCACCTGACACTTTAAATATGATGAAGTCAAAATTTCTACAGATTTTCGGGTCTACAAAGATGTAATACTACTTCAACTTTTAACAAAAATTATTCTTTTTCCCATCTTTATTAAATTGGGTATTTCTTATTTACATTTCAAATGTTATTCCCTTTCCCGGTTTCCAGGCCAACATCCCCCTAGCCCCTACCCTTCCCCTTCTATGTGGCTGTTCCCCTCCCCATCCTCCCCCCCATTACAGCCCTCCTCCCAACAATGCCATTCCCTGGGGGTCCAGCCTTGGCAGGGCCAAGGGCTTCCCCTTCCACTGGTGTCCCTACTAGGCTATTGATTGCTACCTATGCAGTTGGAGCCCAGGGTCAGTCCATGTATAGTCTTTAGGTAGTGGCTTAGTCCCTGGAAGCTCTAGTTGGTTGGCATTGTTGTTCCTATGGGGTCTCCAGCCCCTTCAGCTCTTTCAGTCCTTTCTCTGATTCCTTCAACGGGGGTCCCATTCTCAATTCAGTGGTTTGTTGCTGGCATTCGCCTATGTACTTGCTGTATTCTGGCTGTATCTCTCAGGAAAGATCTACATCCGGTTCCTGTCAGACTGCACCTCTTTGCTATCTGGGGCAGGCTCTGAATGGGCGTTCCTTCAGCCTCTATTCTAAACTTTGCCTCCCGATCCCCTTCCAAGGGTATTCTTCTTCCCCTTTTAAAGAAGGAATGAAGCATCCACACTTTCCTCCTCCTTGAGCTTCATGTGCATCTTGGGTAATTCGAGCATATGGGCTAATATCCACTTATCAATGAGTGCATACCATCTGTGTTTTTCTGTGATTGGGTTACCTCACTCAGGATGGTATTTTCTAGTTCCATCCATTTGTCTATGAATTTCATAAAGTCATTGTTTTTGACAGCTGAGTAGTATTCCATTGTGTAGACGTACCATATTTTCTGTATCCATTCCTCTGTTGAAGGGCATCTGGTTCTTTCCAGCTTTTGGCTATTATAAATAATGCTGCTATGAACATAGTAGAGCATGTGTCTTGGTTTTATGTTGGAGCATCTTTTGGGTATATGCCCAAGAGAGGAATAGCTGGGTCCTCAGGTAGTGCAATGTTCAATTTTCTGAGGAAACACCACACTGATTTCCAGAACAGTTATACCAGTCTGCAATCCCACTAACAATGTAGGAGTGTTCCTCTTTCTCCACATCCTCGCCACCATCTGCTGTCACCTGAGTTTTTGATCTTAGCCATTCTGACTGGTATGAGGTAGAATCTCAGGGTTGTTTTGATTTGCATTTCCCTTATTACTAAAGATGTTGAACATCCCTTTAGGGGCTTCTTAGCCATTCGATATTCCTCAGCTGTGAATTCTTTTTTTAGGTCTGAACCCACTTCTTAATAGGGTTCTTTGTCTTCCTGCAGTCTAATTTCATGAGTTCTTTCTATATTTTGGATATAAGCCCTCTATCTGTTGTAGGATTGGTAAAGATCTTTTCCTAATCTGTTGATTGCCATTTTGTCCTAACAACAGAGTCCTTTGGCTTACGGAAGCTTTGTAGCTTTATGAGATCCCATTTGTCAATTCTTGATTTTAGAGCATAAGCCATGGGTGTTTTTTTCAGGAAATTTTCTCCAGTTCCCAATTGTTTGAGATTCTTCCCTACTTTTTCTTTGAGTGTATCTGGTTTGATGTGGAGGTCCTTGATCCACTTGGACTTAAGCTTTTTTAAGGGTGATAAGAACGGATCAATCTGCATTCTTCTACATGCTGACCTCCAGTTGAACCAGCACCATTAGCTGAAAATGCTATCCTTTCTCCAATGGATGGTTTTGACTCCTTTGTCAAAAATCAAGTCAACAGAGATTTGTAGGTTCATTTCTGTTCCTTCAACTCTAATCCACTGGTCTATCTGCCTGTCTCTGTACCAATACCATACAGTTTTATCACTATTGCTCTGTAATACTGCTTGAGTTCAGGGATAATGATTGCCCCGGAAGTCCTTTTATTGTTGAGGATAGTTTTAGCTATCCTGGGTAATTTGTTATTCCAGATGAATTTGCAAATTGTTCTGTCTAACGCTGTAAGGAATTGGATTGGAATTTTGATGGGGATTGCATTGAATCTGTAGATCGCTTTTGGTAAAATAGCCATTTTTTACTATATTAATCCTCCCAATCCATGAGCATGGGAATCTTTCCATCTTCTGAGATCTTCCTCAATATCTTCCTTCAGAGACTTGAAGTCCTTATTCTACAGATCTTTCACTTACTTGGTTAAAGTCACACCAAGGTATTTTATATTATTTGGGACTATTTTGTTTCCCTATTTCTTTCTCAGCCTGTTTCTCTTTTGTGCAGAGGAAGGCTACTGATTTATTTGGGTTAATTTTATACCCAGCCACTTTGCTGAAGGTGTTTATCAGGTTTAGTAGTTCTCTGGTGGAACTTTTAGGGTCACTTAAATATATAATCATATCATCTGCAAATAGTGATATTTTGACTTCTTCCTTTCCAATCTATATCCTTTGATCTTCTTTTGCTGTCTGATTGCTCCTGCTAGGACCTTGAGAACTATATTGAATAAGAAGGGAGAGAGTGGCCAGCCTTGTCTAGTCCCTGATTTTAGTGGGATTGCTTCAAGTTTCTCTCCATTTAGTTTAATGTTAGCAACTGGTTTGCTGTATATGGCTTTTACTATGTTTAGGTATGGGCCTTGAATTCCTATTCTTTCCAGGACTTTTATCATGAAGGGGTGTTGAATTTTGTCAAATGCTTTCTCAGCATCTAATGAAATGATCATGTGGTTCTGTTCTTTCAGTTTGTTTATATAATGGATCACGTTGATGGTTTTCCGTATATTAAACCATCCCTGCATGCCTGGGATGAAGCCTACTTGATCATTGTGGATGAGTGTTTTGATGTGCTCTTGGATTCAGTTTGCAAGAATTTATTTAGTACTTTTGCACCAATATTCATAAGGGAAATTGGTCTGAATTTCTCTTTCCTTGTTGGGTCTTTGTGTGGTTTAGGTATAAGAGTAATTGTGGCTTCATAGAAGGAATTCGGTAGTGCTCCATCTGTTTCAATTTTGTGGAATAGTTTGGATAGTATTGGTATGAGGCCTTCTTTGAAGGTCTGATAGAATTCTGCACTGAATCCATTTGGACCTGGGTTCTTTTTGGTTGGGAGACTTTTAATGACTGCTTCTATTTCTTTAGGAGTTAAGGGGTTGTTTAAAGGATTTACCTGTTCCTGATTTAACTTTAGTACCTGGTATCCATCTAGGAAATTGTCCATTTCCTCCAGATTTTCAAGGTTTTTTGGATATAGGTTTTTGTATAGGATCTGATGATTTTTTGAATTTCCTCTGATTTTGTTGTTATGTCTCTCTTTTCATTTCTGATTTTGTTAATTTGGACACACTCTCTGTATCCTCTGGTTAGTCTGGCTAAGGGTTTATCTATCCTGTTAATTTTCTTGAAGAACCAGCTTTCAGTTCTATTGATTCTTTGTATAGTCTTCTTTGTTTCTACTTGGTTGATTTCAGTTCTACGTTTATTTCCCATCTTCTACTCTTCAAAGAAGAAGTTTGCTTCTTTTTGTTCTAGAGCTTTTAGGTGTGCTATCAAGCTGCTGTTATATGCTTTCTCCTGTTTCTTTCTGCAGGCACTCAGAGCTATGAGTTTTCCTCTTAGCATAGCTTTCATTGTGTTCCATAAGTTTGGGTATGTTGTACCTTCATTTTCATTAAATTCTAAGAAGTCTTTAATTTCTTTCTTTACTTCTCCATTGACCAGGTTATCATTGAGTAGAGCATTATTCAACTTCCATGTATATGTGGGCGTTCTTTACTTATTGCTATCGAAGACAGCTTTAGCCCATGGTGGTCTGATAGGACACATGGGATTATTTCTATCTTTCTGTATCTGTTGAGACCTGTTTTGTGACCGATTATATAGTCAGTTTTGGAGAAAGTACCACGAGCTGGTGAGAAGAATGTATATCCTTTTGTTTAAGGATAGAATGTTCTATAAATATCTGTTGAGTCCATTTGGTTCATAACTTCTGTTAGTCTGTCTATGTCTCTGTTTAATTTCTGTTTCCATGATCTGTCCATTGATGAGAGTAGGGTGTTGAAATCTCCTAATATTATTGTGTTAGGTGCAATGTATGCTTTGAGCTTTAGTAAGCTTTCTTTTATGTATGTAGGTGCCCTTGTATTTGGAGCATAGATATTTAGGATTGAGAGTTCATCTTGGTGGATTTTTCCTTTGATTAATATGAAGTGTCCTTCCTTATCTTTTATGATGACTTTTAGTTTAAAATTGATTTTATTCGATATTAGAATTGCTATTCCAGGCAGCAGCTCTCTGCTCCCAGACCCGGTGAGAGAGAGACCCAACCGCCTGGTCAGGTGGGCACTCCTGAGGCTACAGAGCGGAAGAGACCACCAACTCTGCTCAGCCCTGCCCACATCCCTGGCCCAAGAGGAAACTGTATAAGGCCTCTGGGCTCCGGTGGGGGAGGGCCCAGGAGCGGCAGGACCCCTGCCTGAGACACCACCGGAACCTGAAAGAAACAGACCAGATAAACAGTTCTCTGCACCCAAATCCCGTGGGAGGGAGAGCTAAACCTTCAGAGAGGCAGACAAGCCTGGGAAACCAGAAGAGACTGCTCCCTGCACACACATCTCGGACGCCAGAGGAAAAAGCCAAAGACCATCTGGAACCCTGGTGCACTGAAGCTCCCGGAAGGGGCGGCACAGGTCTTCCTGGTGGCTGCCGCTGCAGAGAGCCCCTGGGCAGCACCCCACGAGCGAACTTGAGCCTCAGGACCACAGGTAAGACCAACTTTTCTGCTGCAAGAAAGCTGCCTGGTGAACTCAAGACACAGGCCCACAGGAACAGCTGAAGACCTGTAGAGAGGAAAAACTACACGCCCGAAAGCAGAACACTCTGTCCCCATAACTGACTGAAAGAGAGGAAAACAGGTCTACAGCACTCCTGACACACAGGCTTATAGGACAGTCTAGCCACTGTCAGAAATAGCAGAACAAAGTAACACTAGAGATAATCTGATGGCGAGAGGCAAGCGCAGGAACACAAGCAACAGAAACCAAGACTACATGGCATCATCGGAGCCCAATTCTCCCACCAAAGCAAACACGGAATATCCAAACACACCAGAAAAGCAAGATCTAGTTTCAAAATCATATTTGATCATGATGCTGGAGGACTTCAAGAAAGACATGAAGAACTCCCTTAGAGAACAAGTAGAAGCCTACAGAGAGGAATCGCAAAAATGCCTGAAAGAATCGCAAAAATCCCTGAAAGAATTCCAGGAAAACATACATAAACAAGTAGAAGCCCATAGAGAGGAGACACAAAAATCCCTGAAAGAATTCCAGGAAAACACAATCAAACAGTTGAAGGAATTAAAAATGGAAATAGAAGCAATCAAGAAAGAACACATGGAAACAACCCTGGATATAGAAAACCAAAAGAAGAGACAAGGAGCTGTAGATACAAGCTTCACCAACAGAATACAAGAGATGGAAGAGAGAATCTCAAGAGCAGAAGATTCCATAGAAATCATTGACTCAACTGTCAAAGATAATGTAAAGCGGAAAAAGCTACTGGTCCAAAACATACAGGAAATCCAGGACTCAATGAGAAGATCAAACCTAAGGATAATAGGTATAGAAGAGAGTGAAGACTCCCAGCTCAAAGGACCAGTAAATATCTTCAACAAAATCATAGAAGAAAACTTCCCTAACCTAAAAAAAGAGATACCCATAGACATACAAGAAGCCTACAGAACTCCAAATAGATTGGACCAGAAAAGAAACACCTCCCGTCACATAATAGTCAAAACACCAAACGCACAAAATAAAGAAAGAATACTAAAAGCAGTAAGGGAAAAAGGTCAAGTAACATATAAAGGGAGACCTATCAGAATCACACCAGACTTCTCGCCAGAAACTATGAAGGCCAGAAGATCCTGGACTGATGTCATACAGACCCTAAGAGAACACAAATGCCAGCCCAGGTTACTGTATCCAGCAAAACTCTCAATTAGCAATGATGGAGAAACCAAGATATTCCATGACAAAACCAAATTTACACAATATCTTTCTACAAATCCAGCACTACAAAGGATAATAAATGGTAAAGCCCAACATAAGGAGGCAAGCTATACCCTAGAAGAAGCAAGAAACTAATCGTCTTGGCAACAAAACAAAGAGAATGAAAGCACACAAACATAACCTCACATCCAAATATGAATATAAAGGGAAGCAATAATCACTATTACTTAATATCTCTCAATATCAATGGCCTCAACTCCCCAATAAAAAGACATAGATTAACAAACTGGATACGCAACGAGGACCCTGCATTCTGCTGCCTACAGGAAACACACCTCAGAGACAAAGACAGACACTACCTCAGAGTGAAAGGCTGGAAAACAACTTTCCAAGCAAATGGTCAGAAGAAGCAAGCTGGAGTAGCCATTCTAATATCAAATAAAATCAATTTCCAACTAAAAGTCATCAAAAAAGATAAGGAAGGACACTTCATATTCATCAAAGGAAAAATCCACCAAGATGAAGTCTCAATCCTAAATATCTATGCCCCAAATACAAGGGCACCTACATATGTAAAAGAAACCTTACTAAAGCTCAAAACACACATTGCACCTCACACAATAATAGTGGGAGATTTCAACACCCCACTCTCATCAATGGACAGATCATGGAAACAGAAATTAAACAGTGATGTCGACAGACTAAGAGAAGTCATGAGCCAAATGGACTTAACGGATATTTATAGAACATTCTATCCTAAAGCAAAAGGATATACCTTCTTCTCAGCTCCTCATGGTACTTTCTCCAAAATTGACCATATAATTGATCAAAAAATGGGCCTCAACAGGTACAGAAAGATAGAAATAATCCCATGCGTGCCATCGGACCACCACGGCCTAAAACTGGTCTTCAATAACAATACGGGAAGAATGCCCACATATACGTGGAAATTGAACAATGCTCTACTCAATGATAACCTGGTCAAGGAAGAAATAAAGAAAGAAATTAAAAACTTTTTAGAATTTAATGAAAATGAAGGTACAACATACCCAAACTTATGGGACACAATGAAAGCTGTGCTAAGAGGAAAACTCATAGCGCTGAGTGCCTGCAGAAAGAAACAGGAAAGAGCATATGTCAGCAGCTTGACAGCACACCTAAAAGCTCTAGAACAAAAAGAAGCAAATACACCCAGGAGGAGTAGAAGGCAGGAAATAATCAAACTCAGAGCTGAAATCAACCAAGTAGAAACAAAAAGGACCATAGAAAGAATCAACAGAACCAAAAGTTGGTTCTTTGAGAAAATCAACAAGATAGATAAACCCTTAGCCAGACTAATGAGAGGACACAGAGAGTGCGTCCAAATTAACAAAATCAGAAATGAAAAGGGAGACATAACTACAGATTCAGAGGAAATTCAAAAAATCATCAGCTCTTACTATAAAAACCTATATTCAACAAAATTTGAAAATCTTCAGGAAATGGACAATTTCCTAGACAGATACCAGGTATCGAAGTTAAATCAGGAACAGATAAACCAGTTAAACAACCCCATAACTCCTAAGGAAATAGAAGCAGTCATTAAAGGTCTCCCAACCAAAAAGAGCCCAGGTCCAGACGGGTTTAGTGCAGAATTCTATCAAACCTTCATAGAAGACCTCATACCAATATTATCCAAACTATTCCACAAAATTGAAACAGTTGGAGCACTACCGAATTCCTTCTACGAAGCCACAATTACTCTTATACCTAAACCACACAAAGACACAACAAAGAAAGAGAACTTCAGACCAATTTCCCTTATGAATATCGACGCAAAAATACTCAATAAAATTCTGGCAAACCGAATCCAAGAGCACATCAAAACACTCATCCACCATGATCAAGTAAGCTTCATCCCAGGCATGCAGGGATGGTTTAATATACGGAAAACCATCAACGTGATCCATTATATAAACAAACTGTAAGAACAGAACCACATGATCATTTCATTAGATGCTGAGAAAGCATTTGACAAAATTCAACACCCCTTCATGATAAAAGTCCTGGAAAGAATAGGAATTCAAGGCCCATACCTGAACATAGTAAAAGCCATATACAGCAAACCAGTTGCTAACATTAAACTAAATGGAGAGAAACTTGAAGCAATCCCACTAAAATCAGGGACTAGACAAGGCTGCCCACTCTCTCCCTACTTATTCAATATAGTTCTTGAAGTTCTAGCCAGAGCAATCAGACAACAAAAGGAGATCAAAGGGATACAGATCGGAAAAGAAGAAGTCAAAATATCACTATTTGCAGATGACATGATAGTATATTTAAGTGATCCCAAAAGTTCCACCAGAGAACTACTAAAGCTGATAAACAACTTCAGCAAACTGGCTGGGTATAAAATTAACTCAAATAAATCAGTTGCCTTCCTCTATACAAAAGAGAAACAAGCCGAGAAAGAAATTAGGGAAACGACACCCTTCATAATAGACCCAAATAATATAAAGTACCTCGGTGTGACTTTAACCAAGCAAGTAAAAGATCTGTACAATAAGAACTTCAAGACACTGAGGAAAGAAATTGAAGAAGACCTCAGAAGATGGAAAGATCTCCCATGCTCATGGATTGGCAGGATTAATATAGTAAAAATGGCCATTTTACCAAAAGCAATCTACAGATTCAATGCAATCCCCATCAAAATACCAATCCAATTCTTCAAAGAGTTAGACAGAACAATTTGCAAATTCATCTGGAATAACAAAAAACCCAGGATAGCTAAAACTATCCTCAACAATAAGAGGACTTCAGGGGGAATCACTACCCCTGAACTCAAGCAGTATTACAGAGCAATAGTGATAAAAACTGCATGGTATTGGTACAGAGACAGACAGATAGACCAATGGAATAGAATTGAAGACCCAGAAATGAACCCACACACCTATGGTCACTTGATTTTTGACAAAGGAGCCAAAACCATCCAATGGAAAAAAGATAGCATTTTCAGCAAATGGTGCTGGTTCAACTGGAGGGCAACATGTAGAAGAATGCAGATCGATCCATGCTTATCACTCTGTACAAAGCTTAAGTCCAAGTGGATCAAGGACCTCCACATCAAACCAGACACACTCGAACTAATAGAAGAAAAACTAGGGACGAATCTGGAACACATAGGCACTGGAAAAAATTTCCTGAACAAAACACCAATGGCTTATGCTCTAAGATCAAGAATCGACAAATGGGATCTCATAAAACTGCAAAGCTTCTGTAAGGCAAAGGACACTGTGGTTAGGACAAAACGGCAACCAACAGATTGGGAAAAGATCTTTACCAATCCTACAACAGATAGAGGCCTTATATCCAAAATATACAAAGAACTCAAGAAGTTAGACCGCAGGGAAACAAATAACCCTATTAAAAAATGGGGTTCAGAGCTAAACAAAGAATTCTCAGCTGAGGAATGCCGAATGGCTGAGAAACACCTAAAGAAATGTTCAACATCTTTAGTCATAAGGGAAATGCAAATCAAAACAACCCTGAGATTTCACCTCACACCAGTGAGAATGGCTAAGATCAAAAACTCAGGTGACAGCAGATGCTGGCGAGGATGTGGAGAAAGAGGAACACTCCTCCATTGTTGGTGGGATTGCAGACTGGTAAAACCATTCTGGAAATCAGTCTGGAGGTTCCTCAGAAAATTGGACATTGAACTGCCTGAGGATCCAGCTATACCTCTCTTGGGCATATACCCAAAAGATGCCTCAACATATAAAAGAGACACGTGCTCCACTATGTTCATCGCAGCCTTATTTATAATAGCCAGAAAATGGAAAGAACCCAGATGCCCTTCAACAGAGGAATGGATACAGAAAATGTGGTACATGTATACAATGGAATATTACTCAGCTATCAAAAACAACGAGTTTATGAAATCCGTAGGCAAATGGTTGGAACTGGAAAATATCATCCTGAGTGAGCTAACCCAATCACAGAAAGACATACATGGTATGCACTCATTGATAAGTGGCTATTAGCCCAAATGCTTGAATTACCCTAGATCCCTAGAACAAAGGAAACTCAAGACGGATGATCAAAATGTGAATGCTTCACTTCTTCTTTAAATGAGGAAAAAGAATACCCTTGGCAGGGAAGGGAGAGGCAAAGATTAAAACAGAGACTGAAGGAACACCCATTCAGAGCCTGCCCCACATGTGGCCCATACATATACAGCCACCCAATTAGACAAGATGGATGAAGCAAAGAAGTGCAGACCGACAGGAGCCGGATGTAGATCGCTCCTGAGAGACACAGCCAGAATACAGCAAATACAGAGGCGAATGCCAGCAGCAAACCACTGAACTGAGAATAGGTCCCCTGTTGAAGGAATCAGAGAAAGAACTGGAAGAGCTTGAAGGGGCTCGAGACCCCAAAAGTACAACAATGCCAAGCAACCAGAGCTTCCAGGGACTAAGCCACTACCTAAAGACTATACATGGACTGACCCTGGACTCTGACCCCATAGGTAGCAATGAATATCCTAGTAAGAGCACCAGTGGAAGGGGAAGCCCTGGGTCCTGCTAAGACTGAACCCCCAGTGAACTAGTCTATGGGGGGAGGGCGGCAATGGGGGGAGGGTTGGGAGGGGAACACCCATAAGGAAGGGGAGGGGGGAGGGGGATGTTTGCCCGGAAACCGGGAAAGGGAATAACACTCGAAATGTACATAAGAAATAGTCAAGTTAATAAAAAAAAAAAAGGAAAAAAAAAAAAGAATTGCTATTCCAGCTTGCTTCTTGCTTGGAAAGTTGTTTTACAGCCTTTTGCTCTGAGGTAGTGTCTGTCATTGTCTCTGAGGTGTGTTTCCTATAGGTAGCAAAATGCTGGGTCCTCATTACATATACAGTTTGTTAATCTGTGTCTTTTTATTGGGAAATTAAGTCCATTGATATTGAGAGACATTAAGGAATAGTGATTGTTGCTTCCTGTTATCTTCATATTTGGAGGTGAGATTATGTTTGTGTGCTTCTCTTCTCTTTATTCTGTTGCACACAATTACATTTTTGCTCTTTCTAGGGTGTAGCTTGCCTCTTTGTGTTGGGCTTTACCATTTATTAAACTTTGTAGGACTGGATTTGTAGAAAGATATTGTGTAAATTTGGTTTTGTCATGGAATATCTTGGTTTCTCCATCTATGTTAATTGAGAGTTTTGCTTGACACAGTAACCTGCCCTGGCATTTGTGTTCTTTTAGGGTCTGTATGACATCTGTCCAGGATCTTCTGGCTTTTATAGTCTTTGGTGAGAAGTCTGTTGTAATTCTTATAGGTCTTCCTTTATATGTCACTTGATCTTTTTCCCTTATTGGTTTTTAATATTATCTCTTTGTTTTGTGCATTTGATGTTTTGACTATTATGTGACGGGAGGAGTTTCTTTTCTGGTTCAATCTATTTGGAGTTCTGTAGGCTTCTTGTATGTTTATCTCTTTCTTTAGGTTAGGGAAGTTTTCTTCTATGATTTTGTTGAAGATATTTACTGGTCCTTTGAGTTGGGAGTCTTCACTCTCTTCTATACCTATTATCCTTAGGTTTGATCTTCTCATTGTATCCTGGATTTCCTGTATATTTTGGGCCAGTAGCTTTTTTTATTTTCCATTTTCTTTGACAGTTGTGTCAATGATTTCTATGGAATCTTCTGCTCCTGAATTTCTCTCATCTATCTCTCTTATTCTGTTTGCGATGCTTGTATCTATGACTCCTTGTCTCTTCCTTTGGTTTTCTATATCCAGGGTTGTCTCCCTTTGTGCTTTCTTTATTGTTTCTCTTTCCATTTTCAATTCCTTTATCTGTTTGGTTGTGTTTCCCTGTAATACTTTCAGGGATTTTTGTGTTTCCTCTCTAAGTGCTTCTAATTGTTTACTTGTGTTTTCCTGCATTTCTCTAAGGGAGTTCTTTATGTCTTTCTTAAAGTCCTCCATCATCATGATCAAATGTGATTTTAAATCTAGATATCGCTTTTCTGGTGTGTTTGGATACTCAGTGTTTGCTTTGGTGGAAAAACTGGGGTGTGATGCTGCCATGTAGTCTTGGTTTCTGTTGCTTGAGTTCCTGCACTTGCCTCTTGCAGGATTGTCTCTGCAGGTTGTCTCTGGTGTTACTTGTTTTGCTATTTCTGACAGTGGCTTTACCTTCCTATAGGCCTGTGTGTCAGGAGTGCTGTAGACCTGTTTTCCTGTTTTCTTTCAGCCAGTTATGGGAACAGTGTATTCTGCTCTCAGATGTGTTCCTGTCCACTGGCTTTCAGCTGTCCGTGTGGATGGGAACCAGAAGGGCCTGCCCCTACTCCTCCTAGGGTCCTGTGCTCAGGGGCCCAGATGGCACTAGGTGTTTTCCTGTAGTGTCAGAATGTGGGCAGAGAATAGTCTCCTCTGGTTTTCCAGGCCTTTCTGCCCCTCTGAAGGTCTAGCTCTCCCTCCCATGGGATTTGGGTGCAGGGAGCTGTTTGACCAGGTCCTTTCAGATCCAGGCGCAGTCTGGACCACAGGGCTTCTGCAGCTTGACTTCTGCAATCTTCCTGTGCCCAGAGGCACTATACAGTTTCCTCTTAGGCCAACGATGTGGGCAAAGGTGGGTAGAAGTTGTGGTCTCTCCTGCCCTGCAGTCTCAGGATTGCCCACACTTCTGGGCGATCTGCACTCTCTCCCATGGGGTTTGGGAGCAGGGAGCTGTGGGCCGGGATCAGGGAGGTCCAGGCACCACCTAGAAACTAGAAGTGTCTGGTCCCAGAGGAATTTTGTCTTTGTGTGTCCTGAATCCACCAGGCAGGTCACTTGGAGCAGAAAAGTTGGTCTTACCTCTGGTCTCGGGCCTGAATTTGCTCCTCATGGATAAGACTGAAACCCAGTATGGGATATGGGCCTGGGGTA
Organism: Rattus norvegicus; assembly: GCF_021556685.1. Lineage (NCBI taxonomy): Eukaryota > Metazoa > Chordata > Mammalia > Rodentia > Muridae > Rattus > Rattus norvegicus. The sequence goes on from NC_141538.1 coordinate 101,850,797, forward strand.
TTGAGGAACAAACAATAGATATGTGATTCAGACAGTCTGGATCTTGGAGAATGAAAGCTCCCTAGGTGGGTACTAACAGCCTTCATATTTTATGGAAAATTTTCAAGACATTTTATATAGAAAATAGCTGTCCTTTCTAAGTTTCCATTGAAGCGATAACACCAAACCCAAATTGGGGGAAGAAAGAACTTATTTGGCTTACTTGTTCTGTTCATAGTCCATCATTGAGGAAGCCAGGGCGACTCAAGCCAGAGGAGAGGTGGGAACATTGGAGGAAAACTGTTTACTGACTAGCTCTCAGAGGCTCACTGCAGTTCTTTCTCATACCTTCCAGGACCATAGTCCCAGGAGTGATATTATCCACAATGAGCTGGAACTTCCAAAATCAACTATCAATTTAAAAGATGCCCTACCGACATGGCCATAGGCCAATCTGATTGAGGCAATCACTCCATTTGTTTCCCTCTCCTTGGATGTCTCTAATTTGTGTCAGGTTGACAACAAATTAACCAGCATATTTTTTTCTTTTTTTGGCCTGAAAATACAGAGGTAAAAATATGAGGTTTCTAAAGAAAAAAACAGACATTCTAAACATTTGTATTAGTGTCACTTTGAGTCATTGGTAAGCCTCTTGGCTGAATATATAAGGTCATGAATGCAAGACAACACACTAAAAAAGGTCGAAAATTGAATGGTATATTGTCAACCAAATATGCTTAGAAAATAGCAGTTAGAATATAAATCTGGCTGTGAGTAACTCAAGTTAAATGAATGCAGAGGGCAGAGAAGGGAACAGCAATAATTGCAACAAGCATAGACCTGCAGGAAGAAAAGGGGAAGGGATGGAGCGAAAGCAAGAGCCTCAACATGAATGGGCTCCCAGATACTGGCAATGTGTACATGAAGAAAGGAAATGTGTCACATAAGAAGAAACCAAAAATCAAGATTATAATACATCAACTATTATGGTATGCAAATATCAGAGTTTGTCTCTTACTTATTTGTTATGTCTTTAATGGATAGGTTCACTATTTTTTATTGAATTGTTTGATGATGGGCTACCAAATGCTAATAATGCTCATAACCAAGTTGTAGAGTGAGTCCATCAAGCTTCCCCTATGCCAAGCATACATTAGTGCTAATGTAATTTAGCCAGCTCCTTCATTCTTATAGTGCAGCCACTGACCAGTCCTATGTCTATGCACTCTGACGTTCCCACAATATTATAGTAACAAAACCATACAGGACTTAGTATTTATGCTGAGACTCTTCCAACACACCATGAACTTTTGAGGTTCATCCATGCTGTTCTGTACTAGCTGTTGTTCATTTCTTTTTATTCTGACATCATTCTTCTGGAGAAATGTGCCACAGTGTGTTTAACAAGCACTCGATTCAAGCAGTTGGATTGTTTCCAGTTTGGGACAATTATAAAAGCCTCTATAAATATTCATATATAGTTTTTGTGTGAACACAAATTTCTATTCTATTTAAGAAAACACTTGGAAGTGGAACTACAGTTCTTTATAGCACATTTCTAACTTCATAAGAAACTTCCAAATCGTTTTTCAATGCCCTGTGTCCATGCTGCAGGCACACCACCCATGTTTGGAAATTCTAATAGGTCTACATCCTTGTCAGTAGGTATACGGCATTCAAAGAAGTACATCTTTTCAAGTAGGTGTGCAGTGGAGGCAAAGGATAGCGTTCATTCCCATTTCACTAAAGGCTAACTTTCCCAATCCTTTCAGATATTTGTTGCCACCCATACTGTTTTCAGTCTAATGTTTACCTCCATATTCTCTCTCATCATTTTATATTGAGGTTTTCAACAGTAGAAAAGTAAAAAAAAAAGGTCTTAATCAACTTTATGGTTTTTGGCTGGTTGGTTTTTTTGTTTGTTTGGTTGGTTGGGTTTTTTTTGTTTTGTTTTGTTTTGTTTTGTTTTGTTTTATTTAGCTTGTTCTTTTGTTGCTATACCAAAAGAAAAAAATGACAAGCCAGCAAAAATTTCTTAGATAGTATATCAGAAAAAGCCACCCCCCTCATCTTATTGATTTACTTAGATTTTGGTGGTGGTGGTTTTGGGTTTTTTGTTTCTTTGTTTGGTTGGCTAACAAAGATAATATGATTGGAAAAGCAAATCTACAGATTTTCACAAACAAAACTGATGATGATTGTTTCTTAAACATGGGTTTTATTTTCATAAATATTTGCTTTGGCATTATTCTTTTAAACTATGTATACACCTTTTAGTAGATTAGTTTTTAAAAGTTAGAAATTAGAAATATATATAATAAATATATATTTCTATATATCACAAAATTGACGTCCATTGATATTAAAAAATCTCTGCAGCTACTGAAGCTGAGTTTCTTTTTCAGCTGTCAGGAACCAATTAAAGTGGACAATGACCACATGCTTTTCATGGGAAGCACGTGGCCTCAGAAGTAGCCAGGTGAAGGGTGGAAGAGTTGTGTAGTCTGAATCAGTGGTGGAAATGACAAGTAAGGTTTTCCTATGAAGCAAGGTACCATAACTCATGGCATGGAGTGCTTGCTGCTAGGTATGGTACATTTTTGTTATAGACCAAGGAGAACTGGAGAGAGGAAGCACAATCTGTTTGGGATGCATTTAGGATGCCAATCTTAGTGCTCTTAACTTGGCTATTGGGAAAAAATGGAGAGAAAGATATTTTTGGACAGCCATACTACAGTGTATTGCTTGCTGTACAAAATGCCTAGCAAAATCTAAAAGCTTTTCAATCTCTTAAAACTAATATGTTCTCAGAAAGTCCTTAACCAAGGAATATAAGAAACACATAACTAGAGCACCCTAGATTCAATATCTTGTTACACATCCTGTAACACAAACAGCAAGGTATTGCTCTAAAGAAACAATATGCTAAGAAAAATAAAGAGGCTGAATATGGAAAGTTGTGGCCAAGAGAATGAAGGAAGCCAAAGAAAAATGCAAGGAACAGATTGCCAAGAGATGTAGATTTCCTTGTTGAGCGCTTCTACTTTTAAGTCTGAGCCAGTCAAAAATAAGGCTGAGTAATAAATAAATGATTGAACCTTGAGAAAAATCTGTGCTAACATGTTAAAAGAGGACACATGCAACCTTTTAAGTAAACCTAACCATGCTTAGAATGACCTCTTGTAATTACCATTGGTTCAGAGATCCCAGAGAAAGCAGTTCGAGTCAAGACAAATATTCACAACAATTATAAAACTATCAATGAAGTTCATTCATTAGTGGTGACATGATTATTTTCATAGAATGTAAGATAACTTACTGGCAAACTGTTCAGAACATAGTTTTTAAATTCTTCATAGTTTCTCAATGTAAGATCAGTATACATGATAAATGATATTTGCATAATATTAACAGTTTAAATAAATCATATAAAACACAAAACCCCTTTGAAAATGCAACAAATATAAGAAAGTATGCACCAGTTCTTCTGCATAGAAAATCTAAATTATGTTGGAAGACAGAATGGAAAGAAGAATAAAACAAATGTGTTTTTCATAAGTGTAAAGCTATGCACATTAAAGAGAAACAAGTCAACGACCTTATTTTGAACAGAGCTTAAAGAGTTGTTATTTAAATTGGCATGATCTGTGAAGATGAGAAAATGCCAGGCACTGTCAAGGAAATAATGGGAAAAGGGAATTTTCCCCAAACGATTTGATATCAATTTTGTGACAACCTTTCACTAAGTTTGAAGGCTATCTTGTATTCTGCAGATCCATTTCTACATTTCTCTTCACTGTTTTTTTAGCATGCTATTCCACTGTTCTATACTACTGTTCTTCTCAAAATGCTTATACTAAAACTGGTATGGTTCTTTGTCCCTTCCCTGTGCTGTAAGGTAACCCTGTAACTCAACTTATTCTTGGACACCAGGGGCTCCATGGAGCCTGACTCCCAGTGAGCCGGTGCTGCTGTTCACTTCTTGCTACAATACCATTCTTATTCCCATAATTGCTATGAGGTTCCAAGGCTTTGGTAGAAATAATTCAATTGTAAGGCAGGTTATACTCATTAAAATATCTTTCACTTCTATATACCTTTGTATAAGGATCCAGGAACTCTGGAATGTATCTTATTCAAAAGTATTTCCCATGATATTTTGCCTATTGTACACATTTTTCTTTTAGGACATGCATGGTATTAAAAAATTAATATCTTCTCAGATTGAAAATTTATGCTTCTGACAATGATAAAGCAAAAAAATGGATAAACTAGAAAAGTATATCATGCTTTCCATATATTTTACTTGAAGAAAAAGTCAAGTAAAATATATGAAAAAGGGGATATTCAAATAGGTATAGTATGTTATATTTTCCTATATATCCTTCATCCTTCTTCCAAATTACACTTGCTTCATTAAAAGTTACCAGAAAATGAGGGGAACCTATAAGACACTACCAAGATGAGGATCACAAAACCTAAAAGAAAACGAAGAAGGAAAACAACTAAATAAACTCCTCTCTTAGAAAACAAAACACTGTATTTGTGCACTTTTGATAAGGCAGTTGCTTGTGTTTTACAAAATTTTGTGTAATGTTTTGATTTCAGTTACTACTTTTACTGAAGTATGAAGTACTTTCGCAAAGACTTATTTATTTCCTTTTGAATGTTACCAAAAGGTAAAAAAAAAATGAATTCTAATTTTATGCAGTTGACCAGCAAAAAATATTGGCATTGGCTTTAAATTTAGACATCCTGTTAACATTCACGTACAGTACATGTAGCTTTACTACTTGTTCATTCAACAGCTCTGCTCACATCCACCCTTGTTTTTCTTGTAGAATTTCTTATGTCATTCCTGCTTATCGACTGAAATTTTAATTAATACCATAGTACTGCCAACATCCTTTTTTGGTTATGTCCTTTTTGAGAAAGCCTTTGTATGAAAATATAAACAATGGAAAATAGTTATTAAATTACCTAAACAAAACAGCTGTAAATGAACTGTCAAATAATAAGTCTTTACTATTTTTCAGGCCACTTAATAGTTAAAAAAATGCAACATAAAGTTTACTGAACATCTTCATAGTTGATAAATTGATTTGAATTGAGAGACAGGTTAAAAGTTTAGGAACAACAGAGAAATTTGAGTTAGAAATTAAGTTGTGGGGTTGGGGATTTAGCTCAGTGGTAGAGCGCTTGCCTAGGAAGCGCAAGGCCCTGGGTTCGGTCCCCAGCTCCGAAAAAAAGAACCAAAAAAAAAAAAAAAAGAAATTAAGTTGTACATTTTAGAAGCACAGGCAAAAGAAACTTTAAAATAAAAATCAACGATGGGACTTATCAAATGCAATTGGAATGAGTATGCACAGAGTCTGTGTGGATATGAAGTCAATGTTATTTGGAGAACATCTGAATGACATCATAGGAATTTATCCCCAACACATAAGGGATAGGAATACTCCTTCCTAGGGGAAACAGAACATCCATGTCACTGTGACAAGAGTCTACTGTCCTACTCCTTGGTGTTTTCAGAAGCATGCATACGCTTATAAATTTTATATGCTTTGAAAATAGAATATTAATTAAGCTGAAATGATAATTTAGCCAGAATATATACCATAAAATTGTAATAATTAGTTGATTGTGTTACTAAATTAAAGATGCAAAAATTAGAAATGTGGAACACTTCCATATATAGAACACCGTGGCACCATTATTTTTCAGCTTTCCTGATAAATCTGCACAAAAATATGTTGAATATTAATGCATAAATAATTCATTGGAATCTATTTTTGTCATTCTTCAACAGGCAAAACTTTCTATAACTTATCAACATGGCACCTAAAACATAAAAGGGGCTAAAAAAGCATATCATATTTTATAGTGAATAGATAATTAAATTTCTGTCTCTGTTTTGGGTATTGTTCATGTAAAAACAGTCAGAAAGAGAAAATAATAAAGATAAGGTTTTGCCAAACATTATTTATCCTCAATAGGATTCTGAGCAAAGCCCAATGTGTCCAATGTGAAATCACAGTAGGCAAAATGTTAATCTCTCTTTCTCTATCACATAAAATTCCAACAGTGGATCAATTTTTTTGTAACATTATCAAAATTTTGATAATGTTATAGTAGCCAAGTTTGACAAAACAAGTGACAGGTCATGCTGGTAAGCATGTGGGATAAGGGGAACATTCATCATTACTGGTGGAAGAGCAAACTTGTGCAGTCATTATGGAAATCAGTGTTGGAGTTATATGAGGAATTTGAGAGTAGATCTACCTCAAGATCCAGCTATACAGCTCTTGGGCATCCAAATAATCCTCCATCACACCACAGAGACACTTGCTCATCCACATCTATTAAAGTAGCTAGAAACTGGGAATACTCTATATGTCCATCAACAGATCAGTGGCTAATGAAAATGTGGCACATTGACACAATGGAACATTATTCAACTGATACACACAATGCACACATAACACACACAACATACAATACACTCAACACACAACACACACACAACACACACACACACACACACACACACACACACATCATGAAATCTGCAGGTACATGATTGGATCTAGAAAAAAAATTGTCTCAAGTAAAAGAATCCAGACCCTAAAAGAAAAATATGGTACATATTTTTTACATGTGGATGTTAGCTTTTAAGTCTCGTAATAGGCATGCTACAGTTCCTATAACCATGGAGGTTATATACCGAATAAGGAAGAGGGAATGGATTTTCTATACAAATAGAAATAGAGGAGGAGCACTTGAACAGGATTAAATAAGGAAGAGGAGGGAAGTGAAGGCAAGGGAAGGGAAGGCAAAGAAGGGAAGGGAAAAGGAGGGGAGGGAAGGGAAGGGGAGGGAAAAGAAGGGAAATGAAAGGAAGGGAGAGGAAGGGAAGGAAAAGGAATGGAAGAGGGAACAGTGTGGTGGTTTGAATGAGAATGGGGGATCTGTTAGTTACCAGGAAATAGATCTATTTGGGACAAATTAGGAAGTATAACCTTGGAGGAAATGTGTCACTGAGAGTGAGCTTTGGTGTTTCAAAAGCTGTTGCAGGATATTTGATCACACTGTTAACTCTGAGATTGTGGTATTTACTGAAAAACAAACATGTTTCAAGTTGTGGCATAGCTCAGCCCTAGCACATACCTTTAAACCAAGAACTTTCTGGTTTTTTGTAAACAGGATTAAATAAAGTCAACCATATCATGAGGCCCCCAGCAAGCAAACAGCTGACAGTTAGTGAACATGAACACAAGAGAGTAAGAGGAAGTCAGGAGGACAGATAGTCATACACGAAGTAGAATGAAGAGTCAGTTTGAAGAGTTTTTGAGACAGAGTGAAGGAGAGCTTGCTTTTCCTCTGGGACATTGTCTGAGGAGGATGGTCAGTTGGGTGCTTTCTCTACCTCTGTGAGCTAATCATACTTTCACTAGAGCATCCAGTTCCTGAATCTTTATTGGCAAAATCGAATGATTTTGTTTTAAAATCAGCAAAAAGCCTACACTAGCTACCCCCCCCACCTTGCTGTCTACTGACTGTAAATCAGGACATAGAGCACTCAACTTCTGCTCCAGTGCTGTCTGCTCCTGCCATCATGAAAGCCTCTAAAACTGTAAAGAAGCCCCAGTTAAATGCTTTTTTTACTTTTGTTTGTATGTTTCTTTGTGTTTGAGTTGCCTTGGCCATGGTGCATCTTTATATCAATAGAACAGTAGCTAAGACAAGGGTAAAGGAAGAAATATAGGGAAGGACAACTAATACAAAGGACCATTTAAATGTCATATGGAAAAATACAGTAGAAGCTTCTTAAAATATATACAAATATATAAGAAATATAAATGGAGTCATCAAATGACAAGGGGAGACATTCCCCAACTAGAAATCTTTCGCCACCAAATCAAACTCTCAGTACCAAGAATGGATTATATTCAGTTGAGTTGTTAACCAAAGAAGCACCCATGAAAACTCAAAAGAACTCATGCTGCTGTCAGTGCTGTTGGTGTCTCTCCACAAGCTGATGGCACAACCCTATGCTGAAGACAATACCCACACACCTCAGTGAAGGCAGAGAAGACGAGATGGTACTTACCTGGAGCCTTCACACTTACTGACCAAAATTTGTGATGCTGGAAGTTATCCTGCCTGATACCAGAGGAGAAGGGTAACCTCCAGCCTAGCATCCAACACTCTGATCTACCTGCATGATATGTTCGTGTAATAGTGGCATAATCACTGTGGAAAAAAACCAACCATTATCTCATTGGACTTGAGTCCCAGTCCATGTGATCCCAGAGACTGTTTGGATGGTGAAGAACCATGGACCTAGGGGAACACCAAAAACTATCATTCTCTAAAAGGATATAGAAATAATAAGACTCTTAACAACTTTTGCTATCCCTATAGATCAGTGTCTCCTTCAGTTATCTTTTAAAAAGTGTCCTCTGGCAATAGGCAGGAACTAGTATGGAGACCCATAACTGGACCCACACAGAGAGTGAGATACGTTGAAACATTCAATCCTAAATGGGGTGTCTCCATCAAATCTTTCCCTGCAAGGTGTGGGAGGAGGAAGACAAGGTAGAGAAATTTTAAGAACCAGAGCAGATAATAAGGAAACAAGGCCTTCCAGGAATAACAGGGCTAACACATATATGAATGTGGCTGAGAAACGTCAGAATGTCACAGAAAATACAGCAGTATACACCAGGTTAGTCCAGACCCCAGACCTATGAGAGGGGATGTAACCCACTTTCTCTAAACTAGAAACCATCTCCAATGGACAATCCTTGGCAAATGAAGACTTATTTTCTCCAGTGAAGTCTTGTTGGATATAAAAACTACACTTAACAGTAGGCTCCATGCCCAGCCATAGATGGCAAATACGAAATGATATTTCTGTTGTTTATATGGTCTCGCATTGCCTTATTTGGGCATTTTTTTAAATGACAGGAAGCATTTACTCGAAGGCTTGCTTACTGTTCACAGATTTAGTTCCTCATCATCATGGAAGGGAACATGGTGCATGCAAGCAAGCACTGGAGCAGCGGTCTACAGCGATATTCTGATCCGTAGGATGAGAGACAGGCTCTGAGTTTGGTACGGGTTTTTGAAATCTCAAGCCTATCCCAGTGACATATTTCCTCCAACAAGATCATACCTCTTAATCCTTCTTAACTTAGTGCCACTTTCTGATGACTAAGCATTCAAATATATGAGCCTGTGGGACCATTCATTTTGTTTTTAATTTAAAACAAGTTTTCAATTTAAAAATATTTTAATCATATTCTTCCCCTCTCTCAAGGCTTTTCACAGCCTCTCCTCCTCCCTCCTCATCCAACTTGAAGTTCTTTTTCAAGAACAAACAAAAAGTCAGTAGAACCACTGTCTCCCAAAAATGTAACCAAATGAAATACAAAACAATAACAATAAACTGTGGATATGCCCTAAAGTTGTTGATATATGGTTTTGGCATTTTCTTAAGTAACTGGCCTTTCGCTTGTATATTATGGTTTATGATTTTGTGTTTTTATGTTCTTGTGTGTATGTATGTTTCTGTATATATGCGTATATTGTGCTTTTCTTTTCTTTTTTCTTAACTGTGATGTTTTTTCCTGTTTGTTTTCTAAAAAGAGAGGGAAAAAAGACATGGAATTAGATGGATGGGGAAGTGGGGAGGTTCTGGGAGTAGATGAGGAGGAGAAACTAATCAAAAATATATTGTGTGAAAAATATTTTCCAATTAAAAAATGAAAAAACATTCAAGAAAAGAACCCATCATTCATGCCTTTCACTGTCATTTTATAAAACATCTAAATCAATGGTTTTGAAGTTGGATTCACTGAGCTACACTGTTTCCCTAAACGGCTAAATTTAGAGCAAATGAGTAAAGAGTAGTTTCTTATTCATAATAAAATTGATATGCTTTAAGGGGTTAAAGAATTACTTACTTGTGCTATACATCTTGTGATCTTAGGAGCCTTAAATAACACTTTAAATGCCATGAAATCTACATCATTGCAGACCATTTTAGTGTTCCCAATAAAGCTGTGTGCTATTTTCCACCAGCTTGTTCCCACGAAGTGTGGTATAACTCAGCCATTAGTTAATGCAACCAGCAGAGCAGGAAAGAGCTGAGTCCTGGCACTTGTCCTCTTTTGCTTCCTAGTTCATTTCTCCTCCCCTCTTTCCCACTTCCTTCCAGTCTTGTAGAACTCTAATTTTCATACTCATTATGCAGAAAGCTACAGTGCTAAGAAGTCACTGTCACAAAACCTGCCCTGCCCTGTTCTACATGGATTTGAATATATTTCAGAGCCCTTAAAAAAAAAAAAAAGGAATCAAAGCTAATTCAAATTGTAAGGCAGAGTCTGCTTTAGACTTTTGGAAGCATCACTTCAGTCTAAATGGGGCACTGAAGACAGGGGATAAGCCTGAGATAGCCTGTGCCTTCTTGCCTTTTCCTTTATTTTTCTGTTAGAGCCACGGAAGTCATATGCAAGCTTACAGAAGTTCTCTAGGGCTGTGGTATAGGCATTTGGGTGTAGGAGGACACATGAACAGATAAGTTTCTATTTAGAGTCATTAAAATAAGTAGTTAATTAAAGGCTGCTTGGCACTTACGTGTTGGAGGCAGGCTGAAAGGGCTCTGCTGTGAACCAGTCCAACGTGCTGCCAATGTTCACAGTCCAGACACTTTCTGAAGGCAGTCCTACTGGCCTTTATTGAGATCTGGGAAGTACAGCTCCACAGCCCCCATGAATCAATGTTGTGGGAAAGCATTGTGTATCTAGCAGGTTCAGCCTCTGCCACTCTCGCTTCAAATTGTATTTCTCTTCAGTAATATTTTAAAATTTGGTGATTGTCTTAGTTAGGGTCTCATTGCTGTGAACAGACATGACCAATGTAAGTTTTATAAAGGAAAACATTTAATTGGGGCTGACTTAGAGGTTCCAGAGGTTCAGTCCATTATCATCAAGGTAGGAGCATGGCAGGATCCAGGCAGGCATGGAGCAGGCAAAGCTGAGTGTTCTACATCTTTATCTGAAGGCTGCTAGTGGAAGACTAACTTCCAGGCACGTAGGAAGTGGGTCTGATAGCCCACACCCACAGTGACACACCTACTCCCACAGGGCCATACCCTCTAATAGTGCCACTCCCTGGGCCGAGCATATATAAACCACCACAGTAGTTTAATTTAATTTTAATACACATATTCATTTATGCTGCAGATAAACAAGGTCAGGCTCCTTTGTTTTAGATTCAGGATCATTGGTATCTGAACTACGGTTTCAGGCTGTTGTACAGACACTACCAGACACTGGTCGCTGATACTCTCAGAGTGGCTAATACCTGCATCATGTACTATGAAGATGGAGTGCACTTAACACTTCTCTCAAAAGTCTTAATAGAGAACTTGTAGTCTGATCCTGATTCTAAGTGCAAACATTGCATGGCAGAGGAATACGAACAATCACTAACACAATCCTTCCTTTTCCTGACATCCTTTGGTCAGCCAGTCCCACATCTCCAGACCCTGTGGGTTTACGCTGCTGATTTTATCTCTTGTCACTTGTGTCCAGACCTAATACATTAATGTGGCCCTTAACAATGAGGAAGAGAAAAAAAGAGAGGGAAGGAAACAATATCTTTCCCTCCATCGCTGACTCTGTGTTTGCGTTACTGTAATATTTCAGCCACCAGGGAATATACTCTTTCGAGATAGACTTAGATCTGAACGTGGGATATTCTTGAAAGATGAAGTGCGAAGAAAAGAATGATTTCTGCAAGCTTGGGAAAGTGTCTGTGGCTAGACCTGCAAAAACCAACGTGGCGACTATTGCCTGTCTCATTTGAGGCCACACTGCTTGCTTCAGCCTGAATGCTGTGTGCTCCTGAAACTCATGTTGAAATGGTAACCCCCAGAGCAATGCTATTAAGTGGAACCTTTGGGAGATGATTAGGCCATGAAGGCAGTCTTCAGGAATAGGATTAACATCCTTGGAACAGGAGCCCCACGGCACGTGTTCACCCCATTCCTTGAGACTTGAGCTAGGATGCATGTTGTTACCAGAAGAAGCATCAAATCTACCAGCACATGGATATGATGTTAGACTTTTCAGATCCAAAACTACAAAGTACATTTCTTTAATTTTTATTTACTTGATTCATTGCCTTTTAGTTACAGACTCTTGAAAAGGGTGAGACTATCCTGTCTCATGGAAAGTTCCATACACTTTAATCTGGCATAGTCATCCCAGAGAGTTCCAACGAGGAAGACTTAATGCTAAGTATCCTGTTTAAAGCATTAGATTGGGGGGTGGCCACACTTAAAAAGCTAACCATCTTAGTCATTTTGCTTGTGTTCTGACCAAATACCTGAGGGAAAATATTTGTAAGGATGGGTTTATCAAGGCTCACAGTTTAAGGGTGTAATCCATCACAGTGGGTGCGACACGATAGTGAAAGGTGTCTTAAGCATGACACATCTGCTCACATAGTGCCCAGTCACAGGACACAGAGATGATGGTGGTGTTCAGCTGGTTTTCCTCTTTTTATTCAGCCTAGGAACTACACTGATGGAATGATACGACCCACATTTCAGGTGAGTCTTCTTTAGTCGGTTTAAGGATTGGGAAATGGCCTCACAGACCTGCCCAGAGGCGGATCTTTCAGGTGATTCTAAATCCCATGCAGTTGACCCTGTACCCCTTATTAACATGAAAGGCTTTAAATCATAGTGGGGGTTTAAAACTTCATAATTACATTTATTTATTTGTATGTATGTAGTATTATCTTACTTGTGTTTTCTTTTTTTCTTTCTTTTTATTTTTATTGGATATTTTTTATTTACATTTCAAATGCCATTCTCTTTTCTAGTTTCCTGTCCATAAACCCCTATCCCATCCCTCCTCCCCCTTCCTCTATGAGGGTGTTCCCCCACCATCCACCCACCCCTTCCTGCCTCTCCACCCTGACATTCCCTTACACTGGGGGGGGGGTGAGCCTTTACCTGTGTTTTCTACCCCACATCCATTTTCTCCTTCCAATCAGCCCAGGGACATTTATTAACACGCCAGTTGCCTAGTTATTATAGAAAGACGCATCATATTGCAAATATGATAAGAGGTTGAAGGTCAATCTGGTGAGTTTAAGAAGTAGGAGGTTAAATAAAATATTCTTGTGTCTGGAAATATTAAACTTGTTTAGCCCACACAATGTCTGGGTTTAATCCCTACCAGCATGAGGAAAACATTCTTATTTACTTTCCATATCCTGAGCTTGTCCCTGTGAACTGGGGATGAGAATAGGAAGGACTAACCTCATAGAAATGCTGTGAGAATGAACTAATTCACCACACATGGGAGCCCAAACATGGGAAGCATGGTGGACGTCGGCTAATTCTAAAACTGAATACTTCATTTGTGTGCTATCATACTCACCAACTTTATGTGAGTTCCTTTCCTTCTCACCTGCAGGTTAGAAGGAGAAACCAGACAGATTATTTCAGGATGCGGGAGTTGAGAGGACATTGGGCTAACCCCAGTAGGTTGTTAAAGAAGGCCAGTACTGAAACTGTGACTTCCTCTGATTCTTACAAAACAGTAATCAGGAAAATGTTTAATAGAATAGAATCACAGTAGACAGACAGAATTATATGTAAGCTAGACAGGATCATATTTACCAACAAGATACATTTTACAATGTACAGCATCGTGATAGGAAGCATCGTATTAAACATTTCAGAAGAAAATATACACAGACCCATAGTAGATCAGCAACCACAATGTTTTTCTATCAGATGTGAACCAAATCTTACAAATCCACAGACAGCTACAGAACTGTTCCAACCCAGTTGAAAACACTGAGTAAGGGGCGGAGATGTGAAGAGCTTGCCGGGAAAGCATCGGACTTCTCATGTGTGTGCAATGAGACTAATGGAGGAGCCGGAACTTAAGACGCCATGCATGCCTAAGTTTGTATCTCATATGGCTTTGGGGGAAGCTTACATAATGTCTCTGAAACTCAGTTACACAATCCAAACACTGGAATAATAAATAACAGTAAGTAAAATTGTCAAGAGGATTAGGCATGCAGAGCCTGGCAGAGCGTAAGTGCCTGGAAGGCTCACCGAAGCTCAGCTTCCTTCTCTCCTCTTTACAGTTGTATCCGATCTTATTGCCGCACTTTTGAAGTTTGTCTGAAAACTTCTATTTTTGAATTACATATGTTGTCTCTTAGCTTGCACGTGTTCCTGGCGTTGGAGGAAGGCAGCCCAGCTAGAAAAATCTCTCCAGACTAGATAAGAATACTTAGCCTACAGAGACGTTAAAGACAATAATAATAAAACCAAGCAAGGCCTGGCTGGGCATGGCTGTCGTCCTTACACTTGAGATGTGGAGGCAGGATGGTTCAGAGTAGTACATTTCTCTGCATCCAGAGAGCAGGTGCAAACGAGAGGGCGATGATGTCATCATGATGTTCCAGAACATAAATTACTTGAATGCCAGTATTTGGAAACATTTTCAACCCTTGGGGAAAAAAGAATGTATACATTTAAATTATTTTTTAAACACTCAAAAGGTGGTAAACTAAATCTCAAAGGTGTGAAGGACACTACACTATCTGCACATTCATGTGGTACTGCAAAATGCATTATGGGATAGTAACTTCCTGATGTTATAGCTTAATAAAAATACACCCTTTTATTGAATGAACTAAAACACAGATTGGTTCCCCTGTCTCTAAGGAGAAGTGGGGAGGGACTTCTAAGAGTGGAACTGGGAAGAGAAAAGGGAGGGGTGCTGTGGCTGGGATATAACATGATTAAAAAAATAAAACAAACAACCCAAAAGATGATGTGGAACAAAAGGAAAAATAAAACATAGATAAATTTGCCTGTTGTGTAATTTGCCTGTTGCCTATTAAATGCAGGCAGGAAATCATTTTGGACAAAGCCATTAAGTGAAGCTTAAAGACAACAACTTATGATGTATTATTCCCTCTTACCATAGACCAGTACAGGCAGATTACTTCTCTTCTGAAAATGTGTCGTTAATGCTTTAAAAAAGAATCAGTGCTCGACTTTGTACTGTAACATGCTATCTTACTTTGCTTTTCTTTCCAGTTATATAGTTATATCCTAATCATTAATTTAACTGATTTCATAATTGTTATGTACACTGTGTGTTATATGAGAGATATAATGTCTAAACAATGACTAAGTTTGATCAAATGACCCAATGTGGTCCCATGTTCTGCCTCTTCTCTGGAGGTGTCCAGGCACCTCCAATATATCAACTCAGGGAGGACAAGGTGAAATTCTGTATGGGGGATCTGCAGTCTGAGTCTCCCTATGGGGAACTCAGAGTGCAGCTGTATGCCAGTCCAGAAAGAAAGAGCAGGGTCCTGGACAAGCAGCATCCCAGTCTGATTTGGAGTGAGTGTCGGGGCTGGGGATTTAGCTCAGTGGTAGAGCGCTTACCTAGGAAGCACAAGGCCCTGGGTTCGGTCCCCAGCTCCGAAAAAAAAAGAACCAAAAAAAAAAAAAAAAAAAGATTCTGGAGTGAGTGTCAAACACAGGAGGGACAAGAGAGGCAGGAGAAAGATGACCTTCTTTGGGAGTCTTAGTGTTACAATTCACTTTGTTAGGTGAAGGCCTTCCCTGGGGCAATCTTTAATGAAGTAGCTCTCTGAGATGATCTTAGCTTGTTTATATTTCTTTATTGGAGGTTGATGTGAACACATATTCTTTATTTAGGGTGAACCAGGAATTAAATAATTTTAGGGAAGGGTGTGGGTATACTTAGGAAGGGAAGGTCATTGGCTGAAGGCTAAGGCTACTGAGATGTCTTATTAGAATGAAGAGACATTTCAGGTGCTGGGCTACATGACTGATTACCCAGAGTCATCTTAGCTGAGGGTCATGGGTACATGCTCCCGAGCAGACATGGAGTCAGAGAGGGAACATTCCCTCATGCCATCTCAAATCTCTGAGATTCCTGGGGTTTGAACATGCACCCCCACACCAGTTCCATGCCCATCTGGTGGCATGGTTCGCATGCCCTACAGCCCAGCTGTAGCACTGCTTGTAGTTTATCTTGTCAATGTTTCTATTTACAGTATCTGTCCTTGTTTAGTTATTAGGTCTCTTTTCTCTGCAGACTAAGATAATAGGAATCCTCTGCCATGATAACTGTCTATATTATAGTGAAAATTGATCTGCTTAACGTATTTAATCTGAGAAAACTATAAAGAGTGATGTGATACTAAAATAAAATCAAGCCAAATATCAACACGTTTATGCTTGGTAATAATGTAGCAATTATATCCTGAACACTGGGTTAAGCAGAGAAAGTCAAAGAAAGGTCAACACAGACATTTGATTCTCTAGAATGTTCTAATCCAAAAGAGACTGTATGGAATGAGGAAGTTTAGACACAGTAAAGGACCATTTGAGTTGGAGTTCTTTAGCAGATATCTAGGTAATGAGAAACTTTTTTTTTTATTAACTTGAGTATTTCTTATATACATTTCGAGTGTTATTCCCTTTCCCGGTTTCCGGGCAAACATCCCCCTCCCCCCTCCCCTTCCTTATGGGTGTTCCCCTCCCAACCCTCCCCCATTGCCGCCCTCCCCCCCATAGTGTAGTTCACTGTGGGTTCAGTCTTAGCAGGACCCAGGGCTTCCCCTTCCACTGGTGCTCTTACTAGGATATTCATTGCTACCTATGGGGTCAGAGTCCAGGGTCAGTCCATGTATAGTCTTTAGGTAGTGGCTTAGTCCCTGGAAGCTCTGGTTGCTTGACATTGTTGTACATATGGGGTCTCGAGCCCCTTCAAGCTCTTCCAGTTCTTTCTCTGATTCCTTCAACGGGGGTCCTATTCTCACTTCAGTGGTTTGCTGCTGGCATTCGCCTCTGTATTTGCTGTATTCTGGCTGTGTCTCTCAGGAGCGATCTACATCCGGCTCCTGTCGGTCTGCACTTCTTTGCTTCATCCATCTTGTCTGATTGGGTGGCTGTATATGTATGGGCCACATGTGGGGCAGGCTCTGAATGGGTGTTCCTTCAGTCTCTGTTTTAATCTTTGCCTCTTCCTTCCCTGCCAAGGGTATTCTTTTTCCTCATTTAAAGAAGGAGTGAAGCACCGGAAGTCCCACACCGGCGGATCCCGGACCGCAGCAGCTCTCTGCTCCCAAACGCCGTGGGAGAGAGACCTCACCGCCTGATCAAGTGGGCACTCCTGAGGCTGCAGAGCGGAGGAGACCACCAACACTGCCCACCCCTGCCCACATCCCTGGCCCAAGAGGCAACTGTATAAGGCCTCTGGGTTCCCGTAGGGGAGGGCCCGGGAGCGGCAGGACCCCTGCGCCTGAGACACTGCCGGAACCTGAAGGAAACAGACCGGATAAACAGTTCTCTGCACCCAAATCCCGTGGGAGGGAGAGCTGAACCTTCAGAGAGGCGGACACGCCTGGGAAACCAGAAGAGACTGCACTCTGTGCACATCCAGGCGCCAGAGGAAAACACCAAACGCCATCTGGAACCCTGGTGCACGGAGGCTCCCGGAAAGAGCGGCGCAGATCTTCCCGGTTGCTGCCACAGCGGAGAGGACTTAGGCAGTACCCCACGAGCAAACTTGAGCCTTGGAACCGCAGGTAGGACCAACTTTTCCCCTGCAAGAAACCTGCCTGGTGAACTCAAGACACAGGCCCACAGGAACAGCTGAAGACCTGTAGAGAGGAAAAACTACACGCCCGAAAGCAGAACACTCTGTCCCCATAACTGGCTGAAAGAAAACAGGAAAACAGGTCTACAGCACTCCTGACACACAGGTTATAGGACAGTCTAGCCACTGTCAGAAATAGCAGAACAAAGTAACACTAGAGATAATCTAATGGCGAGAGGCAAGCGCAGGAACCCAAGCAACAGAAACCAAGACTACATGGCATCATCGGAGCCCAATTCTCCCACCAAAGCAAACACGGAATATCCAAACACACCAGAAAAGCAAGACCTAGTTTCAAAATCATATTTGATCATGATGCTGGAGGACTTCAAGAAAGACATAAAGAACACCCTTAGAGAACAAGTAGAAGCCTACAGAGAGGAATCGCAAAAATCCCTGAAAGAATTCCAGGAAAACACAATCAAACAGTTGAAGGAATTAAAAATGGAAATAGAAGCAATCAAGAAAGAACACATGGAAACAACCCTGGACATAGAAAATCAAAAGAAAAGACAAGGATCTGTAGATACAAGCTTCACCAACAGAATTCAAGAGATGGAAGAGAGAATCTCAGGAGCAGAAGATTCCATAGAAATCATTGACTCAACTGTCAAAGATAATGTAAAGCAGAAAAAGCTACTGGTCCAAAACATACAGGAAATCCAGGACTCAATGAGAAGATCAAACCTAAGGATAATAGGTATAGAAGAGAGTGAAGACTCCCAGCTCAAAGGACCAGTAAATATCTTCAACAAAATCATAGAAGAAAACTTCCCTAACCTAAAAAAAGAGATACCCATAGGCATACAAGAAGCCTACAGAACTCCAAATAGATTGGACCAGAAAAGAAACACCTCCCGTCACATAATTGTCAAAACACCAAACGCACAAAATAAAGAAAGAATATTAAAAGCAGTAAGGGAAAAAGGTCAAGTAACATATAAAGGCAGACCTATCAGAATCACACCAGACTTTTCGCCAGAAACTATGAAGGCCAGAAGATCCTGGACAGATGTCATACAGACCCTAAGGGAACACAAATGCCAGCCCAGGTTACTGTATCCTGCAAAACTCTCAATTAACATAGATGGAGAAACCAAGATATTCCATGACAAAACCAAATTTACACAATATCTTTCTACAAATCCAGCACTACAAAGGATAATAAAGGGTAAAGCCCAACATAAGGAGGCAAGCTATACCCTAGAAGCAAGAAACTAATCATCTTGGCAACAAAACAAAGAGAATGAAAGCACACAAACATAACCTCACTTCCAAATATGAATATAACGGGAAGCAATAATCACTATTCCTTAATATCTCTCAATATCAATGGCCTCAACTCCCCAATAAAAAGACATAGATTAACAAACTGGATACGCAACGAGGACCCTGCATTCTGCTGCCTACAGGAAACACACCTCAGAGACAAAGACAGACATTACCTCAGAGTGAAAGGCTGGAAAACAATTTTCCAAGCAAATGGTCAGAAGAAGCAAGCTGGAGTAGCCATTCTAATATCAAATAAAATCAATTTTCAACTAAAAGTCATCAAAAAAGATAAGGAAGGACACTTCATATTCATCAAAGGAAAAATCCACCAAGATGAACTCTCAATCCTAAATATCTATGCCCCAAATAAAAGGGCACCTACATATGTAAAAGAAACCTTACTAAAGCTCGAAACACACATTGCACCTCACACAATAATAGTGGGAGATTTCAACACCCCACTCTCATCAATGGACAGATCATGGAAACAGAAATTAAACAGAGATGTAGACAGACTAAGAGAAGTCATGAGCCAAATGGACTTAACGGATATTTATAGAACATTCTATCCTAAAGCAAAAGGATATACCTTCTTCTCAGCTCCTCATGGTACTTTCTCCAAAATTGACCATATAATTGGCCAAAAAACGGGCCTCAACAGGTACAGAAAGATAGAAATAATCCCATGCGTGCTATCGGACCACCACGGCCTAAAACTGGTCTTCAATAACAATAAGGGAAGAATGCCCACATATACGTGGAAATTGAACAATGCTCTACTCAATGATAACCTGGTCAAGGAAGAAATAAAGAAAGAAATGAAAAACTTTTTAGAATTTAATGAAAATGAAGGTACAACATACCCAAACTTATGGGACACAATGAAAGCTGTGCTAAGAGGAAAACTCATAGCGCTGAGTGCCTGCAGAAAGAAACAGGAAAGAGCATATGTCAGCAGCTTGACAGCACACCTAAAAGCTCTAGAACAAAAAGAAGCAAATACACCCAGGAGGAGTAGAAGGCAAGAAATAATCAAACTCAGAGCTGAAATCAACCAAGTAGAAACAAAAAGGACCATAGAAAGAATCAACAGAACCAAAAGTTGGTTCTTTGAGAAAATCAACAAGATAGATAAACCCTTAGCCAGACTAACGAGAGGACACAGAGAGTGCGTCCAAATTAACAAAATCAGAAATGAAAAGGGAGACATAACTACAGATTCAGAGGAAATTCAAAAAATCATCAGATCTTACTATAAAAACCTATATTCAACAAAACTTGAAAATCTTCAGGAAATGGACAATTTCCTAGACAGATACCAGGTATCGAAGTTAAATCAGGAACAGATAAACCAGTTAAACAACCCCATAACTCCTAAGGAAATAGAAGCAGTCATTAAAGGTCTCCCAACCAAAAAGAGCCCAGGTCCAGACGGGTTTAGTGCAGAATTCTATCAAACCTTCATAGAAGACCTTATACCAATATTATCCAAACTATTCCACAAAATTGAAACAGATGGAGCCCTACCGAATTCCTTCTATGAAGCCACAATTACTCTTATACCTAAACCACACAAAGACCCAACAAAGAAAGAGAACTTCAGACCAATTTCCCTTATGAATATCGACGCAAAAATACTCAATAAAATTCTGGCAAACCGAATTCAAGAGCACATCAAAACAATCATCCACCATGATCAAGTAGGCTTCATCCCAGGCATGCAGGGATGGTTTAATATAAGGAAAACCATCAACGTGATCCATCATATAAACAAACTGAAAGAACAGAACCACATGATCATTTCATTAGATGCTGAGAAAGCATTTGACAAAATTCAACACCCCTTCATGATAAAAGTCCTGGAAAGAATAGGTATTCAAGGCCCATACCTAAACATAGTAAAAGCCATATACAGCAAACCAGTTGCTAACATTAAACTAAATGGAGAGAAACTTGAAGCAATCCCACTAAAATCAGGGACTAGACAAGGCTGCCCACTCTCTCCCTACTTATTCAATATAGTTCTTGAAGTTCTAGCCAGAGCAATCAGACAACAAAAGGAGATCAAGGGGATACAGATCGGAAAAGAAGAGGTCAAAATATCACTATTTGCAGACGACATGATAGTATATTTAAGTGATCCCAAAAGTTCCACCAGAGAACTACTAAAGCTGATAAACAACTTCAGCAAAGTGGCTGGGTATAAAATTAACTCAAATAAATCAGTTGCCTTCCTCTATACAAAAGAGAAACAAGCCGAGAAAGAAATTAGGGAAACGACACCCTTCATAATAGACCCAAATAATATAAAGTACCTCGGTGTGACTTTAACCAAGCAAGTAAAAGATCTGTACAATAAGAACTTCAAGACACTGAGGAAAGAAATTGAAGAAGACCTCAGAAAATGGAAAGATCTCCCATGCTCATGGATTGGCAGGATTAATATAGTAAAAATGGCCATTTTACCAAAAGCAATCTACAGATTCAATGCAATCCCCATCAAAATACCAATCCAATTCTTCAAAGAGTTAGACAGAACAATTTGCAAATTCATCTGGAATAACAAAAAACCCAGGATAGCTAAAACTAAAACATTCACATTTTGATCATCCGTCTTGAGTTTCGTTTGTTCTAGGGATCTAGGGTAATTCAAGCATTTGGGCTAATAGCCACTTATCAATGAGTGCATACCATGTATGTCTTTCTGTGATTGGGTTAGCTCACTCAGGATGATATTTTCCAGTTCCAACCATTTGCCTAGGGATTTCATAAACTCGTTGTTTTTGATAGCTCAGTAATAATCCATTGTGTACATGTACCACATTTTCTGTATCCATTCCTCTGTTGAAGGGCATCTGGGTTCTTTCCAGTTTCTGGCTATTATAAATAAGGCTGCAATGAACATAGTGGAGCACGTGTCTCTTTTATATGTTGAGGCATCTTTTGGGTATATGCCCAAGAGAGGTATAGCTGGATCCTCAGGCAGTTCAATGTCCAATTTTCTGAGGAACCTCCAGACTGATTTCCAGAATGGTTGTATCAGTCTGCAATCCCACCAACAATGGAGGAGTGTTCCTCTTTCTCCACGTCCTCGCCAGCATCTGCTGTCACCTGAGTTTTTGATCTTAGCCATTCTCACTGGTGTGAGGTGAAATCTCAGGGTTGTTTTGATTTGCATTTCCCTTATGACTAAAGATGTTGAACATTTCTTTAGGTGTTTCTCAGCCATTCGGCATTCCTCAGCTGTGAATGCTTTGTTTAGCTCTGAACCCCATTTTTTAATAGGGTTATTTGTTTCCCTGCGGTCTAACTTCTTGAGTTCTTTGTATATTTTGGATATAAGGCCTCTATCTGTTGTAGGATTGGTAAAGATCTTTTCCCAATCTGTTGGTTGTCGTTTTGTCCTAACCACAGTGTCCTTTGCCTTACAGAAGCTTTGCAGTTTTATGAGATCCCATTTGTCGATTTTTGATCTTAAAGCGTAAGCCATTGGTGTTTTGTTCAGGAAATTTTTTCCAGTGCCCATGTGTTCCAGATGCTTCCCTAGTTTTTCTTCTATTAGTTTGAGTGTGTCTGGTTTGATGTGGAGGTCCTTGATCCACTTGGACTTAAGCTTTGTACAGGGTGATAAGCATGGATCGATCTGCATTCTTCTACATGTTGACCTCCAGTTGAACCAACATCATTTGCTGAAAATGCTATCTTTTTTCCATTGGATGGTTTTGGCTCCTTTGTCAAAAATCAAGTGACCATAGGTGTGTGGGTTCATTTCTGGGTCTTCAATTCTATTCCATTGGTCTATCTGTCTGTCTCTGTACCAATACCATGGAGTTTTTATCACTATTGCTCTGTAATACTGCTTGAGTTCAGGGGTAGTGATTCCCCCTAAAGTCCTTTTATTGTTGAGGATAGTTTTAGCTATCCTGGGTTTTTTGTTATTCCAGATGAATTTGCAAATTGTTCTGTCTAACTCTTTGAAGAATTGGATTGGTATTTTGATGGGGATTGCATTGAATCTGTAGATTGCTTTTGGTAAAATGGCCAATTTTACTATATTAATCCTGCCAATCCATGAGCATGGGAGATCTTTCCATCTTCTGAGGTCTTCTTCAATTTCTTTCCTCAGTGTCTTGAAGTTCTTATTGTACAGATCTTTTACTTGCTTGGTTAAAGTCACACCGAGGTACTTTATATTATTTGGGTCTATTATGAAGGGTGTCGTTTCCCTAATTTCTTTCTCGGCTTGTTTCTCTTTTGTATAGAGGAAGGCAACTGATTTATTTGAGTTAATTTTATACCCAGCCACGTTGCTGAAGTTGTTTATCAGCTTTAGTAGTTCTCTGGTGGAACTTTTGGGATCACTTAAATATACTATCATGTCGTCTGCAAATAGTGATATTTTGACCTCTTCTTTTCCGATCTGTATCCCCTTGATCTCCTTTTGTTGTCTGATTGCTCTGGCTAGAACTTCAAGAACTATATTGAATAAGTAGGGAGAGAGTGGGCAGCCTTGTCTAGTCCCTGATTTTAGTGGGATTGCTTCGAGTTTCTCTCCATTTAGTTTAATGTTAGCAACTGGTTTGCTGTATATTGCTTTTACTATGTTCAGGTATGGGCCTTGAATTCCTATTCTTTCCAGGACTTTTATCATGAAGGGGTGTTGAATTTTGTCAAATGCTTTCTCAGCATCTAATGAAATGATCATGTGGTTCTGTTCTTTCAGTTTGTTTATATAATGGATCACGTTGATGGTTTTCTGTATATTAAACCATCCCTGCATGCCTGGGATGAAGCCTACTTGATCATGGTGGATGATTGTTTTGATGTGCTCTTGAATTCGGTTTGCCAGAATTTGTTGAGTATTTTTGCGTCGATATTCATAAGGGAAATTGGTCTGAGTTTCTCTTTCTTTGTTGTGTCTTTGTGTGGTTTAGGTATAAGAGTAATGTGGCTTCGTAGAAGGTATTCGGTATTGCTCCATCTGTTTCAATTTTGTGGAATAGTTTGGATAATATTGGTATGAGGTCTTCTATGAAGGTTTGATAGAATTCTGCACTAAACCCGTCTGGACCTGGGCTCTTTTTGGTTGGGAGACCTTTAATGACTGCTTCTATTTCCTTAGGAGTTATGGGGTTGTTTAACTGGTTTATCTGTTCCTGATTTAACTTCGATACTTGGTATCTGTCTAGGAAATTGTCCATTTCCTGAAGATTTTCAAATTTTGTTGAATATAGGTTTTTATAGTAAGATCTGATGATTTTTTGAATTTCCTCTGAATCTGTAGTTATGTCTCCCTTTTCATTTCTGATTTTGTTAATTTGGACGCACTCTCTGTGTCCTCTCGTTAGTCTGGCTAAGGGTTTATCTATCTTGTTGATTTTCTCAAAGAACCAACTTTTGGTTCTGTTGATCTTTCTATGGTCCTTTTTGTTTCTACTTGGTTGATTTCAGCTCTGAGTTTGATTATTTCCTGCCTTCTACTCCTCCTGGGTGTATTTGCTTCTTTTTGTTCTAGAGCTTTTAGGTGTGCTGTCAAGCTGCTGACATATGCTCTTTCCTGTTTCTTTCTGCAGGCACTCAGCACTATGAGTTTTCCTCTTAGCACAGCTTTCATTGTGTCCCATAAGTTTGGGTATGTTGTACCTTCATTTTCATTAAATTCTAAAAAGTTTTTAATTTCTTTCTTTATTTCTTCCTTGACCAGGTTATCATTGAGTAGAGCACTGTTCAATTTCCATGTATATGTGGGCATTCTTCCCTTATTGTTATTGAAGACCAGTTTTAGGCCGTGGTGGTCCGATAGCACGCATGGGATTATTTCTATCTTTCTGTACCTGTTGAGGCCCGTTTTTTGACCAATTATATGGTCAATTTTGGAGAAAGTACCATGAGGAGCTGAGAAGAAGGTATATCCTTTTGCTTTAGGATAGAATGTTCTATAAATATCCGTTAAGTCCATTTGGCTCATGACTTCTCTTAGTCTGTCGACATCACTGTTTAATTTCTGTTTCCATGATCTGTCCATTGATGAGAGTGGGGTGTTGAAATCTCCTACTATTATTGTGTGAGGTGCAATGTGTGTTTTGAGCTTTAGTAAGGTTTCTTTTACATATGTAGGTGCCCTTTTATTTGGGGCATAGATATTTAGGATTGAGAGTTCATCTTGGTGGATTTTTCCTTTGATGAATATGAAGTGTCCTTCCTTATCTTTTTTGATGACTTTTAGTTGAAAATTGATTTTATTTGATATTAGAATGGCTACTCCAGCTTGCTTCTTCTGACCATTTGCTTGGAAAGTTGTTTTCCAGCCTTTCACTCTGAGGTAGTGTCTGTCTTTGTCTCTGAGGTGTATTTCCTGTAGGCAGCAGAATGCAGGGTCCTCGTTGCGTATCCAGTTTGTTAATCTATTTCTTTTTATTGGGGAGTTGAGGCCATTGATGTTAAGAGATATTAAGGAATAGTGATTATTGCTTCCCGTTATATTCATATTTGGATATGAGGTTATGTTTGTGTGCTTTCACTCTCTTTGTTTTGTTGCTAAGACGATTAGTTTCTTGCTTCTTCTAGGGTATAGCTTGCCTCCTTATGTTGGGCTTTACCATTTATTATCCTTTGTAGTGCTGGATTTGTAGAAAGATATTGTGTAAATTTGGTTTTGTCATGGAATATCTTGGTTTCTCCATCTATGTTAATTGAGAGTTTTGCAGGATACAGTAACCTGGGCTGGCATTTGTGTTCTCTTAGGGTCTGTATGACATCAGTCCAGGATCTTCTGGCCTTCATAGTTTCTGGCGAGAAGTCTGGTGTGATTCTGATAGGTCTGCCTTTATATGTTACTTGACCTTTTTCCCTTACTGCTTTTAATATTCTTTCTTTATTTTGTGCGTTTGGTGTTTTGACAATTATGTGATGGGAGGTGTTTCTTTTCTGGTCCAATCTATTTGGAGTTCTGTAGGCTTCTTGTATGCCTATGGGTATCTCTTTTTTTAGGTTAGGGAAGTTTTCTTCTATGATTTTGTTGAAGATATTTACTGGTCCTTTGAGCTGGGAGTCTTCACTCTCTTCTATACCTATTATCCTTAGGTTTGATCTTCTCATTGAGTCCTGGATTTCCTGTATGTTTTGGACCAGTAGCTTTTTCCGCTTTACATTATCTTTGACAGTTGAGTCAATGATTTCTATGGAATCTTCTGCTCCTGAGATTCTCTCTTCCATCTCTTGTATTCTGTTGGTGAAGCTTGTATCTACAGCTCCTTGTCTCTTCTTTTGTTTTTCTATATCCAGGGTTGTTTCCATGTGTTCTTTCTTGATTGCTTCTATTTCCATTTTTAATTCCTTCAACTGTTTGATTGTGTTTTCCTGGAATTCTTTCAGGGATTTTTGCGATTCTTTCAGAGATTTTTGCGATTCCTCTCTGTAGGCTTCTACTTGTTTATTAAGGTTTTCCTGTGTTTCCCTAAGGGAGTTCTTCACGTCTTTCTTGAAGTCCTCCAGCATCATGATCAAATATGATTTTGAAACTAGATCTTGCTTTTCTCGTGTGTTTGGATATTCCATGTTTGTTTTGGTGGGAGAATTGGGCTCCGATGATGGCATGTAGTCTTGGTTTCTGTTGCTTGGGTTCCTGTGCTTGCCTCTCGCCATCAGATTATCTCTAGTGTTACTTTGTTCTGCTATTTCTGACAGTGGCTAGACTGTCCTATAAGCCTGTGTGTCAGGAGTGCTGTAGACCTGTTTTCCTCTCTTTCAGTCAGTTATGGGGACAGAGTGTTCTGCTTTCAGGTGTGTAGTTTTTCCTCTCTACAGGTCTTCAGCTGTTCCTGTGGGCCTGTGTCTTGAGTTCACCAGGCAGCTTTCTTGCAGCAGAAAAGTTGGTCTTACCTGTGGTCCCGAGGCTCAAGTTCGCTCGTGGGGTGCTGCCCACGGGCTCTTTGCGGCGGCAGCAACCAGGAAGACCTGTGCCGCTCCTTCCGGGAGCTTATGCAGCCTCAGGAGTGCCCACCTGACCAGGTGGTTGGGTCTCTCTCTCACCGGGTCTGGGAGCAGAGAGCTGCTGCGGGCCGGGATCCGCGGGTGTGGGACTTCCGGTAAACACAGGACGTGCCCGGTCCTAGAGGAATTCTGCCTCTGTGTGTCCCAATTTCACCAGGCAGCCTTCTTGCAACAGACAAGTTGGTCTTACCTGTCGTCCCGAGGCTCAAGTTTGCTCTCGGGGTGCTGCCCACGGGCTCTCTGCGGCGGCAGCAACCGGTAATGAGAATCTTAACTTACCCCTTTCTAATGCCTGCACAATCGGAGAAATGTTATTGTCTTTGAAGTCATAGTGCGACTTTCATTTAACAGGACATCTAATGGTGGTTAATTAAAAGTAAACAAGACACAACACTTTAAACATGGAACACATGATTAAACAGCATGACTCAACAATAGTATCTTGTAAGAACTGATGTCTGGATCTTGACAAGTTGAAAACCACTACTGGATTCCTGCCACAAACCAAGTAGGTGGATAGATGGGTTGGAATAGCACATACAGTCACCTAAGAAAGTCCTAATACTAACAATTGCCCTGCAGTAATGCTTTCACAGATCTTTCCTTAACAAAGTATCTTCAATACTTAACGAAAGAAGTCTGAATCAAAATATGATATGCCATACAGTTCCTTCATTTAACATACATAGAGCAAAGCGTAGTAGGTAGTGCTGGGTAATAGGTACTTTGGATCAAATGGTGTCCTCAAGGGAGGGGTAGAACTGGAAAGAGAAGGCATGGCATGCTGAAGCTAGCGATCCTGTTTGTTGATGAGGGTAATCTTTAGACACAACTGTTGTGGGTGTCTAGTTGTCCTAAAATTTATGAGCTATACACTGAATTTTGCATTTTTTGTATATAGAATAGTATTCAAACAAGAATTCCAAATATATTAACTTAGCTTTGATGATTTTGAAAAGGTAAAGGTAAAAGCTCAAGGTAAACATCATTAATTCTGTTGTGAACATTTTACACTAGTAACTATAGTTATAATTAAATTCAGTGATGCATGTTATTTTATAGATGATTTTCAATAAAAAATATATCAGAAGCAGTGTCTCATATCAGATACCATTTTTCTAAGGCTTAATTTATTCATGTATCAAATGTTCCTTAATTGCTAATATTTTGTTAATGTAGATGTTTATATATCTTAAATTTCTAGGAACATAACAGCCTTATCGATCTCTGGGAATTTCACATCATGCACCCCAATCACACAAACTTTCCAGTTCTTCCATGTCCCCTCTGTACCCTTGTGACCTTCCTCCTGAAGAAAGGAAAAAGAAAAACAAGGAAAAAAAAGCAGATAAAAGTTTAATTTGTGTTTCCTATATAGTCACTGGAGCATGGTCGAATTCTCAGTGTCCTGGCCCTTAAATAGAACTAAGTCCTTCCCCTCCCACACCCAGGCCAGAAGCCCTCAGTACTAGAGAACTACGCTTTAACATCTCCATCACACTTTTTAAGAGTGATGGTTTCCTGTCTAGGTATTTACCTTGAGGGGTGCTTCAGGGGAGTAGGGGTTATTACAAAAACCTTTCATGTCTCCCCTTGCATTGATGTCTCAGTGGTGCATCTGCAACTATCAATACTACAACAAAAGTATCTTCCTTCACAATCAGAAACACAAGTCATGGGTCTCCACATGGATTCTGGTGAGAGTACAGACCGCAAACATGGTACTCAAGGCTGCAGTAGGACCCTGGACTCGGTAAAGACTTTCAGAAGCAGCCTGGCCCACAGACATGCACATACCCTCAGAGACTAGTACAGGCCATTCACATCAATATGACCCTGCTGCAAGAGAAGGTCCCTTAGACACCAACATGGCTTCAGAATGCAGCACAGATTACAGACAGCTGCATGGCCTTCAGAGGTAACATGGACCATGAACATCATCATAGACCCTGGGTAGAGCCTGTGGTCCTACCCTATGTAGGAGCACAGACCCAGACATGGCTCTGAATGATAGCATAGCCCATCTATATCAAATGGTCTTCAGGTTGCAGCACAAACTATGGACATCTGTATGGGTCTTTGAGATAACATGAATCATATACAAGGCCACCAGCCACATCACAGTGGGCAGCATGTTGGAATAGGGGGCTACATAGACCCTACTGGGCAACAACATGTTCCACTGTCAACCTCAGTCCTCTGTCACACCTATCACTCCTCTCCTGTCCCTAATTCTGCCTTCTTCCCAGTGCACGCACGCTGTGTTTTACTATCATTCCCATCTTTCTATTACATATGTGTTTATTATAGTGTTGCCCTGATAAACAGAACATGGCTGATTTCTGCAGCATCACCCTGGTGGGACAAAATGAGGCCTCTTAAAAAATTTTTGAGTCATGGTCCTAACCGGGCTAGCCTTGAACTCATTATATAAACCAGACTGGCCTTTGCGTTACAGAGATCTGTGTGGTTCTGTTGTTCAAGTTCTAGAATTAAAGTCATGAGTTACCATGCCTAATATTATCTATCTGTCTGTCTGTCTATTATCTATCTATCTATCTATCTATCTATCACTACATGTGTGTACGTGTTTGTTTAAAATCAATAAAGCACTAATTTTACATTAGTAAAATTTTTATACATGTGTACAGCATGATAAAATAAAACTACCCTGCTCCTGGCCTTCTTAACCCCTAATAACTCTATTCTGCCTTCATCTTGAATTCATTTTAATTTTAATTTAAAATTTTGAGAATTTCATACATAAATATTATATTTGCATAATTTTTAACCTTCCCTCTCCCTACTTCAATTCCTCCACATTCCCCCACTCTTCCTCAAATATGATCTCTTTAATTCTTATTTTTATTTACACTGGTACATATGCACATTAAGCCTACTGGGTACAGTTAGTCTTGCTCATGGGTATATGTATGTGTTCAAGGACGACTACTTGGGATTGGATAACCTATCAAAAGGCTTTTTTCCTCCGTGGGTATGAAAGCTGTTCTCTCTATTATCAGTCACTTTTTTTTTTTGTAGCTCTTAATTTAGTGATAAGAACTTGTGAAATTTCCCCCATGCATGTTGTCATGCCAATGGGTGTGTTCAATATACAGGCCTTCCCTGCTTAGACAACTAAATCCTTGAAATGTCATGGGTGCAGCTTGTCTGTCATACCTTGACATTCTCTTGAAACACATTTTTAAGAAACCATTCTTCCCTTTCTTCCATGAATTTTGGCAGCCTTAGGTTGCATGTATGTATATCATTTGGGGCTGAGCACTCTACCATCACTCATTTCTTGCATTTCAACAAGTTGTGGATTTCCTTAATAGATTCTGGCTATTGCCAAAACAGACACTTTTGTGGAAGATAACACTGCTTAGGACATAAACCTTGGAGAAATCAGCTGAAACAAAGTCCTCCCTGAGGACTAGCTTTCATAGTATTAAACCATGCTATGCAAATGTCAAGGGAAAGAAACGATCAAAAGTCCCATGCAGTGGTAAAGCCTAAAGACCACATCATCGACTTAGTGATAGACCTAGCAATGTATCACCAATGGTGTAACAGTGTCTCTTCTGTCTTGGGGGCAACAAGAAGTGTGGAACAAGAAGAAGTTCTAGGATGAAAGTCATGAGTCACCATGCGTAATTAAACACAAAAAGGCCAACTCAGGAGGAGGGAGTTTTAGTTTGGGGTTTTTTTGTTTGTTTGTTTGTTTTTTGCTGTGAAAAGATGCAGTGACCAAGGAAACTCTTAGAGAAGAAAACATTTAATTGGGGATGTCTTAAAGTTCAGAGGTTTAGTCTATTATCAATCAGGCATAAAGCACGTCATCATATAAGCAGACATGGTGCTGGAGGAGCCAAGAGTTCTATATC
Source organism: Rattus norvegicus (assembly GCF_021556685.1). Lineage (NCBI taxonomy): Eukaryota > Metazoa > Chordata > Mammalia > Rodentia > Muridae > Rattus > Rattus norvegicus. Next base: position 101,881,674 of record NC_141538.1, read on the forward strand.
TTCATCTGAAGGTGTTTTCACTATCTGTTCAAAGTTTTCCTTAGCAGGTATTACACAGGTATAGCATTATTAATGTCTCAGGGTCTCCAAGGAAATTCAGTCTTCACCTTCACAGCTTCACACAGTAGCCTCTCTGGACCTCTATACAGGGACATACCTACCACATGCCTAGCTTCAGCAACTTTCTTCAGTCTTTGATGGAGATTACATAACGCCTTTCTTTTATTTTTAACTCTGAAGCCAGAACCATGTGGCCAAAGCTGACAAGTTCTGCTGCTTGTTGGAGCTGGTACATGAAACCCTTGCTCAATTACATCTCCAGCAACTTTCTATTTTTGATGGTTTCCTTCACTGTTTAAGCTTGACTCTTCTGCAGTTTGCTCTGCAGACCAGGCTGGCCTTGAACTCAGAGACCTGAATGTCTGTCTCCTGAGTGCTGGTATTAAGGGCGTGAAGTACCACACCCAACCTATGCTTTCCTTTAATTCTTTATCACAAGCTGCGCAGGATCTTGTCACAAGGTCACCACTCCTTTAATTCCATTTAATATCTTTAGTCTGTTTATCTCACTGAACACAGGTGTTGGCTCCATTCCACTCAGTAGTGCCCTTTTGATTCTTGAAATATACGTTTTGTAGTTTTTCTTCTTCAGCTTGCAAAACACTCTATAAGTGTGAACCACAGGACAGAGTCTATATTAGGCTGTTTTGAGGTTTCCTTTGCCAATGCAATTAATATAAATCCCTTTACCTTAGCCTCAGGCAGACCCTTCAGATAAAGGCAAGATGCAGTCACACTCCTCACAAGAATTATCTCTTGGCAACGTACTAAAATTCTTCTCCGAGACCTCTTGAGCCAGGCTCCTACAGACCGAATCACCCTCAGCACCACTGTCATCCATGCTCCTCCTAGAATGGACCATTATAATCTACTTGAAGCTTTCAACTGCTTTTTGAATCCACAATCCCAAAGTCTGCCATATACTTTAAAGAAAATAAAATAGCTTTAATAAAAGCCTATCACAGAAATATGCCAGCCTCTGGTAACAACTTCTGTCTTCGTTGGGGTTTTATTGCTGTGAAGAGACACCGTGACCAAATCAAATCTTACAGAGGAAAACATCTAATTGGGGCTGCCTTACAGTTTCAGAGGTTTAGAGCATTGTCATCATGGTGGGCAGCATAGCAGGAAGCAGACACACATGGTGCTGGGAAAGCCCTGCATTCTACATCTTGTCAGAAGACAACAGAAGCAAATTGTGTTCTACACTGGGCAGAGGTTGAGGACATATGACCTCAAAGCCCCCCTTCCATAGTGACACACTTCCTCTAACACTGTCATACCTCCTAATTATGTCACTCCCTATGACCCTTCTTTCAAACACATATCTATGGGGGTCATACCTATTCAAAACACCACAAGGGGATTGATTCATTGCTGGTTCTTAAATCTAGTCAACTAGCCATGGCTAGGGAAGGCCAGTGTCCTGTAAATAACCTATTGCCTTTTCCCTGAACTAATCTAATATCTAGCTGTATTCTATATATTTATCCTTATACCCACAGATGAGTGTTGCTCTCGCTTTGCTTTATAGTATAATGTTTAAACGCAACCACGAGTGTTAAGTATTTGTCAAAAATAAATTCCTGTGTATAAAAGCAATTAGCGTTTTGAAATAGATTTTTTTCTAGTTTCCTTTCACTATTTGAGCTTATTTATCTCAAATTCTCACATATTGAAATTTGAAGAATGCTACAGGTTAAAAGCTTCTTTCTTTACAAGCTCTGCTGGATTTAGTCTTCAGACTGATCTGTGTTCTACATCACTAGCTGCCTCTGCTTCTTTTTCTGGAATGCTGTTTCACAGCTCTGTCAAGATTGTGTTATTCCACCTTGTCCTGGTTTCCCTAAGAAGTCTCAGATTTTCCAGTTACTATTGTTTAGGGTCAGTGTTTCGCACTCATTCAGACTTAGAGGAAACCTTTGCTTTCTTTAAGAATGTGACTCTGTTTCCCCGTTTATGCTTCAGGCATCTAAGTGAGCATATTTATCTTTAGGTTTTCAACTTTGTTCTGGGCTTTATAAGTTTAGAAACAGACCTAGGGTGGACAGGGTATCCTATCCATGTAATGTGGGAAAGATAGAATGATAGCCAATCATCCACAATTACTACTGATGGAGCAAACCTAGTTCCAAAGGGCTACTCCTCATAATCCATCCATATCAAATAATGTTAAAAATTCTTAACCTGACATTGTGATAAATTAAACTCTTTGTAGTTCATGCAGAAGAACATCTGGCTTGGAGGCCAGGGTTGCGATTTCTGTGTCTTCTCAAATAGAACAAAGAAACCCGAACTTTCCATTTCTCCCACTGCATTTGTATCTATTAGAAAACACAAAGTGCATTTACATCCGACAGATCATCCATATCATCCTCTTCTCAGGCCCTGCATTTCTCCAGGTAGGGGGAGGAAGGCTAATGTAGTCAAGTTTTGTCCTATCTCCGTGAGACAGGGCCTTACCATTCTACAGCATGGGAGGTGGCCACTGAGGTCCGTGCCAGAAGCGGTAGAGCCAGGGCAACAGGCAGCAGATGGCTCAGGGCTTTATCCTGGAGTTATAATGTGCGGGTGGCACGCCTTCCTTCCTGCCCTCTGTTGGTCCTGATTCTGAACCACTAGTCCTTTTCCAGTTTGCTCACCCATTGTCTTTTCCCTGCTGTCATTTGTGCTGGGCTTGGGGAATAATGTTGCTGGCACACAGAGCTTTTGAGAGAAATGTAAATCGCAAGCAACACTGTGTCCTTCTGTTTTCTCATCAGAAAGCAGCATCTAGGTGTTGAGCATGCCGAGCTGGCTGAACTGGCCACAGAGCTGGATAACCATACGCCCCGAGTTCAGGAGCAGCCCCCTGTTCCCAGGCCCTGGTTGTGTAGAAATGGGAGTTTCTGAAGAGGGGGCACTCTGGGAGGGAGGGGAGGAAAGGGGCACTTTCCAAAGCAGATGCTCCTGGCTTTGCAAGGAAAGCTGCTCTCAGAGGACTTCAGCAGGCTCACAGACAATCCACAGCTTTGGAAAGCGACAAACAAAACAGTCTCTTAGTCCTGTGCATAAATGTAAGAGGCTTGTCTTAAGTGTGAGTGCAGGACTCCAGCGGACTGAAAATGTTACCGGAGTCAAAGTGAACCTTTGTTTAGGTTTTAATGAAGGCAAGCAATTTTTTTTTTAACAACAGAAGTTCTGTTCTGAAACCCCCCTCTTGTCCCCCACACTCAGTTCCTCTGCCCCTGCACCTGCTTCATTTTTGGCTTCTTGGCACTGATGTTGCCAGAGACATCAGCTGGCAGTGGCAAACCGCTGAGAGCTCCCCTGCCACGCAGCTCTGCAAATGCCAGCCATTACCCATGGTGCATGCCCGCCTAGAAAGGCCCCCTTCTCCCTCCAGCCCCACTTTCGTCGGTCCCCCAGTTTTACTTCCACATCGTAGTCAATGAGGCCGACTAAGCGGTGGTCGCGCCCTGTAAGAGCTGCCCCTTGATTGTGGCTACATCTCTTTTACTCCATCTCTTTGCTTGGGATCATTATATTTTGATCCAGGATGTGCAGAACACGTAAAGGATGGGACTGTTTCTTCTATTCAGTAAAGAGCGGTTGGTCCACAGGCTCCCTTCTCCGGCCTTGGCAGATGGCGGGGTGCTTTCTTGAGGTCTCTTCGACTTGAAACAGCCTTTTTGTTTTTGTTGCTTACTGAGAGGCAGTTGCCCCAAATTCACTGAATAAAGACATACACTTTTCAGTTTAAGCTAAGCCCCAAGAGATAAATACTGACTCGGAGTCGGGGGCTGACGGACAAGCTGGAAAGGCAAAAGGGGGCTGTTGGAAGTTAAGTATTCAGCACAAGGCTTTGCAGTTTCAAAAAAACCCACGGTGGCTTTAAGATCCCATTCACCACAGCGGTTCAGGCTGTGTACTGAGAAAGTGTGAGAAATCTGTGAGAAATTCCACATATATTTATTTTTCTTGGAAATTAGAGAATATCTTCACAGTGTACACTCTGAAGGGCTTTTGTTTTGTTTTGTTGTGTTTTTAATGATCTAAACCATCTGGGGAGTTGATAAAGAATGTGATTTTCACAAGCTGAGCTTGCGGAGTCTATTGCTAAATCCCAAACCTTTATCCAGCCTACAGATAAAACCAGGGTGGGAGAGCTTCCTTTCCAGATCCAAATACTAAGATCCCACGGGTGCCAAATGCTTTAGTATCTGGGTGGCAAGAAAAATAGACAGCTGACTAAGGGAGCCTGGCCTCAGACTAGAAATTGTAGCTATTTTTTTCTCTTTGCTGTTGTTTTAGATTTGTGAAAGTCACAACTTTCCAGAAAGTCTGTCTGGAACACAAAACTCTATCATGCTCGTCTAACTTTTTTTTCTTTCTTTCTTTTTTTTTTTTTTTTCTCTTTTTTGGTCTTCTTAATCCAGGGACAAAAAAAAAGTGAAAAAGAAAAAAAGAAAAAGAAAATACATTTTTAACTAATTTTTAAAAAAATTCTTTCAAACTCTGGAGCCCTAAATTTTTCTTACTAGACAGTGTCTTACAGAGGAAGCAGACCTAGAGGTATACGGGCCAGAATACAATTGGCTGCTTTTTAAAAACTTATTTATGTGGTGTGTGTGTGTGTGTGTGTGTGTGTGTGTGTGTGTGTGTGTGAAAGAGAGAGAGAGAGAGAGAGGAGAGAGAGAGGAGAGGAGAGGAGAGAGAGAGAGAGAGAGAGAGAGAGAGAGAGAGAGAGAGAGAGAGATGGGGTGGATGACAATGTGCAGGAGTCCATTCTCACATTTCACAGATTGATTCCTAGATTTGAACTAATATCTTAGAAATTGGTGATCAATTTTTTTATGTAAGGATCCACGTCTCTATCCTTCTTGGGAATTTTTGACAGATCTCTATATGCTCCTCTGGATTTGTGTCTCAACAGTCTTTCCTCGGGTGAGTAAGGCAGAGGAATCACATTTAACTGACCACACACTATCTTCATGTATTATATTTTTTATTTTGCATGAAGTCCTTCCTTTCCCCTGAGCTCAATTTCTTCTTTTGTGTTTGTCTCTTAACAACAAGTATCCTTTGGAATACAAACATATATTACTATAAGTTTAAGTTTAACTATGACTTGTGTTAAACAAATAACCAAGAAGCCAAGCAGTATTTACAGGGCTTGGCCATGAACTACCAGTCTCAAGGCAATCTTTCGGTAGTTATTTGATGGTTATCACATGCTACCTAAGCTTTATTCAGACTTAGGCAAATGGCATCGTACTCGACATCCTGTATTTCTGGTTGAAAGGATTTCATCGTTAACAATTTGCTTCAACATTCAAAGGTATCACCCTTCTATTCAGAAGGCTGGAAGATAAATCATTTTGAAGAAATTCAGGAGGCTACAGCTAACTAAGGGTGACTGTTAAAATATGTTTGCTAGAAATAACCATAATAATAAAATTTTAGCAGTAGAGAAGACTAAGCAACAATACTTGTTTTTCAGGCCTTTTCTTATGTCACCAAGTTGGAGAACTCCATGACCCTCCCTCCTTAAATTCTGTGATGTGCTTGCAGTTGTAAGAAATGTATTATGGCACCTGAGAGCCAAGTATAAGCCCCTGCTTCCAAGACCAAGTTAAATTGCCTCTCTGAAGCTAACTGTGATGGCTTGTATGTGTTTGGCCCAGGGAGTGGCACTATTAGTAGGCCGTGGCCCCGTTAAAGTAGATGTGTCACTGTGGGTGTGGGCTATCAGACCCACTTCCTAGGTCCCTGGAAGTCAGTCTTCTACTAGCAGCCTTCAGATGAAGATCTGTTCCAACAGTCAGCTCTGCCTGTACCTGCCTGCCTGGATTCTGACATAAGGATACTGGACTGAACCTCTGAACTTGTAAGTGAGCCCCAATTAAATGTTGTCCTTTTTAAGACTTGACTTGGTCATGGTGTCTATTCACAGAAGTAAAACCCTAACTAAGACCTTCTTCATATGCAAGATGGAAATGCTGAGTTATTACTCACTCATGCTCAGACTTATTATAAGAAAAACTTAGATAACCTTGTTGTACCTCAGAATCACTATATGGTAGAATGCATTGGGAAACACCCAGGACTATACCATTATTGGTTGAAGTAATTATTATTAGGCTAGAGAGATGGCTCAGTGGTTAACAGCATATACTGATCTTCCAGAGAACCTGAGTTTAGTTCCCAGCACTCATGGTAGGCTGCTCACAAATGCCTATAACTTCATCTCCACAGAATCTGATACTCCCTGCTTTCCTCCACGGGAACCTGCACACAAACACACCACATACACATATATTTATAATATTTATAATAAATGATAAATAAAAAAGATCTTTCTGAGCATTTCTGTGAGAGAGACTCTTTTGTTGTTGAATTACAATTCATGTCCGCAATGATGACCCTTTAGAGACAGTTTGCTTCCCACAACTATATGGAAACAGAATGGTACCTTGACCTCTGTGTAACCGTTTAGCTCATGTACAAAGCTTCCTTGGGGAAGAAATTGGGCAAGAAATAGTTTCTAGAAATGTCTGAGAATGCCTTCACTTTGGACAGAGGGAGGAGTGACTGAACCAGGGGAAAAAAGTAGGCATTTGGCTTCTAGGAAGGCCAATAAATATCATCAAATTCCAGTGGAAACTGTAGGCTATCAACTAGCCTTGAAAGCAATCTTTTACACGACAGGTAACTTGTACACTTATTTCTGAATAACAGAGATGAGCAACTGAGTCCTGCTGTTAAGGGCGGTTGTCTTGATTTTTCCAGTGAGCGAGCATTGGAGGTATTTCTTTCTGGTCATGGACTGTGAGGTCTAAAGGGTCAACAAGCAGAATACAATCCTATGTTTCCCCTAAATAATTGTCTGATATATATCGTTTCATGTTATGTCTATAATCACTTATAAAACATGGTGTGCAAGAAATAGTCCTCAGTAAGCACTCCTCTGAGGATAAGACCTCACGCTGTCTCCAAGGGTCTGCTTAGCACTAAGGAGGAAGGAAGCCCAGCAACAATCAGCAGTCACTGCATTAGTGTGAGGCTAGGAAGAGACAATGGAGACGAGACTCACTCGGAACCAATGAAGCGGTGTATTATAAAGACGACCACAGGCACACGGAAGAGGGAAAGCGGCAGAGTGAGAAGGACTGAGGAAAATAGTTAAAGACAGCTAGACCCTGGAGAAAGGGAAGATTTTTCATGAAAGGAGCACCACGCAGGAGCATTCTAGATCAAAGAGCAAGCTTATATAAGGGTACAAAATTAATCTAAAACTAGTAAGTGCTCTCTCTCTCTCTCTCTCTCTCTCTCTCTCTCTCTCCAATGAGTAATAAAAAGGTGGCTGTGAATAAAGCATGTAAATTGGCTAAATGCAAACATAATTAGCAGTACAAAGTATTATGGGAAATTTAAATTCCAGTTAAAAGTAAAGATCTTTCACTTGTTTTCAGGTGCTTGCTTTAAATACATTCAGAAATATATTCTCTAAAACAAACTGACATTTATTCTGTGGTAGCTGAAAATTTTATTATAATTAAAGAGCCATAAATGCCATATTTTCATGTACATGCATGTGTATACACAGACACATACGTACATACATACATACAAACAGACACACACACACACACACACACACACACACACACACACTGATATCATCATGATAGCATGGATTCATAGACCCTAGAGGAACCTATAATACCATTTTGCTCAATTGATATAGTATCCAGATGTCTTCTAAATATTTATTCTTCTACGTATAAATCAGTTCAAATTTCATGCTTCATCAAAGTGGCTTCTTCTTTCAGTGGGTGAAGTCTATTGCAAAGAAACACAACCTATAAAGGTGTAGACAGTAAATGACTTTGAAATGCCATTCCCCAGTGGGATATCTAGAGCATAACTCTAACACATACCTGAGGCTCAGGGAACATTTCAGAAGAGGGGCTAGAAAGGTTGGAAGAGCTGGAGAGGCAGGAGAACTTCTGAATATGACAGGAATGCTAACACTCATTAATTCTTAATTCTATGACTGCTTGCACAAAGTTACACCAGGAAACAATCCAGCATGGATGGAAGGAGGGTTCCCAAAGCCCCACCCTTTTGAGGAGCTACAGGCAGTCAATTGCTGGTGAGAGGAGACAAGTCAGTTTTCTGCATACCTGAGAACATTTGATAGCTCATGTCCAAGTGGTCAGTCCTACACTCAAGTACATACAAGCAACACTGGCTGAACACTAATTTGACTTTGTATGCCTCACATACATTTGTTTTATATATATATATATATATATATATATATGTATGTATATGTATATATACGTATATATACACTTATTTATACTTATATATAGTTATAGACTAAGAAGACATGAATTGGAAAGGGGGATGGGAAGGCATAGATGTGGTGAAAGCACATTACACCCCATATATGAAATTCTAAAAAGAAAATTAAAAAGAGAATATATATATGTATATCACAGTAACATAATGTAGTCATGTTATTTTTAAAGTTTAAAATATTATGTTTGACTTTTTAAATGTTGAATATGTTATACAGACAAACATAAAGGTAATTGCACTGTATTATTTACAAGTACATTCAATATAAAATTATATATAATGATGGGTTAACACTGGTTTTGTGGATGGTTTGAATCACTCATGCATTTTGTAATGTTTAAATAAGAATAAATCCATTCATCAAACCAATGTCATTTATTAAATAATTTTGAAATGAGAACAAAACCAAACAAGAATGAAAAAGCAGCTCTATGATGAGGATGCTGCCTGCCAAAACTATTGTCAATCAGTTCATTTAACAAATAGGGAGTCGAGGCCCAAGGTTGTCAATCTGTACCTTCCTGTCTCCTTTCCCCGCACCTCCCTGTGTCCTCTCTGCAGTCAGAGCTCTTTATGCTGCCTGACATCGATGGTGGCCACAGCCATGCAAAGCACAAGGCGTGCCTCATTGCAGTGTCGATTCCTGGACTGGGCTCTGAAGAGTCATCAGAAGAGGCCTGGGCAGAAATGGATGTTGAGTGCAAGACAATGGGGAAGGAGCAGGGTCGCTGACCTCCTTTCCAGGGTGTTCAAAGGGGATGCAGGTCAGGTGTGGAGAGGTATGTGTGACAGAGTCTCCAATAGCCCCTGCTGCTATGATACCGAATGAGCTAGAAGGTCTAGTGAAAATAATGTGTTCTCAGTGGGAAGAGGATGAAGAGGTTCCTGATGCTGGCTGACAACCACAGAGAAGTCCTGGAAAAACTAGCCTCAGGGTTCTGTGTTAATGAATACCATGATTTCATACTAAGAATGTATAAAAGGCATGACACTAGTTTGTAAAACAGGGTTATGTGAAGGTTTTGTAATTGATTTTGTTGTTGTTATTGTTGTTGTTGTTGTTGTTGCTGTTGTTGTTGTTAGACAGGTTGAGCAAAGTAGGAGCTGGAAGGAAAGAAAAGTTGGAGCTTTCCAATCCTTTAGCTACCACACTGCACTGTGAATCATCTCATTCCTTACCAACTTAACAAACACTCATTTTCTTCACTTTTGCTCTCCCAAAGGATAACTTTGGTGGCTTTCAAGTTCCTGCTGTCCTTTGTCCCTTGCTAAGTATCACTCCTAATCCATATCCAAACACTCCTGGACCATCAGATACATACCCAGTTTGCACTGACCCAAGTCTCTAGTCTGGAAGTGCCTAGCTGCTGCAGAAGGCCATGTGTCTTTGCTGTGATTGTGAGGATATTGTTCCATTCTCGTGGTTCACTCTATCAATGCCTCAGTAGTCACTAAGGCAGAGATTTTCCAGACAGTTGGAATGATTAAGAAATAAGTCATAAAAGCTAAAAAGAGGCAGCGATAATCTAATCTATTTTATAGACTATTGATGTCAAGATACAAAAAAAATGTGAGAATGTATCCAAATCCAGAAGTTTCTAAAGACCCTATGTGAATGCAGGAGCCAAAGCTAAGCTAGACATCCTTCTCCAGTACCTATGAAGGGCAGGAATAAAATACACAACAGTCTCTGAGATGGACTCCATCACATTGCTGGCTCCTAGCCCTTATTTTGCTTAAGTTAATTTTCTGAATGAAGTACAGATAAAAATTTTATGTGTTAACTATATACAAACTGTTCAGCAGAGGTAATTTCTTTTCACTGAGATCATAATGTACTTACACAAGAACTGGGAAGACTCAAATGTAATGGGACCAAATAAAAGTAAGATGATTATAGTTAACCATTGTCACAAGGAAAACTGCGGGCAAATGGGGCAGACATCCTTTCATGGTCCAACACACTTGGGAAAGCTCCTGAGGAAGAAAACTTAGTGAAGATTATAGAGTTTCTACCATCAGAAAGCACGGGGACAGAAAAACGGGGTTCAAAACGAGAAATGACTTGGAAGAATCTATCTATAATTTTGAGCAAAATATCCAAAATGTAGATGACTACAGCTGTAAGAAGGGGGCCTTAGATATTCCTTTAAAGATTGTATCTGCAAGAAAAAAAGAATAAAGCAAGCCTAACCTTTGGTTGATTTCTAATGCAACGTTTCAGAAAAAGATGTATCATGTAATTTGAAATTAGGACAAGAAAAGTCACTGCCTCAAACTGAGAGCAAATTTCCTGAAAGATACAGGGAAAGAAGAGGTGATTCGAAGAACAAGGGCACAGGGAAGGCAGCAATGGAGAAACCAGGTACCTGAAAGACAATGTGGGCACCACTATCAAAGATGCACTCAGGCACCAGCTGAGGTGATAAATTATTAACAGTCATTATAAGCAGAAAGGCCAAAGTCCATTGAGGAAACCTAAAATGGCAAAGTTGGAAGCCAATTGGAGTGGTTTTTCCAATGGCTTGCAGTGATCAGAGAGACACGACACGGCAGTGCAGATCTTGGCACAAGTGCATTATCAAACACTAATTGAAACTTGGGAGACTTCTGGGTTACCGATGATAAAATGCAATAGTTTTTCTATTTATTAAAGAAGACATGACAACACTTCGTGTATCTGATTTCTATAAATTTGGGAAAGAGGATTGGTCCACTTAAACTGAGCTTTTCTGACGCGTTTTGTCTGTTGAAGAAGATAAGCAACAGGAAATGCTTTGTTATCTTCATGACAGTTGGAAAATACTGACCCAATAAAAACCACCTTGAAGTAAGGCTTCCCCTTACACTCAGGAGGACCCACACAACAGCTGGCTTAGCAGTGTGTGCTTGGAGAACCTGCATCTGCCTTTGCTCTGGTCATGCTGCTCCACTTGGGGGAGGCCTCAGTGGGCCCAAGCATTGTTCTCACTTGAGGTCAGTCTACGCTTCCACTTGTAGACTCTACGACAAGTACTTAACTCTCTACCTGCAGTTTCTTCTTAGAGCCATTGACTGCCCTTCCAGACCAGTGCTGGCTTCACTTTCAGAGGCCACTTTCTGGGAGACGGACTATAAGAAGAGCATTTGCCTCCAAGTGTTACAGAGGCCTAGTGGCCGTTGGCTGCAATGTGTGCATTCATAGTAATCAGGGTTCTAGAGAAGTGATGCAAATCATGGGCAGGTACACACGGCCCTTTGAGCTCAGGATGGAGCAATGATTGAATGGAGACTAGATTGCCCTCTAATGTTCCTCTGTGAAACTAAGGAACCAGTCGTGTATAGTATTACCTTCAAGACTGGGGAGAGAGAGAGACCATATTTAATTGGACCATTGTTGGGTTGATTTACATATTTAGATAGTTGGTATGAGTCCAAGCCTGAAAATTCCTGGAGCCTGGATGACTCCCTGGTCCCATTCAGCATATGCAAAATCCCATGGAAGAAAAGATTATATATTCCTTTCTCAGTTTCTTTAAGCCTATCTGACAAGATGCTTTTGTGCATGTCCCAACTCAAATTATACTGAACTGTTAAAACTAAGTAAATTGTAAAGTACAGTGACCTTATAAACCAGTAAGAATGCGCTATCATTCCCATAATCAGAACACTTTCAGGGAAATGGATGGGCTGATATTTTCATAGACTGCTTGAATCACTTTTGGGAAAGTACGAGGTGATTACCATGACAGGATGACTGTTCATTCTCTTAACAGTTTCCAACATGACAATGGTTAACTCTAATCTAGTCTTACTTTAATGCAGGCCCAGTATATTTAATTCTACCTATTTCCTGTGTGCAGTTCCCTGTGTAGTACATTATGAACTCACCAGTACCAGACTCAAATTAAACCGACGGGGAAAATTGCAGACACATGAAGTTGAAGGTGGGGAGAAGATGGAATATTCCCAGAGGCTAGATATTCCTTTATCCCATTGCTGAGAATATGACCTCTTGATTAATTTTTTAATTTATTTTATAGTTTATTTAAAGAAAACTTTCAAAAAATCACACATGATGAAATTAACCAGACCCAAAGTCTACATAGCTCAACGAACGTCTACACAGTCAGAAAAGCCATTCAGAGAGGAAGCTTCCCACTGGATTTTACACTTTTATACACGATCGAGTGTGTTTCTAGGCATGCATCCATCACTAGAACAAAAGTCCTATTGAAAGGGAACCTTGAAAAGCTATCTTTATTTCCCCTTCATGTTCGTATCTACATCCATCCTTCCTCATTTCAATATTTAATATTTGTTGTTCTCCTTCCTCCTTGTATTAATTTCTTTTATATTTTTTTCTTAACAATCATTAAATTCTGTTGCCATCCTTTATTTTTCCCTAGAGTCCATTTAATTCCCACTGCTTCACAAGGCACCTGTCCCATGCATGTCACCTCATTCTGTACAGATGACCCAGTTTCAGGAAAGTGTTTTTCTGCATCCTAAATCCACTGTGAGGAAACAATTGTATTTCTTTATTTCTTTCTGTGTGTTCATTATTTATAAACATAACAAAAATTTACCAAATCATTTCTACTTGCACAGATATTATTGATTTTTATGGTAATTTTATAATAGCACATCTCTTTCACTTAAAAACTATTCTTTTTAAAGTCTGAGTAATTGTTCCAATATCTGGAAGTTAGGTTACAATATTAAATATTTTCCCCAAAGGGATTCAAGTACGGTGTTCCGGCAATGGGAATGTAAGTGTATTTCTCACTTTTTAATGAGATCACTATACTGTATCATTCATTTCATTGTTAACACTTTTGTTTAATTTTTGACAATTCCATACATATTTATAATGTACTGAGAACTAACTCATCCCATTCACTCTTTTATTCCTTCTTATTCCTGGCCTCTAAGTGCTCCTAAGAAAAGAGCCTAATAATCCTTCTCTTCATTTCATTTCTTAGATACTGCTTTTTGCGTGTACGGGCCTCACGAAGGTGGCCACAGCCACTGCTGCTGTGCGTCTGTGATCACATTGGCCATACGATATCCAGAAGACAGTGCTCTATGGGCCTCTTCTTCATCCTCCGACTTTGGCACTTTCTGTGGTGTGCCTGGGTCTTCGTGGGGAAGGTGTATGATGTATATATTGTGTTCAGGGCTGCACTCATCTCCGGTTTATTCTCAGTGATTTGAATCTGTATTAACCACCAGCCATTGCAAAAGGAGACTTATCTGGCCAAGTCAGTATTTCTTTTCACTGATACACCTAGCTCAGCAAATGGGGAAGCCAGGTTACCATGATTGCTACTGCAATGACAGCTATGACATTTCCAAATTCATGAACCCAGGGCATATTTACTTTTTGATTTCGGTTAAGTCTCACTCGTGGAGTTAAGACTTTTGTAATATTTTATGGTAATTCTGATCACTTGTCAGCAGATGATCATCTTAAAATTCTTTTCATATAATTATCTTCCTACAAGATTTGCTTAAACAAAGAAATCATCTTTGCTTACAAAGCTTTCTAAAAGCCTCCAATACCAAACTTTCCCTTTAATTACTGCCTTCCAGTAATTTGGGGAGATAGTCTAAGCCCCTCAAGCCTCAGTTTCCATGTCTGTAATTGGAGTGGTGACACCTAACCTCCAGGGTTCCTATAGGCACGGGAGGAGGAGCACACTGGCATCCTGGAGCAAACAGCAGCAGCATCTCCACCATGACCTGCCACTCCTCAGCAAAACTGTCTCCCACAAAAGGGAGACACGTGGTTTCATTTTAGCCCTTCACTTGAAGAGTCAAATTGTACTTTCCAGTAAACATTTATTATTTCTAAATTGATTTCCTTTGCAACTGGTTGGACTATCTAGTTATATATCAATTTGGGTGGATACTTTTTTTCCTTTTGGTATATTATATTTCTCCCTGCTTTTGTCAAGAGAAGAAAGACATAGCTTTTTCTTCTACAACAGATGGGAATAGCAATTAGAGGCAGCAATAATCCCGACCCTCAGTGGCAGGCCAGTTCCACTGCGCAGAACTGGGATGCAAGATGACCTAAGTCACTATAAGTGCAAAATTGCCCAAAGCAATCCCCTCTATTAAAAGGAAATTCACCAGGTGTCTGCCCCAAAGCCAACCTAACAGCACACAGAATGGCTGCTCTATGGTGTTTTCATTTTGTTATATCCAGGAAATGACTACATTTCCATGCTTCCCTCCCCCACTCTCTAGCATCTCGCTAGCTAAGCACTAAGTGCTTCTTGATGTTAACTATCCAAGTTGTCTTAGCTACGGAAGGAGAGGCCTCTCCCAGTCTCTTGAAGGCTGGCATTAATTCCATAATTGATATTCTATTGATAGATGACTTTAGTAGATACAAGATATTTTTCGTTAGAAGTCCTTCTGGTTATGGGTACATTTGGAAATGATGGCTTTGAAAGCATTTATGCTCTTTTGTGAAAATTCCTCATTATATTAACATGAAATGATAGGCCTTATTCCAATCTAGTTTGGGCATCTACTAATCTTAGCCAAATGATTGTGTTCTGCATTGATCACAAATAAAGATAAGAGCATAATGGCGTTTCTATTTCTAAAGACCAGAGTTGTGCATGTGGTAAGTTCAGTTGATGTTTATATTGAATACTGACCTGACCAAAGAAAGAGACAGTCATTACCTTGGATCTTCCCACATGTATCTGTGTTGTGAGGAGGGGGAGAGAGATACTCCTATTCTACACCTATCTGTACACTTGATATTTTCAGAAAATAGAGCCTTATTTTTCCCCTTATGGTTTTTATCTTTAAATGCCTTGTTTTGTAAGTGGTTAATCTTCTCTGTTGTTACACAGAATCTTTTGGATCTTTCCATAAAGATAAAGGAATATTTTATACTTGTCTATAATTTACCCAACTTCAAAATTGTCATTGGCACATGAGTATTGTGTATCTGTAATATATTCCATATCATTTGTGCACACACACACACACACACACACACACACACACACAGAGCCGTTTTCTTTTCTTCATAATGAGAACCTTTCCAGTAAACTTTTAAAATGCTCAGTGCAATTTTAATAACTCTACTCAGATACTGTACATTAAACTTTCAAAACATTCCTCTATAGATCTGAAATTCTAGACTCTTAACAGCCTCTTCCCAGACCATTGCAACAAGCACGATAGTTTGAGTTTCTGTGACTTTCAATAGTGTTGATTCCTCACATTGATCAATTCATATGTTGTTTGTCTTTCTGTCCTGGCATATTTCTGTTTGCATAATCCTCTAGTGTAGCTATTTTATCGAAAAGTGCCAGAAAGTTTTCTTTTTTCCCTTCTTCCTCCCTTCCTCCTTCCTTCCCTCCTTCCTTCTTTCTTTCGTTCATTTCCTGAGACATGTATGGTTGTCCTAGAACTATGTAGACCAGGCTGGCCTCAAACTCAGCGATTTGCCCACCCCTGCTTCTTGCATATTGAGGCTAAAGGTGCATTTCACTATGCTGGCTGAGATTTTATTTATTTAATGTGGACTAATATGTCATTGTTTATATAGGCATACATGGAATTTTTCTGTATCCTTTTATCTGCTAGCAGACATACTATACTATGCAAAATGCTGAAATAGAGTAAGGGAAAACTTATCTCTTGGTAAACTGATCTCATTTTCTTTGAATATATATGGTTAGATTACTGGATCAAGAGAGTCTTATTTTTAATTTTTCAACAGATTCACACTATTACCCATACTGCCTGTACCAATTTACATTTCCACCAGTAATATGCCCAGGGTCCCTTTTCTCCACATCCTTGCCAACATGCATCTTTGTCTTTGACAATAGACAATTTTAGCAGACATAGGATATGAAGAGAACAATCCAGGATAAATAATGATGGCCGTGGCTTTTCCGAACTGGGAATAATGACATGACTGGACTGAACAGGTAGGTTTTCTTCCTATTTTCTACCTATGTGTTTCTGAGATTCTACCATTATTTAAACGTATTCACTGCATCTTGGTCCTAAGTCATGTGAATGGCCTGGAGTTTGACTGCTGTCCAGGGGATTTGGCCTTCCTAGTTTCCAGTTTGGGGATGAGAGCAGAAAGTAGGATCGTTTTAGAAGAACTGCTTTGTTGTTCATTTGTGCTTAGAAAAACTAGGGACTGAAAAACAATTGCCTTCAAATAGTGACATTTGGCCAGGGAGGACAAAACACCACTCAAGTAACAGGAGGACCACAGCTCTAGGAGAGGAACTAGGAACTGTCTTGCAACTCAAATGGCCCCCCGATTTCATAAATAAAAGTGGTTTTGCTACTGCTTGTTTCCAGGACTGGAGATTGATCCTGGGAACTCCAATCTGGGTGAGGGCTGTACCACTGAGCCATATGTCCAACCTTGTTGTACATTTTACAACCTGGTCTCACTAACGTACCCAAGCTTCCTTGAAGACACTCTGTATTTTGAGCATTTGAACTTGCAATCCTTCAGCTGCAGCCTCCCACAGAGTGATGGTTACACCCCTGCACCACCAACCCAGCCTGGAAACAAGGTGTATTAAAACAGAAATGCCCACTAATTTACATGGTGTTTTGGTGCTGCAGAAGCAGTTATATTACTGTAGACATATTAAATGGACCACAAAGCTTAGAATAGTTCATTGCCCTTTATGCAAAAAAAGTCTGACCTAATGTATAGATGCTTTTCTTATAAAACTATTTTGTAACTTGCAAGTCAGGAAATTCATATGAAAGTCTATAAAAAGAAGTGAGCGTCCAGCGACTAGATCATCTTACTAAGTCAATATTACAATCCTGTATGAAGATGGGAAAACGACTTGAGGAACTTTGGGAACGGTTCTGTTTTTGAGCACAGTGGTAAGCAAGTGGCTGTCCCTTCTTAGTGTACAGGATTAATTACTTCAAGGAAATGCTCTTGGCTTCAGCCATTCTGAAAGTGAATCACATAGTCTCACTTCCCACTAACCAGAGTGCCCAAAAAAGACATTAAAAATCTTTGGAAACAAAAAGAATGTTTCATTTTATTTTTGTTTTTAAATTTAGTTTATTTTTTACTATCTTTCCTTTTAAGTGGCTTGAGAGATATTAAAAATATTGGAGCAGCCTGAGAATCCAACTTCAGGAAAAAAAATAGCCCCACAAACTCAGCATGTTAGAAGTTCAAAAGGTCTGTTGCTCAGTCACTATTAATCTCTCTATACATATTTTATTTAACCTTCTGTAAATATTGTTATTGTAAAGTGCTTTGGACAGGCTAATGGATTGTAATGTTTTGTTAATGGAAACAAAGACAATACTGCAGAAGGCAAACAGAAGATGAGAAGATGGGGGAAGTGAAGGGTGAAGACCTGGGGCAGAGCCTGAGTTGTCTAGGGGAGGTGAGACTGGGATATTGCGTGAATCTGACTTCTTCATTAACAGACCTGGAGGATTGCCAGAGCATTGTAACGACATCACTGGACTTGGGGGTGATGATCAATCCATCATTCCAGCCTTTCCTCCCCTCCCCTCCCCTCTCCTCTCCTCCTCTCTCTTTTCCTCCCTTCCCCTCGTCTCCCCTTCTCTCCTACCCTCCCTTCCTTGCTTAAAAGGGAAGCACAGTGATTTTTTTTCTTATTATAGTTTAGTCTCTTTTAGTTCTGGCTAATCAAAATAACTTCAGCCTATCTTAATAAGAAGTGTTCCTGCGCTAACACTGTGTTCCTCTACAGTGGGTGTACCCAACAGGTTGCTTTCAAGGATCTACATACCCATCTCCCAACTTTTCATCACGCCTTAGCAGCCCTCTAAAGTTATTTCTTAGGGGTTTCTGGGGTACAATCTGTGTCTTGTGGACTCCTTCCCCATTTTGTTAAAGAGCAATATTGTTTGAACTGGAGGAGAAATTTCTCACCCCTCCCTTTCTCCCCATTCTGTCTTCCTCTTTTTCTCTTACTTCCTCTTTTGTTGTTGTTTTTTGTGATTCTCACAGCAAAAATCTGCCCCCAGGACTGTCTGAGTCCACACTGGCTGCCCTGCTGATGGTGCAGGTGTGTGGGAGCCCTCCTCCACATGGTCTCCACAGCAACCCGCCACTCTAATCTGCTGAATATGAAAAGAAGAAACAGAAAGAGAAAAGCCATCCACCCCCTTCTGCTCCATCCATGAGTCCAAAAGAAGGATACCGTCTCCAGGCATTCCTGATAATCCCCCAGCCATTGCCCTGGCAACAGTCACAGGGAGCTGGCGTGGCCTGTGGAGAAAGCAGTCACTGTCTCTAGCTCAGGCGGCTTCCTCCTCCTCCTCCTCCTCTTCTCCCACCATGGATCTCCTAATAGCCCCTAACAATTGTGCACCCCACTTTTGGCCCACTGCCCCATGCCCTCCAGCCTTCCAGTGGGTCACTGACAGAGAATGTCGAAATCCACATATTTTTTTTCTCCTAATGGTACTGAAATGATACTTACATGCATACATGCATGCTTCTAAGCGTATGTAGATGTGATTATGTATGTGTAAGCATGTGCCTATGCATAGATTTGAAAACCTCTTCCCTCTAGGCCCCCTGGAGATGAGCTGTGTTTACATGCTAAATGAAGAAGTGGAGAACATTTCTTATCAAAGCTAAGAGCTTGGAAAAGCCACTGCTTGCAACTCCCATTCTCTCAGCTGAGCTGGCTGAGGAGGTTTGCAGAGCCCTTTGCTCTGAGCCTCATACCCAGCAGTGAAAGCTCTCATTTGTCTTAAGGCCATCATGTTGATGCAGCTGGCTTTGACACTGCTTACCTCAGCATTTTTTTTTTTTTTTTTTTTTTTTTGGTTGAAAGACAGAAGGCTTCCTTGTGATCCCAGCCTTGTCCTATCAAATGACACTCAGCCTGGGTTTGGGTGACTTATTTACTGGCACTGGACCAGTAAAAACAAAAATGAACGTTCACAACTAATAAATCCTCATGCTTAGATAGCTAGAGCCACGGTGCTGGGATTACACCAGAATGCTCAGACCATTACTGGAGGGCTCCCAGGCTGTGCAGAACCTAATAAGTCAGAGGAGGAAAAGGGACCACACCAAGGAGCAGAGAAATTGTGTGCAGTGTGGGTTTCAGACACTGAATCCCTTTTATCTGCAATCTACTGTGTGCTTCCTCGGTTGGGGATTCTAGAGGCAGAAATGGGGTTCGATGTGCTGGCGTCATCAGGATGAGCATGCTAAGCTTGCCACCTTGACCTTTCTTAAAAATCAAGCCACACCCATCTTCAGGAAGATGAAAGAGACCAGCTAAGATTCTAGACAGCGCAATCACAGCTTTTCAGAGAACTGAAAGGAGCTATTTTTATAGAGGGCATGAGGTCAAGAATGTTTAGCAAACAAATTGAATGTCATCTACTCTCAGAAAATTCCCTAAGGATCGTCCTTCTCCCAGGCCCTTGTGGAAAGTGAGGGCACCTCTGAGAGGCGGGTGTGTGGTTTTTAACTTGTTTCAGAATTGATCTTTCATGTAGAAAAACATTTTTATGTTAATATAAATCCAGAAGAATCCCACCATATAATATTGATGTCAGCCAATACTCTCCTTATTCCATGACTACTTCCGATTCTCTGAGAACCCACACTTCCTTTTTATGGTTAGCGCTATTGATGCAGCTACCATTGTGTCACAGTGGAAACCCTCATAGGATTTAACCTAATGAGACAAAATAGAGATTAAAAAGTGGGAATTTTTTTAACTATAACTCAAATGGTCTTTCTCTACATTAATAGGCATTTGACTCTTTGGAAAAGTGACAGACTGTCATTCATTTCTCTCTTCCTTTTTCAATTTGACTTTGTTTTCATGACTGAGAGACTACCACAGAGAATATTGACTGGTGGTGACATAGTAGAACACAGCCACGAGTAGTTCTACTTGTTTGTACAATGCCTTTAATATATGTTGTTGCCACTGTTATTTGCCTGTAACATCCCATCACTACAAA
Organism: Rattus norvegicus; assembly: GCF_021556685.1. Classification (NCBI taxonomy): domain Eukaryota; kingdom Metazoa; phylum Chordata; class Mammalia; order Rodentia; family Muridae; genus Rattus; species Rattus norvegicus. The sequence continues at coordinate 101,902,062 of NC_141538.1, forward strand.
AAGAAAAATCCATAATAAGTGGACAACGTGAGCTATGTTTTCCCAAAACACCCAATGAAAGAACAGATTACAACTCTTTCAGAGCTCTGCGGAATTATTATCTTTGAAGGCTTTGACAGTGCCATCCTTAAACTTGTGAAGGAAAAACCGGAGGATGAATCGAATGGGCATAGACCAGCTCAGTCCCCGTAAAGCTTTTAGAATGTTTGCTGTCTGTCTACTAATGAAGCAACTGCTTCAAATGCCTTTAAAAATTCCCAGGGTTGAAATGTAATCTCTCTGTTATTGAATAGCGTTAGACACCCCTGTCCTCTTCAGGGTGTATGTGTGAGTGTGTGCGTGTGTTGGGGGGAGGTTGAGAGAGAGGGAAAGAGAGAGAGGTATATTCTCTCTACTCATTGTCTCTAAGGAGAATCCAATACTGTGTATGTGTGTTCATATGTGTATATGTGTGGGTGGTATATGCCTTTGGATATGCACATCCATGTGTATGCATGCAGAGTCCAGAGAAGGATGTCATTTATCTTCCCTGTCCTGAGACAAGGTCTGTCACTGAACCATTTTTATTAGACTTTTACCTGGGTGCTAGATTTAACACAGGTCCTTGTGTTTATAGAGCATGCATTCTTAACTACTGAGCTATCTTCTAGTCCCAAGGATCAATTACCTTATGATTGTTTAAACTTTTAGGAAATAAGCTATTATTAATTTAAAGAATTTAAATCTTGTGCAAGTCCTCTATTTCTTTTTATGATTCTTCTTCATTAACTGTTTTGTCTATAGAGGAAGGTACATTTTTTGTGCTTCTAGAATTCATAGATAGGGAGACAGGTACATAATATTTAATACCCAATTTTTACTGAGTGCTTGCTATGACCGAGATGCTATCACACCATTTCCAGAGTGTTAATTCACTCAAGTCTTAAAACAACTCTGTTAGACAAGTAGCAGTATTCTGTCCTAAATGAATCAAGGTGTACATGATTATGTTACCCACCCAAAACTACGTTTTAGCATTATTTATAAAGAAGTACTTTAAAAAATCAAACCATCCTCATGTTTATAAGGTACCGAGTTTAGCATCCTCAACACACAGTCAAGAATCAAATCTTCCAAGAGGAAAAGGCAGAGGAGGTTTCAATGGGGGGAATTTAGAGTTCAAGAGTAGGCCTGGAGGTAGTACACAACTCCTCCGGGTTTCTAAGCACCTCCATTTATGTAAGGGTCAATATGTTTTCAATCAAGATATTTCTAAGGACGGCTGTTTGTACTGCCATTTATATGCCCTTCACCTTACTTAGTTTAGATTATTTGAAATTTAAACGAGTCGTTTCTAAAGCATGTATAAGAACACGCTTAGAAAAACATGCACGGTATTTGGTATACCTCTTTAAATTTTTTCATTTTCAATATTATTTTTAAATTTTGCAAATAAAAAAAATTAATCAGATGCAAAGTCTCCACAGCTAGGTGATCATCTACAGAGTCGCAGTCGTCGCCGGGAGGCTGTGCAGCTTCACGGTGGATTTTATACTTTCCCTTTAAATATATTTTATGAGTTTATCCAACACCAAAAGTGAAAAATCTATGACAGATTCAGAATTAGAAAAACAGTGAGCTCCATATACTTTTTATAACATTCAGCTCATCTTCCTCTCCTAATATTTGGCATGTCCTGGTTTTCTTCTACATTTAAAGTGTACCCAGGTGCACATTTGTTTACACATATATTTATGGCTGGATTTCACATATGAGGGAGAACATTTGGAATTTTTTCTTGCTCAGATTGCATGGTGCTACTTAATATCATACATTCAGAATCTACCCACTTTCCTAAAAATTTTGATTTTATTTTCCTTTGTACCTAAATGGCAAATGCTCATTACCCAGCCTAAGTGTGGATGGATGACTAAAAGTCCTTATCATTATTAGTAAAGGGATTAATGAATACAGCCATTGTGGGTATCAGTTTAGTGATTTCTCCCAAAATGTTAGTAAACAACAAGTTTAGAACCAAAGTATAATTCTGCTTTTTTCACTCTTGGACTTACACACACACAGGAAACTCCATACCCTAATGTGGAGATATTTTCGCCTCCATGATTTTTGCTGCTTTATCCACTATAGTAAAGAATTGGAACCAAACTAGTTGTTCATCAATAGATGAATGGTACATTCAGGTTGGTGCTGTGTTATAATCAGAAACTCACACAGAGCTTTGATCTAGTGGCAGCATAATCAAAACTATGAGAAAAACCACTCTGTGGTGGAGCCGAGGGAAGACAAAACAGTGGTACTAAGGCAGTCCTCTCTTGAATCAGTAGAGCTTCAGTCTTAGATGAACGACCCAGGTAGGCTGTGATGAAAAGAATAAATAGCAAGCAAAGGTGTGGTAGAATCTTACCCTTGCTTCATGTAGAAGATAATGTCTCTATCAATGCAAGGGATCACAGAAGGCATTAAGCTGCAATGGAAGATGAGACAGTTATCCAATATAGACATCATTGTCAAAACCCTGGGAGACGCTGCTATAGAGGCTGCTGACCAAGAGCTGAATAGCATCATTCTAAGGATACTAAGGATGCAGAATCCATAGACTCTGACCCTGAATCATACATAGAGCTTCCTGAGAAAGGAAAAGGGACCTGGGCTAGAATAGATGACTACTGTAGGTTGACATTCAGGATGACTAAGGTACTTGCAAGAGAGGTAGTGTGTTTTCCATAGCTACTTTGTGAAGATTCACAGAATAATAATCTGTTGAAGGCACTGTCTGAATCCCAGGAACAGAAAGATTTTGTATTCACGAATGAAAGGAAGGATTTTATGAAATAAGAGCATATGGAAGCATCAACGGAAAACAAGACATGGAGGAAAACCTAGTGGATATGGAAGAATTTGGGGAACTAAAAGAACACATAGCAATTAGGCAAAACATCCTATAGGACTACTTAATCAAAGACTGTAGATAATGAATGGAACCAGGAAAATCTTTTAAAAGCAGAGATAAAAAAAAAGCCCTTTTTCTTAGTTCAGATACACTGAACTAAGGATACAAACAAAGAGCTAATAATTTCTTTCTATGGCTTCTAGTCCATCATCAGAGCTAATCTCCATTTTTGACACTGTCCAATTGATTTCATTGCACCAATTCATTATTAACACTGATCCTTAAATACACACACACACACACACACACACCACACACACACACACACACACACACACACACACACACACACACAGAGCTTACTGTCAAGCTTTGGAAGCATAACTGACTACCTCAACTCTGTAGAGGTCTTCAAGAACATTCAGTTGCCTGAAAACTGCAGGTACTGTCAATCACTGATTTAAAAGCACCATTTCCTGTAAAGGTTTGTTCTGCAGAAGGCTAAGTAGAGGGGAGATCATGGATCCTAATTATATCCTTTGTTCTAAAGTTGCTTTTGAGAAATGAACATCTAGCTTCTGTTTCTTAGCCTTCAATATTCCACTGTTGGAGAGGAAGCATTTGGGCCACAGAGGAAAGTCACTTCTGGGACAATACACTTCCCTTACAAATGTTTAGCAATAAGGAGACTGTGAACTGCAGGCCTAAGTAAGCAGGACGCTGCTTGTGTGTGAAGCCTGTGTAGGAGAACAAATTGAAAAAAAAAAAAAGTGTTAATTACAATGCTCTACCTGACAAAATTATGATGAAATGAGGCACCTTCCCAGCATTTATTTGATTTTTCATTTCATCTTTATGAATACTGGCAATTGTTTGCATGTGTACTAAAGTTCTCATTTTAGAATAGACCCTTTCTTGGTTTTGTGACTGTAAAAGAAATAAAACTTTGTCCCTGGGACAAACATATGTCTGATGTTTTGTTTAACTTTATAAACAGCTCATTTTTCTCTGGTGCTCAGACTATGGAAGGGGCACGGGCAGATATACATCAGAAGAAAGGCCAGAGACACCCTAGTTCTGTCTCCATAAACAGGGATATTAAAGATATTAAATCTGTGAAATGCATAGGCGACCAATTCAGATCACAAGAATAGTAAGATGATGGTTCCCTATGGGAATAATTCCATTGCTGAAGAGAAATCAACACTGTTAGGAGGCAGTTCAGGTAGCCTTACCTTGGGAGTCTAGTAAGTGCAGGCCAGGGGTGCTGCTAAACACCCTGTAATGTACAGACAACATGTTCATGGCATTGAAGATTAAAATTGCCTTAAAGGCAAAAAGACAACACATGGATTAATGCTGACACTTCTAGGAGAAAGAGATAGCCTTCGTGTCCCAATTCTCAGTGGTGGACAAGTCCTTCAAGAAGCATTACTTTTGGAATAAGAGATAAATGGCGAATAAAGGTGTCATCATTATATGCTCATTGTTGCTCACTTAATCACACTCGGTGCAGCCATACTTCCTGAGTACTCACATAACATCTGAAGTAATGGAAAGCCTTCACCTTGAGATCGACATTTTCTTTATAGATTGTCCTGGGTCACAGAACAGGCAGTCTTGGACAGGGGTGACATGCTAGAGATTGTCCCTGAAAATAACGACTCACCCAATATCTAACACTAGGCACGGAGAACCTAGTCAGGAGTCTAAAAGGAGCTTGTCTGCAGCAGGAACTACTCACACAGGCTACAACCGGTTTCTATCTGTTACCAGGAGTTCACCGGTAAAACAGTTAACCTAAGTGCAGTCTCCTTGTTGCTGCACCTGGTATCTACTGTACCTAACCACTCACTACCAAACCTATGACAAGGAAATGGTGAAGCCCACAATCAGCATGCCCAGGGAGAGCCGAATGTAGCATAACACCCAAAAGATGCATGAGTTTTTTTCATAGTATAATAAAGCAGGCAGGTCTGCTATGGGCATAGAATCCACTCCTTCACATGACCCAGAAGACTAACACATGAGTTTTAAGATGCTAGATCCAGAAACCAGGTCTTGGGGGCACTTGGTAGAGTGCTTTTCAGGCTGGGCTATGTGGGTCTCTTTTCTCCCCAGGGTTGATGGACACCGGCCCACAAGGATGAAGGGAGCTGAGTCCGCAAACTGGGTTTGAGTGTGAAAAGTAAGAGTGGCACACTGGGACCAGCTTCAGGGAGACAAATGAACAAATCAATGGTTATGTAGTTTTAGGGAAGTAGGTAGGAATATTCAGGGTAGGCAATACCTGATTAGCATGGAGAGGCATTCCAGAATCTCAGGTGCCTGCTCATAGGGCTCTTATTGGGAGAAAGGTATCTGAACGTGTACTCTAACCAAGGCTATGGGACATTATGCAAGTAGAGGTGCGTGTGTGTGTGGGGAGTGTGGGGGGTTGAGTCATTTTCTCATTTCATTTTTGTTCCCATTAAATTTAGTGAGGTATAAGTGACACAACGTATTGGATTCAGTAAGATTTAACAAATACATACACCTACTCTCTTATTTTCCTTTCTGTTGTGAAAAGAAAACCTTGGTAACAGCAGCTTAAGGGAATAAGTTTATTTGATTTAAAACTTAAGGTAGTAATGAATGGCTGTAGGGTAATCCAGGTGTCAGAAACTTGAAGCAGCTAGTTATATCACATCCACAGTCAGGAGCATTGAGCAATGAATTAATGTATGCATGTCTTGCTCTGCTCACTTCCCTACTCTTACATAGTCTAGGATCTCAAATTAGGGAATGAGGTCACAGCCACTGTGGGTACATCCCATACCCACTATGGGTATATCCTCTCAAGTCAACTCATACAATCAACTAATGCCCCACAGAAATGTCCACAAGCCAACCTGATTTAAGCAACCTCTCACTGAGACTCTCTTTCCAGGTGATTCTACAGTGTGTCTCATTGACAAAACTATCACATCTTTGAAGCAATCACTAAGAAATACTGACTATATTGATTATCTCCATAATTCACTTATATCCCTTTGCTAACCTAGCCCTTGGGATGAAGTAGGTAATCAAATCTTTGTTCCTTCTTTATCAGACGGCTTTATTGTTAAATGGGCTTTTAGAGTTTCTGTCTATAAATCCCTTTTTAAAGTCACATATTATTTTCAAGTAAGTTCTTCCAGACTTTGGCAAGTATTTTCATCCTATCAATATATATTTTTAAAATAGAAGTTTTTAATTTTGCTTAAATCAAATTTGTATATTTTTAGCTTATACTTAATGTTGTATTTAAGAAAAAATGTTGCCAAACTTACATTCACATAAATGTTTCTTTTTTCCCCAACAAATGCTATGGTCTTGGTTTTGTAAGTGTTGAGGTGTGAGAATTAATTTTCATTATCAACTTTACTAGGTTTTGAATCTTCTAGGAGATACACTCTGGGCCTGTCTCTAAGGACATTTCCTGAGAAGTCTAACTGAGGGACTATACTCTCTGTGGCCAGAACCTTTGCATGGGCTAGGGATTTGGATCAATCAAAATAAGAAAAAGGAGAAAACAAAGCAAACAACAATGTCGCTCTCTCCTTGCTTCCTGAATGCAAATACAATGCAACCAGCCACCTCAAGCTCCTGCTGCTGCAGCTGCCCTGTCTTCCTATGGTGAACCTCATCTGCTCAAACCAGGAGTCGAAATAAACTCTTTCTTCTTTAACCGGATTTTCTCCAGGTACTTTTTTCTCAAGTAGTTAGAAAAATAATTAACCCATAAACTATGTGTTTAGGTCATCATTGTTGCTGAGATGAAATGCCATGACCAAAGCAAGTTGAAAAGGAAAGGTTTTAGTTGGCTTTCACTTCCATCAGAAAAAGTCAGGACAGGAACTCAAACAGGGCAGGAACCTGGAGGCAAATGCTGATGCAGAGGCCATGGAGACTTGCTCATCATAGCAAGAACCCAGGACTTTTCAGTCCTGGGACAAGCACCATCCACAATGGATTGGGCCCTCCTCCATTAATCACTAAGAAAATGCCCTACAGGCTTGTCTACAGTCCAATCTTACAAAGGCATTATTTTTCCTTTCCTTTTCTTTTTTTATTCAACATAACATTTTTATTGAGTCTTTGAAACTTTCACATTATATGACCAATCACATTAACTTCTCAGTCCTTCCATATCTGCTCCACTTCCCTTGTCTCCTATCCTCAACAAAAGGACAACAAATAAACAGGTGAAATACCTTTGAGAAAGAGGGACTTGGAAGGCTTCTCTGTCAACTCCCACTCCCCCAAACACCTCCCACACACACTCAGAGTATCACCTTAAGCAGGAAGCCATTGAAGAGAACTCTCAAAAGGTGTGATAAGGATGCTGAGGTTTAACTCTCCAAAACTGATGGCTTCCAATGGGAGTTCAGGAAGGAAAAGACATTTCTATTTAAGGGCAGACCACAGATAATTTGACCATTCTCCAGGGAATATATAGATTACACAAATTGGAGGCATTTTCTTAATTGATGTTCCTTTCTCTCAGATGAATTTAACTTGTGTCAAGTTGACATAAAAGTATTCAGTACAGTACAGATAAAACCATACTTTCTCCTCCTTATTATTTTTCTATCTTTGTAAATTTCAGATATATGTGCATGAACACATATGTAAGTGTGTTTATTTCTTGAGTTACTGAGCCTTCTGTTGCTGTGAGGGCAGAGTTGATGCTGTCAACCCTTAATGACAAATAAGGCTTTTTGGCTCACTGTTTCTAAGGTCCATGGCTTCTTGACCTCACTGGTTTTAGAACTGTGATAGCATAGTATATCATGATAAAATGTGGAAGAGGAGGTCTGTTTACCTCTTGAAAGACAGGGAGTGGAAGGAGAAAGAAGGCAGAAGTCCCACTGTTTCAGGTCAGGAACAAGTAATACAACTTCATTTCCTTAAGCTCCAATTCTAAAAGCTCCTACAATCTCTCAATACACCCATAGGCTGGTGAGCAAACCTTTGACATATGAACTTTTGAGGTATGATTCAGATGCAGCATTTCTGAACTCTATTTGAGGTGTCCGTTAATATAACCATTACAGTGTTTTTAACCATGTGGGCTTATCTATGTCTACCCCAGATCCCAAATAATAATATGGGAGGCTTACATTTATTTACAGTGCATATGGCCTTAAACTAGGCTTGGTCCTTGATTGGCTCTTAACTTAAATTAACCCATTTATACTAAGCTAAGTTCTGTCCATATGGCTGGTTACCTCTCCTCAGTTTCATATGTCCAACTTCTTCCTAGTCTCAGAGGCCAATCTCCTGCCTGGCTCTTTCTGAGCATTTCTATCTCTGTCCAGAAGTCCTTCCTGTTCTCCCTTGCTCTGCTATAGACTATTCAGTTTTTTAGAGACAGGTGATGCTTTTACTCACTCCACAAGTGATTATCCCTATGCAGTGTGTTTATTATTTTATCTTCCTAATACAGTTTTGAAATCAAATAGCACAAAATATCCATGTATGAGAAAAGGGGTACAGGATTGGTTATGGAGAGAGGGGGTAGGATAGAAGCCCAGAGGGCCAAGAGAACAAATGAAAATATGTAGTCTTTGGGGTGGGGTGTGTATGGAAGTTGGGTGAACCCTCTAGAAAGTACCAGAGACTCAGGAGGTAAGAGAGTTTCAGGACTCCATGGGGGCGACCTTAGCCAAAATACACAATGGGGTGAGGGAACTTGATGAGTCTCCCTCCAGTAGATAGACAGGACCTCAAGTGGAGGAATGGGGTTACTAACCCACAGTCAACAGTTCTGTCTAAATATAGAACTGTTCCTGTCTAAAAGAATTGCAGGAACAAAAAATGAGAAGAGACTGAAGACAGGAGCCTAGCATGGCTGTCCTCTGAGAAGCTGTACCAGCAGCTAACTGAGACAGACGACCAGTACTTACACCCAACCATTGGACTGAAGTCAGGGACCACTATGGTTGAATTAGGAGAAGGATTGAAGAAGCTGGAGAAGAGACTGACCCCATAGAAAGACCAGCAGTCTCAACTAGCCTGGATCCCAGGGAGGTCCCAGAGACTGAGCCATCACCAGGTAGGATGCATGGGCAGATCTGGGAGCTTCCCACCTGAACACCCCCTCACGTGCCCCCTCCCCACTCTGCCCATATATAGCCGAGGTCAGCCTGGTCTGGCCTCAGTGGGAAAAGATGTGCCTTCACCTAATCCTTGAACCTAATCCTTCAGAGACTTGAGGTCCCAGGAAATGGAGAGGTCTGGGGAGGGGGACATCACTCTCTCAGAGGCAAGGGGGAGGAGAAGTGGGATGAAGAACTGTGGGAGGAGGGACCAGGAGAGGAGACCAGGAGGGGGAGCAATGGCTGGAATGTAAATAAAATAATTCTTTAAAAAAATATTTATTCTGTGAGCTTTGTATTTTTATATGATTTTATTATAATCAGGTTTTTTTTAATTGCACACAGGAAAATGCTGTATTTTGACTGAAATTTTGTTGAAGGCATAGACCAGTTTGACAAGACAAAAACAATAATTTGTCCAGGTTCATCTGTGTGCAATGGAAAACACTGTGCTCTTTCCCTCACATTCTTATAAGGTGATTTCTAAAAGTACGTTTTCTACAGCACCTAGAATGATATGTGGTGTCTGTTACTCAAGCATCCTCTTCTTAGATACAGTACAATGCATAAGAATAAAGCCCTAAACCCCCAGCACCTTTCAGTGCATATTACTTCCTGGTACCTACTTCATCTTAAAAGCTATATGACCACTTTATTTCTTGAACCCCCTTCATGGTCACACCAAACCCATTCTCTAAACATTGCACGCTGGTTTTGGCCTTGTGCTTTCTCTCTGTACCATCACTGCTTCTTACAAACAGCCCCTTTCTCTTTTACATAATTCAACTCACCATTCCAGACATGGATTAACTGTTGTCTTATGACTTGAAGACATTGTACTCACAGCTTACTGTTTTGTTGAGTTTAAATAGGATGTACATATATGCACTGCAATTATATATTTGAATGTTTGGTTTGGTTTTTTTTTTTTTTTTGGTATACATTTCCTAGAAGAATTTATGACTCTTCTGGGTAGGACAAATACTACTTTTTGTATAGCATCATGTTAATGCTTATCACAGAGTCAAACTCATAGTTTGTGCTTATTAAATTTATATTGAAAAATATGTAAAGTTTCATATAACTTATTACAATTAAAATCTGTTCTTAATATGCAAACATACTTGCTATTTGTATGGGGATGGGTATTTAAAAAAAGTTCAGCAGTATTTCTATTTTGGTAGTTTTGCCACTAAAGTTGTAGCATGAATAGTAATACATTGAGACAATACAAACTCTTAATTTCTGCCCAGCAGGGAAATAAAAACAAGAGAGAACCAGGAAAGCATCTGGCACCCGGCTAAGAGGGGATCCCTCTCTTCTGCTCTTTTGGCTCCAGTGAACGCCAGAGCAGAGCAGAGGGAGCCCAGCAATAGTTGCCTTAAGGGTTTGCCAAGGAAGCCCTCAGCAAGATAATGGGCTATTTATTAGGGCACTGCTGAAGGATATGAACTCTACCAAAAGGAGGCACTCAAATAACTCTGTGCAAACTCAGTGGACCACCACATCCCCATGGCCAGCAAAAGAGGTTTTAGCCTGCGGAAAGAACCCCTGGCCAAAGTTAAGAGTCTCCAGGGAAAGGTCAGTGGAAATGCTTCTTTGTCTTGCAAAAGAGTTCAGTTGATAAGTGTTTGTGGTTTACCTAAAAGTGAGAAAGTTGTACTTAGGACTCCCACCTTAAATAATTAGCTTTCCCATTGGCAAACTTTAAAATTAGACTAAAATGTTTACTGTAAGGAATATGGCATGCTGTTTTGACAGAAGAATTTCTCCCTAATTCAGTCTTAGAAAAATTATCCTTAATCCAGATGTGAGCAAAAATAAATTGAGAACATAAAATATTTTAAGTCTACTCCCATGATAGGCCAAACTTGGTATTATGGTGAACCAGGGTCTCTCTTTGGAGTAAAGTATTTTCCTCCATGAAGTAAATAACTTCTTCCTAAGCATGAAATGTTACTCTCCAGGGGGTATTTCAGTTGCCTGAAGTTTCTGTAAGATTGAGATTGTTTGGGCCAAATTTGACTTGAATCTTGCTTGTTTTTCCATCTCCCAGGCTCTAGTCTAAATAATTTAGTCAGAAAATAAAAGCGTCCTGTTCAATCTGATTCTTCACGAATTCAAATGATTTTACTAGAACAAAAGGAAACAAAAAGAAGAAAGAAATTTCTGTTTTACAAAATAATGAAGACTCCAGAGTTAGGTGTAGAGAATATCTAAATGTCGAGACAAAGATTATGAAGGAAGACTTTGCGAGTATTTTAACACAGGAGGAGTTTGAGAGTCTTTCTACCTGCTACATCTTCAGGACTAAGTCTAACGAGTCAACAAGCCATAATCACTGCTGGAAAGCGACCACTGCAGACACTCAGCAACCCCTGAACAGAGATTAATCAGCTTAGCCTTCATTGCTTCTCTGAGGGACAGGCAAAGAGAAATAAGAGTTTTACCCAGAATCTGCACACGTGTTAAATCTTTTGGAGTCGTTGGTAAAAGTGGGGTTACATAGACCTTCATAAACATTATAGGCTATTACCGTTGCTCACGGTCATCTTCCAGAACTGGTTCGTAAGATCAAACTGCTAAAACTAGTACATTCTTGAATTACATAACATGTCAAAATCAAGCTGTTATGAACCTCGATGCTTCATCCCTACTGGATATGTTTCATGGTGCTGGAAAGCTCTGGACAAGCCGGCAGAACAGAAATGGAATCATCATTCTTACTCAACAGTGAACTTTGCAAGATGCAGTAATGACCAGCTGGACAACAGTGCCGCTGTAATAGTGGCAAGACTGTTATGCAGGTAACCAACTGCTTTCTAATTGGATTTAAGACCTCTTCTGCAATTAAAAAATGTACCCTCCTCCAGAATCATAAGGGAATTTTACATGCTCTGCTTAAGCTTTCCTATTTCTAGTTTACATGTAACTGTAAAATGGGCTAGTTACTTCATTTTTATTGCATTTTATACCTTAAATGTTATTTTATATAGTGCATGATACGTTTATCAATTTTTGCCTATTATCACCATCATTATGATTATTTATTCCACTCATTTCATTTAGTTCAATTTCCTTTTTTTCCATACTTTTTAGGGATGAACCATCAGGAATAAATCATTTCCATGTTTCATTTGTATGAAAATTTTGCATTTGAGTTTTTGTTTTATACCTAAATGATCATTAACTTGACCATGTTACTTATGTTTTCTATCAATGTTTTCTAATCTTTCCTGTTGGAATTGTATATACTTCTATTTTTACTTTGCCTCTTCTCTTTCAAGTGTCCTGTCTTCAGAATGACATTTCTTTTTTACTGATTCCTATTAATTTACTAATTTTGGGCATGAGTATTGAATGTTTTGACAGAAAAGTAAGCAGAATTCAGACAAAGATTTGCAATGTTCTCTAAGGTTCCTGACCCCTGCACCTTTATAGTCAGGACCTCCGCCTACCAACTCAGCTGTCCTATATGTGCTTTATGTAGTGAAGTTTTGCCTTTTCAAGGATCTGCTTTGTCTCTGGAGTAAAGTAGCATCGTGAAATCGGCCCCCTGTGTGTATTTGTTATTGCATTTTCTGGCAATTTCTCTGCCTGTAGAGTACTATATTTTACTCTGTTATGACTTGTTTATCATTTACAGTTAATGGGTATTGGGCTGTATTCACTTATTGTTGGTAATTATGAATGTCTGTTTGTTAACATTGATATAATACATTTGTATATAGGAATGTGCCATGTATGTTTTATTTCTCTTGGGTACATATGTAAGGAGAAAATGACTGGTTTGATTAGTGTAGTATTGGCTTTTTACTTTTCACTGTCTTTGTAGTCTTATTTTTAGAATGATTTTTACAATTTTATATTTCAATATGGCCATAGAACTTGTTTTTATTTCAATCCTTTATTTAATCTATTTTGATCAGACGGAGTTGGTATCTCATTGTGGTCCAAACTACGGTTTCCCTCATGATTAAAATGTACCATCTTTTAGTGTGCTTATTTATCGCATATCACTTTCTAGAGAGAGGTCTTTACAATTCTTTGGTCATGTTTAAATAATTTTATTGTATCATTTAATTGTAATAGTTCTTTGTAATAATTCTATTCTGGGTCAAAATCATGGTACTATGTGTACTATACAATCATCTCATAATCCATGACTTGTCTAAATCCATAGAAATATATTTTAAGAGGTTTTGTAATTTTTTTCTTTGAAACAGGGTTTCCCTATGCTGCCCAAACTGGTCTCAAACTTCAGATAACCTTCTTGCTTGTGATCCTAAATTGTAGGATTTCAGGCTTGTATGATCACACCTGGGTGAGAGATCTGTGATTCTGATGAGGTTTACTATTATCATTATTTTTCTATGCCGGATTAGTATTTTGTCACAAAATATTTGAGTACAATAGCTTTTCTGAAAAGAGATATTTTGGTTCACATTTCAGAGTGTTCAGCTTATACTCCTTGGCTCTGCTGATTCTATGTGTGTGGTGAGGCAGAATGCCATAGTAGCTAACAGGAAAGAGGGAAGATACATGTGTGTACACATCACGTATCATGTGTGTACACATGCAGGTAAGGGCACACGTGCGTACACAGACATAGACACACCCAGACACACACAGACACAGACACAGACACACACACATGCACACACATGGACAGAGAGAGAGAGAGAGAGACAGAGAGAGAGACAGAGAGAGAGACAGAGAGAGAGACAGAGAGAGAGACAAAGAAAGAGAGAGAGTTTATTTAAGATTCAAGATACAAACCCCAAGAACCAACTTGCTCCCGAGGACCTACTGGCTCCAACTACCTTCCAAACTTTCCAGAACATTCCAAAATAGCACCCTCACTTGGGAACTAATTCTTTAAAACCTTCTGGGCTATTCTCGGGGAACATTCACAGCAGTTATAACTATTTCTTTGATAGTTTATGCTTGAAAAAGATAATTATACAGATTAACAAGACTTTTCTAATTTTTAAGAATTTATTATCTAGTTTTAAAGAAATAGTTTATTTTTAATTGTTTATCTATCCCTAGCCAAGAAATATTTGCCTGGCTTAAAACCATAAAGATTTTGTGCTATGTTTTAAGAAGCTGATTTCAGATACTATGCTTTATTTTGTGTTAGTTCTCAATTAGCAATAACTGTGCCTCGGATAAGCCTCACTGGCTACAACACTGACACTGCACAGAGCTTTTGCTCTGTGTTAGCCTTCACAGTGTGGCAGGCAGGAGTCAGACCGCACGGCTGCACCGAAGCTCATCGTGCTGTGGTTGTTACCGGGAAGGACACCCAGATACTACCTGTGCAGAGGAGAAGAAAGGTCAGTGGGAAGGCCAGACAATGGCACTGTAGCCCCAAAGACTGGCATAACTATGAACATCAATTAAATTAAAGTGACAAATCACTTGATTGTAAAATATAAGCTTTCCCACACTAGGTTTAAACATTATAAAGAAACATTGTCTCCCCTAGATATCTTAGGAGTATGGAATGGATTTTCAACTTGTTGTGAGTGAGTCCTGATAGGACTACTAATTTTAAGTAACAAGAACACCTGCTTTAAGTATCAGCATTTTTCTAGGCTTTAATAAAGGTTTGCAACTTTATTTTTAAAATGAAGCAGAGGTGTGACCATGTAGTATTCATTTTGACTGTTCCTGGTAATAAAGCAGGGTGGCTCTTAGGACCAAGCTGTTTTCTGCCTACTGTTGCTATCAAGATGGCCACTGGCTAGAAGACGTCTCCCTTCAGTGTTGTGTAGATGAGTATTCCTGATTCCTATCCCAACTATCCCAAACCTAACACAAGCCTGGAACATTCTATGTAAGTTTTCTATCGTCTCAGAGGTAACAGCAAATTCTACGAATGTTGACCACAAAAAACTGTGTTTGTGGAAACTTCCTGCCTGTTCTCAGGAATTCTTTTCTTCTTAGGGTTGTTAATGGGGCAAATATGATGCTGAAAATGGTCTCATCCTGTAAGAAATACCCACTGTCCTACCAAGGGGAGGCTGCTCTCTGTAATGCCATCTTACTAACGCAATTCAAACATTCAGAATGGAGAAATTGTGGTTTATTTTCTTTTTCTTTTCCCTTTTTCTTCTTTGTTGTTTGTTTTTGTTTTCGAGGCAGGGTTTCTCTGTGTAGCTCTGGCTATCCCAGGGCTTACTCTGAACACCAGGCTGGTCTCGAACTCACAGATCTGAATGCCTTCGCCTCCCGAGTGCTAGGATGAAAGCTGTGCACTGCGCCACACCAAGCAAAAAATTGTTTCCTTTTACGTGACCAGCTGTGGGCTTAGGAAATATGAAGAATAACAAGACTCCTTTCTTGTTTTTAAGCAATTTATAATCTAGTTAGAGTTAAGAAAATGCGAAGTGGACCCACTGTTGTGGTTCATGCCTTTAATCCCAGGCAGAGGCAGGCTGCTCTCTGTAAGCTTGAGGCCAGCCTGGTCTGCTCGGTCTGTGTTATACAGAAAAACCCTGACTAGAAAAAGGAAAGAAAGAGAGAAAGAGAGAAGAAAGAAAGAAAGAAAGAAAGAAAGAAGGAAAGAAAGAAAGAAAGAAAGGGTAGAGGAGGAAGAGGAGGAAGAGAAGGAAGAGGAGGAGGAAAAAGAGGAGGAAGAGGAAGAGAAGGAGGAAGAAGAAGAGGAGGAGGAGGAGGAAGAGGAAGAAGAGGAAGAGGAGGAGGAGGAGGAGGAGGAGGAGGAGGAGGAGGAGGAAGAGGAGGAAGAGGCCAGAAAGTAAAGCAAACTCAGGGCACTGTTGGCTGGGTGGATTATACCTTGGCATAATGGGAAGTTTGTGGTACATCTCCTCACTGACTACAGTGGGCCTTGTTTTTAGAAGTCAGGTGTTGACAGTGCCTTTGTACATTATGGCCTCCAGTCAGAGCGCATGAATATTCAAGCAGGGCCTGAAATCCCCTGCAGCCTCTTCTCACCAGGCTTTCCTGGTATGAGAATGCCAGACAAGTCTGTTTTCTGCTGGCTTTCACCGAGCCCTGGTTGCTTTCATTTGGGGTGGGGGTTTCTCCTGCTTGCTCTTGCTTTGTTTTAACTATAGGTTTTGCTGAGGGTGCTTTATGCCCGGTGCAGATCCAGACAAAGAAAACTTTTATGCAAGTAAACAAAACAGATCACACCGGGCCAGGATTTCTGTGCCGGCCATATTCCTTAGACTATTTCTGAGCAGTTATTTATGGATGTCTGTTTATCCCCTGGAGCCTGACTTCACCTCTTGGTGCAGTGAAACCACTCTGTGTTCAGTGCAATGATCTGCCACCCCAGGGAATGGGTAGACGTCAAATATTTACCCCTGTGGGATTGAACGCAAGTCAGAGATACACGGAGAAAATAGGAGTTCAGTGCAGGGTCCGCCACGGGAACTAGCAGCAATTTGGGGGAAGTAGATTTTAAAGGAAAAAAGCAAAATGAAATAAAGAAATATCACAGCTTTAGCTTTCTTTATGGGGCAGGGAGGAGAACCCTCTAAAGTATAAAGTAAGTTCAAGTAGAGGAGGATTTTCACCCTCCTGCTTTCTCAGCAACCACACCCACCATTTTCTCACCTGGCTCAGCACCAGGCCCAGAGGGAGACATTTTAAAATTTTTATTCTTTTAATTGGAAACGGATGCTGCACCTTGTCTTTCAAGTCTGCATTGAGAGGGAGTTAGGTAGTGAGGTACTAAAGGGGGGAAGGAAGATGAAGGGACAGTGGGAGAGAAAGGGGGAGAGAGAGGAGAGAGAGAGAAGAGAGAGAGAGAGAGAGAGCGCCAAGTATTAGTTTAGCCCCAATGAAACCTCATAAAACTTTGAAATCAAACTTGGCATTCAACTCTGTAGATAATCACACTGGAAAAATCCAGAAAGTCAAAAGAAAGTTTACTGTCTTCCCCAAGGGTCTTCATTTCAATTCTCGTGTCTCACTGGTCCCTTCCCCTGCCGTTTTCCTTTGGCATTGGACTTACTGTATTATCAGGTACAAAACTACATTTCTACAGGCTCTGTCAAATCATGCCAAGTTGCAAAACGGCTTGTAAAATAATCGTGGACAAGGAAACCGAACAGTCACTAACACCGTAAAGGGACTACACCAAAGGCCAGGCTCGAAATAAAGTCCATGTGACCTATGTAACAGTAGAAGCCTCTCAAATCTGGAAGACAAAGTACAGGCATGTTCCTTCGTTTTTCTTTTCACAGGGCACGGGATTTTACTTTGCTGTAGGCGCACAGAGCGAAGGGGAGTTTGTTGAAGCCATGCTTTCTGATTTGAAACCTGTACACTGTTTAGATAAATGACAAGGCCATCACTGCTTACACATCAGAGTTCAGAGCGACAGTAAATTCCAGTTGAGCCAGGTATCCGTCTGCAAGAACTCCTAACAGCTCACTTGTCCTGGGAAGCGACCCTAGGCTGCCCTGCCTTTGGTGAGGACAGCTTCGCCTTGCGGCTGGGCACACCACATTCAAAAGCAAACATTGGACAGCTTCACCTTCTTCCAGTTTGGCAACGAGAGTAGAATCCACAAAGGAGCATTACTTTAGTTTGTATTTAGAAATGTAAGTCCCGGCAGACTTAAGAGCTGGTGCCTGGGAGGCCCCTGCATTGTGAACCCCTCTGCAGCAGGCCGGCTTACACAAGCAGGCTTTGTTTTAATTAGCACAGGAGTAGCCCTCCCCTCCTCCTGCAGGGCTTCCAGTTTACAATTGTCTGGGAACTCCCTCAGCTGAAAATGGTTACTAAGAAAATTTCCACAGAAATCCAACCCAAAGGGCCAGGCCAATGCTGGGCTTTTAAAAGAACTTTTCCAAATTGAGTCTTGAAGCAAAGTTGTTAGCAGGAGTGGAATGCTTGCTGGAATGGATGTCCACTCCAGGGAGAGCCCCAAGGTTAACTAGGTGGTTTGCTTCAAAACAGTAGTCAGTTCTCCCTTCGTTTTGCCTCCCCCACCCCCCAAAAAGGTAGAAAACAGCACGACTTCCTTTAAATGTGTTATGGATCTGGTGTAAAGTGACAAAAGCCGGGAGGATTTAAAATAAAAGGTGACTCCAAGCTAGTTTTCAAGAGTGCGTTGAATCTGAGTGCAGAAGGTGCCAGCAGCAGCTCTCCATGCTGCCCTCCCTTAACCTCCGGCATTAGAGAGCTTTGGGACCATTGGTGCCTTGAAGTAGTCAAAGAGAAAATCAATCAAGGTGGGCAAGCGGAGCTTTGGAGGCAGTCACAGCTCCTGGAGTAGGCCTTCACAGCTTTGCTCAAGAAAGTCATGTGGTTCCTAGCAGACATATTACCACCTGATTTGTTGTCATTTCTCCGGTTTTCATTTGTCACTTTTTATTTTCCGCACGAGTATTTTCAAACCGAAACTTGCAAGATGTGCACAATGAAAACTTCATCAAATGTGTACATATTTTATAACTCAATTTTGAATTTAATTGTGTTTTGAGATGTATGTGTCATAAACATATTTATGTGATATAAAGTACAATTCATTTGTTCACTTGGAAAGCTAGCACACTTTTTAAAGTAATTAAAATATAGTTTCATTTCTTTATTAGGTTTTTTTTTTTGGATTTGATTTCTTACTGCTCTGTTTTAAGAATTTGCAGCTCAAACTGAACTATTAAGTGTTCTGATCTTTAGGTAAAACCAAATACAAATACTTGAGTATTCTTATTTAATTTCCATGGCGTCTAAGGAAAATAGGTGCATTTCTTACCAAAATTTTGAATAAACCATCCCACTTCTGCCAGTGAATAGTAAGTTGGTGCTGGGAACCACATTTGATCAAAAGTGAAATCTGCAGTTTCCCAGAGCCAGATTACAGATGCATGAGAGGCAAGTTGCTCCACTATAACCCAATGAAAAATAAAATAAAATAAAAACCACAGGTCCATGATGATCCCTCTGGGTTTTTCAGAGACAGAAAGCTTACAAGTTGCACTTATGTCTGCTCTCACACAAAGAAGAGACGAACACCAGCAGCAATTCTTTGATTAGGTAGGTTCTGTGTATGACAGACCTCACAGAGCTTGCTATTCTAGCTCTTTCAGAGCACATTTATAAGCACTGCTAGACGGCTGAATTCAAAGATAAAATTAATGGCCAGAAGAAAGAAATCTTTTATCTCAGTCAAGGATGAAGCCTCTCATGCCTTGGCACTGTTAATGGGTGCCGTTCTACAAAGGGTTATTCACGATTGCTGATATGAAATTCTCTGCCCCATACCTTCAGAGAAAAGGAACTCACAGTGAAGTCTCAGAAGACACCAGTCAAGATAGGAAGCTGCAATTGGGGAGGAAGGACTAGATTATTGGGATCCAGTACTATTTTTCTAACTTGTGACCGAGGTCCCTGAGAAACATCCTTCCTTTTTCTTAGCAATCAATAAAACAGAGATAATAAGTGTTAGGTCTCAGGAACTGCGTATGTTGAGAAATGTCAGTCTTAGCTTACCTCAAGCCGGATATAGAAGCATTTCTGGTGGATAGATAAAAGCCAGTATTCTTCAGGAACTTGTGAAATGGCTTCATTCACCCCAAAAGGAATCATTTCTTTTGCTGCTGACAAAAGGGACATATGACTGTTTCAGTGGCCATACTAAAGTTCTGGTTCATCTCATCTTTCCTCCTCCTCCTCCTCCTCCTCCTCCTCCTCCTCCTCCTCCTCCTCCTCCTCCTCCTCTTCTTCCTCCTCCTTCTCCCCCCTTCTCCTTCTCTTCCTTCTCTTCCTCTACTGTGTTATCTCCCAAGCAGCTCCAAAGGTCCACTCCCTTTGTAAGAGCAGTTTTTCCTTCTGGTATGCTAGTCTCTACTATTCTCTCTCTTACTATTCTGTTAATATCCCTGAATCCTTGGCCCTGGTAATGGCTAATCTGCTTCTTTCTCTCTCTCTGCTCTAAACTATTTCAGATCCCTCTGGACACATTCCCCCTCGCCCCCATCCTCAACCAAAACCTTCCCTCTACTCCTAGAACTGTCATTTTCAGTGATTTCTCGTTTGCACCCCTCACTTAAAGTAAAATCACCCCTATAAGGAAGGACCATACAAATTATAAAACTTGTATTTGAGAGTGAGAGACAAGAGAAACACTTGGTAATGGTGTGACAGGGCAGGCCAGTCCGGAGGTTCCTTTATCTCGTGTGCCCGCTAACATCATATCAAGCTGAACTAGAAATTTGATCTCCTTGATGAAGAATACCATGAAAAATCAGGGCCTGAGGTCAAGATGCCCCAGCTAACTGATCTTATCGTCTATTAAACTGCTTGCTTGTACAAACCTCTCCTGCAACTGCTGAGTGAGTTTGCAGTTTTTACCTTTAAAATTTTCACGATCTGAACGCTGAGGACTATACTTGGGTCCCCAAATACCCGAGTGTAGTCCCAGCAGGATGACATAAAAACTTTCAGTTGGCTCTAAACCGTGACTGAGTGGTCATCTCTAGAGGGCTCCCTGTAGCATTTTGGAAGTCCCAGTGAGATCCCCAGAACGTGGAAGTCAACATTAAGGAACCGTGGAATCTCCAGGAGTGTGAAGAGTATGCCAGATGAAGAAGGGTCTTAGGAAACGCACTCCCCGAAATGTTCCAGGGTCCAAGGAAAATCCCTTCTGACTGATCACTATTTGGTGCACCGAAGGCACCCTACCCAAAAGAAGACAAATTAAAAGTCATCTGCTGTGAACATCTCCAGAAGTAAGTTTGGTGTACAAGAAGCACCATCTGCTTAGGACACAAAAAAGAGACTAGATCCTGTGTCTGGGATCCATGTGAATCATTATTAAATATTCTTTGTCTATTCAAGTGTATGAACATGTGATAGCTACACCTAGGTGTGTTTACTATGTGTCTCTGTAAGACTGTGTCTCTCTGTCTATCTTTCTGTATTTTGCTCTCAGT
This sequence comes from Rattus norvegicus, assembly GCF_021556685.1. NCBI lineage: Eukaryota > Metazoa > Chordata > Mammalia > Rodentia > Muridae > Rattus > Rattus norvegicus. The sequence goes on from NC_141538.1 coordinate 101,922,992, forward strand.
TATGTTGGTTGAAAAAATGAAAACATATCTAAAAAGGAAGCAGGGCATACTAGCCAAGAATTCAGCCACTGCTGCCATGAGGTAGAGTATAATTTACCACAGGTTCATGGACCATGCTGGGTAACTCACATGAATGCTATGGTAACCTTCTTCCCTTCCCATTGCAAGTGTAGCATAACTCAGCCAGCCATATTTCAGCCACACCTCAGGCAAGCCTTGGGGGTGGCCACTAGTTTCCGTGTAAAAACCAATGGCTTTCTTTGATGCAAGACTTTTCTCCTCGGTTTAAGACCTGTGCCCTCTTGTTGAGGACCCAAATTACTTTGGCCCCAACACATTTCCCAAAAGAACCCCAAAATCTCCTCCAACTTTTCTCTCAGCCCCAGCAGAGGGAATTGATGGCTCCCTCTTCCCTGTCTGGAGCATGTAAATCCAGCATGTTGTTTGATTACTGTGTGTAGTCCAGGAATCCTGGTATGATTCTCAGGGTGGTGGTTGGGAGAGTCTCAGAGTGTTCACAGGGAAGAAAAATAGGTCCCTGAGCTGTATGTTCTCTGTCCCTTCCCTTGCCTCTTCTAAGAAGCTGGCCAGGCCCAGTAAAGAGAGAAGTAATTCCCCCAGTCGCACTGGGGATAATGAAGCTCAAATCCTCCTGCTTCATAGTTTATGCTCTCTTCTCCATTAGTGACATTTATAATTGGAAGATCAAAATCTTCCATTTTCAGAAAAAGCTCCAATCTGTTACCAGCCTGTGAGAAACTATTTTAAAGTAGAAGGGTATGGGATGTGGTGGGGTATTTTTTTTTCTTTAAGCATTATGGTGGGGATTAAAAGCAGCAGCAACCAGAATACCTACCAACTTATTCAAGGTAGGTCAGGCTATTCAAAGACCTGATGGCCCACCAGATTTCTGAAAAAGCTCTGTGAAAGATATTGAATACTTATTCCCACAAACCCAGAAGCCCCTGAAGAACAGAAATCTACTAATACTGCCTTTGTCATGCAGTCAGACTCAGACATAAGGCAAAATCTCCAGAAATTAGAGGAATTTGGATAGGTCTCCACTTTTGGAATTTCTCAGAAAGCTTACAACAGCTCTGATTCAGCTGAAAACAGAAAGGGAAATTCTCCCATGTGCTGATCCCTGCATCTGAGGAACTAGACAAGAGAAAAATGGAGAAATAGACCAGAAGAATGGAGTCAGGGATTTACCAGCATCCTAAATACAGGTATGTTAGAATTTAGACAAAAATATCTACAAAGCACCCTGCTCCAGTGTGTATATGGCTTCTTCATAACTCCAGCCACTGAGAAGGACTGTGGACAGTCAGCACACGTCATTTTAAAGGCTTTCCAAGCCCTGAGGTAGAGAATCAGCTAAGCAGGCTCAGGAATGCATCCCTCAGGCCATGAACCTTTGGAAGGGTGACTTTGGGCTCCCATGGCAGGTTAAGTAAAAAAGCTGCAATGAAGTGATAGCTAGAGTCCAGTGGCTGGCAATTTACCCTACTGGTGTGTTCACCTCAGATAACCACTTGCAATTTTCCTTTTCAGAAGCAACAATTGAAGGAATTATGGGTGATGGAGACTCAACATAGTTTTATCAATTTTTTGATCATTGTAAGTAGACAAGCAGGTAGGACTTGAGAGTTAGTTCCACCCAACCACAGGTGTTTAGTTCATGGGTCATGGTTGCATTTTTCACTGCAAGTTGCAAGGTTTGTTTTAATAATCCTGAAAACATTTCTTCTAACCATATTTTCTTTTTTCCATTTTTAAATTTTTTGGGGTATTTTATATATTTATATTTCAAATGTTATTCCTTCCTCCTCTCCCATACCCCTGCCCCATTCCCTGGCTTCTATGAAGATGCTCCCACTCCCACCCACTCACTCCCACCTCAACAGCCTAGCATTCCCCTACACTGGGGAGAAGGACCTTCACAGGACCAAGAACTTCTTCTCCTATTGATGCCAGACAATGCCATCCTCTGCTACATATGTGGCTGGAGTCATGAGTCCCTCCTTTGGTTGGTGGTTTACACCTTGGAAGCTCTGGTGGGATCTGGATGATTGAAATTGTTGTTGTTCTTATGGGGTTGCAAACCCGCTCAGCTCATTCAGTCCTTTCTCTAACTCCTCCATTGGGGTCCCTGAAAGACCCCCGAAGGGAGCCCCCCACTCAAGTCTCGGGAAAGACGCGCACCCAGTAGGACACAGACACCGACCTGCTGTAATCACACGAGGAAGATTTATTGTGAGCGAGATGAAACGAGAGCTCAGGCCAGCATGCTGGGGTCGAGACTCATACACCACACAGGGAGTAGAGGAGTTCGACCCCGACCTGAATTTTCACAGAGCTTATAAAGGAAAAAACCACAAACCAGGGGGATCAAGAGGGAGGGAGGAGGGGAATTCCAAAACCATAAACTGCCCATACATCTAGGCCATATGCTAGCCACGTGCAACACTAGGCAACACACCCAGGACTTTGCGACATTTTACAGGGCCATTGGACCATTGTGGCCGGAGGCTATGGGTCATTGTGGCTGTTCCAGGAAACCTTTCATGCAAGAATGTTCCGGGAACCATTGCACAGCAAGGGAGGGGCGAAAAGTTCATGTTCTCACAGACCCTACCTCTTCTTTTTGGGTAGCTAGGCGGCTTATTATTAATTTTAATCCTTCATTCCCCACTTCTTCTTTTTTTGTTAATAGTTCTAATCCTAGAACTTCATGGAGAACTCAGCTTCATCTAGCATAACAGCTTGGTATTGTAGTCTTAACATGAGGATTCTAACCTGGACACTATCCAAGCCTATCCACCAAGGTCATGACTAGGTTTTAGAACTTCTAAGCTTATACGGACTGTGATCCCTGAGGCACAGTCCCAAGAAGTGTTAAGAGTACTAACATATGCAATGTTACATCATTTGTAATGGAAATCAAGCCTATCCCACACCTATCTTGATAGAACCCAGGACAAACATGACTGAATTTCCCTCTAGGTCCCAGCTCTCAGCCCCAACAGCTAGTACACGGCTGGTGAGGGCTGAGAATTGACAGCTGTCAGGGTGGTCAGCAGCACCAGGTACGGTCCTTTCCAGCGAGGCTCGAGTGTCTGGACTCAGTGTAGCTGCAACCTGGAACTGATGGGATGTCTCAGGGGTCTCCGGGGCATAGGCTGCTGTCAGCTGTGAGCAGATTTCTTTCTGTATCACCTGTAGGTCTTTTAGCCTGGCACACAAATCATTATTACTATGGCACTATGACATGTTGGTTCAGTAACATCATCTAATACAGTCAGGGGGGCTGAGGCCCCATATAAGATCTCAAAGGGGGTAAGGCTGAATCTGGAAGGGGTATTTCTTGCTCTGAAGAGAGCAAGAGGGAAGGAGTGTCACCCAGTCTGTGCCAGTCTCCATGGTTAATTTGGTCAGGGTCTCTTTTAGAGTTCTATTTATTTACCCTACCTGTCCTGAACTTTGAGGTCTGTAAATACAATGTAATTTCCAATTGACCTCTAAATACTTGGCCACACCCTGGCTTACCTTGGCAACGAAAGTAGGGCCGTTGTCTGACCAGATTACCTTGGGCATTCCAAATCAGAGGAAGATTTCTTCCAGTATCTTCTTGATGATTGCAGAGGCCGTCTCTTGTTTGGTGAGGAAAGCTTCTATCTATTCCTGAAAAAGTATCTACAAGCACTAGGAGATACTTGTGATTATATTTTTCTGGTTTTATCTCAGTGAAGTTCACTTCGACTTTTCACCAAACTCTCTAGGTCTCTTTGCCCTGTTTGCTTGCTAAGCATTCACTTATTGACATACCTTATACTTTCTACTGTCTCTCTGGCTAAAATCTTAAAGTCTATTACATACACTTAACTACTTGGACAAACTTTTTATCTCCTAAATGAGTCCATTTCTGTATTTGGCAAAGTGAGTCTTTTCTTTGTTCTCTGGGAAGTATAGCTTTCCCCTCAATGTGCCATTGTCCTTTATCTTTTAAGCAATTTGGGCCTTTTCTAAGTGAGGCCATCCCTTAGTCCGATCCCAGTTCCCAGTGGCTGTCTCTTGCAGGCCTGCAACCAGGATGGGCTCCTGCATAACCATTTTTCGAGCCACTTTATCTGCTTCGTTATTGCCCCATGTCACTGAATCTCTTCCCTCCTGATATCCTGAGCAATGAATAGTACTCACAGTTGTTGGCTTCACCAGGGCATCCAAGAGATGGTAAAGGCATCTGCAGTGCTGATGTACTGGGGGGGTAGAGGTTCAGCCATCCCAGATGACATTGTGTTGTCCACCATGGCAGCACCCACTTGTCTCTGACCTTCATTCATGAAGAGAACTGTTCCCGTCTGTGGACAAGGTCCTCGGCTTTCAGCAGGGGTCAATCAGCCAGTCGCAGAGGTCTTTCCTCCACCCATGGGCTTCTGCCAGTACTTGACACTTGTGCTGTGGTGGCTCCAGGTCCAGATTGGGCAGCAAGGTGACCAGATTGTCCCCAACCGGTGGAGAATGTAGTCCATGGCAGCTGACCAGTGGTCCCATCTTTTGGGACACTCTATTCAAAGGCAGAACATCAGCCACTCTATCACAGTTTAAGTCCTGGATTGGGTGATAATTGTTAGTGCCCGGCTGGCAGGAGTGATATGTTCCAAGTAGAACAGCGCTAAGCCATTCGTCTCCCAGCATCAGGTACTGGTGCACTGAGACAGGTCTTAAGCTCCGCATACACAGTCTGTAGATATGCATACACATGGCCTCACCCAGCCATTTCAGCCCACGCAAGCCATTTTGGAGAGCAATTTTCTCATGAGCAAGGGATAGGGGCAGTCAGGGATGACTATGAACTAGTGGGTTACCCGGCCCACGCCAAGGTCCACTGTTCTTCGGGCAGTCCATAAGTATTGTTTGTTGCCAGTAGGCCCCTGTACCCAAGGTCTTTGGATATTGGCCCACTGGAGGGGGGCATAGGAGCACAGAGCATTGGGTCCCTGCATCCACACTTCCCTTCTATCTCTGTACATAGCCAGCACTCTAGGACCAAGAGGCTCTCCAGTGTCCCCTCTTGTTCTTTCTGGGGCAGTCCCTGACCCAGTGTCTTTTTTTTTCTTTGCATTAGGCACACTGATCTTTAGCCAGGAATTCTCTTCTGTTGCCAGGTACTGTCTTCCTAGGTTCCCTAACTACTGTGGCCAGTATATGTTCCTCTCTTGTCTTTTATCTCTCTTTAGCTCTCTAGCTTCCTCTTCTTTTAGTCTCTTTTCTTCCCTAGCTTCCTGCACTCTTTACCTCTTTCTTTCTTTCTTTCTTTCTTTTTTTTCTGTCTCTCTGCATCTTCTTCTACAGCTATTAGGTGCTGTCCACTTTTCTGCACAGACCCTGAACCACGCATCAACTTATTTTCTCTGCAACTTACAATAACTCTCTCAGCGACTTAGCTTAACCCTTCAAGTTTCTGTAACTTTCTCTTCATATCTTTTCTTTATCTTAGCCAGATTGGTGGTGCACTTTCCAGCCCCTAGGAGACCCACCCTTGGAGCCTGGGGGCAGACCTGGAGCACTCCCTACCTTCAGGGGTATGAAGAGAGCAGGCAGAAGTGAGGGCCTTCTATCCGTGTCTGGAACATTTTTTTCTGGTCTCCAGTAGGATTCCGTCTTTCATCGGTGGTAAAGAAGACCTGTAACAGTTACTAACAAGCATATCAAATGGGATGGTGAGAAAACAAGAGAATCTTGAGAATAGAGTCTACCGAAGAGGGCAAACAGCATTTAGTCACACAGCTAAACCAGGAGGCCTTTCTTGGAACAAAAAGGCCATTGTCAGTGTCAGCTCCATGGCTTTGCCTCTCAAGAGAACCAGCCTCCAAATGACACTAGGCTTCTAGTAACAACTAATAACAAAAGGATGGAGAGATGGTTAGAACCTGGGTGCTAGATGCCAGGGGGCTGATAAAAGAATTGTAACCAGTTCACCTGGGGCTATCAGGACCTCAGTAGTAGCCCTTTACCAAACTGTCTCACTGGGTTTAAAGGCCCATGGAAAAGAAAACATTAATCCTGACCTTGGCTACCTCCAAGTAATTTAGTGCTGGAGACTGACTCCTCCCTTGGAATAAAGACAGCAGATAAGGCAGGCTTCCTTAAAGAACTTCTCTAAATGAGCACTCTCCTTCTGTGAGCAAATGTCAGAAATTCCTTTCCTGTTCTTATTTTCCTTATAGCCCCACCTAGCTCTCAGCCTTTTTAGATTATTCTTCTGTAGCATTTCTAACACAGCCTGTCCCTTTTTTATAGCCTATTAACAGCATTTCTGATCTTTTAGGCAGCTAAGCACTAAGTGTCATACCGGCTGAAACTCCGCCTTTAAGATTCTTTGCTCCCAAGCAAAATTTAAATCCTTTTCCAGCTTATCTCAGCTGTCCACCCTGAGATTCCCAGAGATCGCGAACCAAGGTGTAGTAATTCACTAAGAAATCTCTCTATAGTGTTTCTTTTTACCTTAAGCCTTTTCCTTTTAAACAGCTCCTGAAGAGCCAGAAAAATTGGGTGAGACTCGAGAAGTCCCCATGCTCGCTGCAGCAGCTCCGCAGCTAATTTCGCTCCCCTCTACTGTGTGCTGCGAGCACAAGCACAGATAAAACACTATTTTAAAAATTAACTTTGGCTATCAACCAACACACCGCCACTAGAGCGGGGTCCATAAGATTAAGTTTCTTACTCACTAAGCATTAAGGGGACCAAGTAAAACTCTTCAACGAACAAAGCAAACAGTTTCATGATTTCAAACACAGTCGTCAGTCCAAGATTTTAAACACGGTCGTCAGTCCAAATTCAAACACGAAACAAAAGTCAAAAAAAAAACACTGGACAATACCACAGAAAACAATCCAGACAAACAAGACCAAGACAAAGCATCCTATAACCAATTTCCACAGATGCCTGGTACCTTCAGTACCTGGCCCAAACTGCAGCTTAACCTTAGCTGCTTCTGGGATACCAAACACAGAAACAGAATACAGACAACAGACACTAACACATCTAAGCACACTTGTCCGTGCCTATACTTAAATAGGCAGCCGAACGCGACCTCCAAAGTCACAGTCAGATCTTTTTGACTGTCCGTTGCCAGGTCCTCCCGACAAAATTCGGCTCGAGGAACGTTTCTCACGCGTCCCAGAGCCAGGACCCAACAAAGGCTGACTCGTGGAACGTCTCTCACGAGTCCCAGAGCCTGCGCGATTGGGGCGTCCCCCGGTGCGCTTTCTAAAAAGGAAAAAAAAGAAAGAAAAAGACTATTCGGAGTAGGAATCCTTCATCTACTCACAGGCGCCATTTCGGGGTGGGGAACCTTCTTCCACCCGTGCACAGGGCAGGAAACCTTCATCTGCCCAGACAGTGCACTAAGACTCTCGTGCACAGGGCAGGAATCCTTCATCTGCCCAGACAGTGCACTAAGACCTTAAACCGGTACCGAAAAACACAGACTACAGGACTTAATTCACACACACTCACACACACGAGCACAAACAAAAGAGAAAAAAGAAAACAAAACCGACGTCGACTTCGTGTCGACCAGAGGCACTGAAACTGATCGGCAGGTCGCAGACCTTGCCTAACAAACCGGTCGTCAAGGAGTAAAGTCTCCTCTGGACCTATCAGATGGGGTTCACCAGGCGTCCCTGGTCCCCCCTTGTCTTCCTGGGACGTCTCCCAGGGCGAACGGACGGTGGGTACCTGGACACGTCTATCCCTATCCACCCCGCTCTCCTTCCTGGAGCGCGGTCTCATTGAGCGTCCGCAAAACCGAAACAGCGATCGCACCAGATTCCCAGACAGAACATAGACACAGACCCAGACACAGCGCTGAGATAAAACAGAGAATCTTACCTCCAAGTGGGTCTAGGACCCCTGGGTGGTCGCGCAGATCCCGGACGAGCCCCCAAATGAAAGACCCCCGAAGGGAGCCCCCCACTCAAGTCTCGGGAAAGACGCGCACCCAGTAGGACACAGACACCGACCTGCTGTAATCACACGAGGAAGATTTATTGTGAGCGAGATGAAACGAGAGCTCAGGCCAGCATGCTGGGGTCGAGACTCATACACCACACAGGGAGTAGAGGAGTTCGACCCCGACCTGAATTTTCACAGAGCTTATAAAGGAAAAAACCACAAACCAGGGGGATCAAGAGGGAGGGAGGAGGGGAATTCCAAAACCATAAACTGCCCATACATCTAGGCCATATGCTAGCCACGTGCAACACTAGGCAACACACCCAGGACTTTGCGACATTTTACAGGGCCATTGGACCATTGTGGCCGGAGGCTATGGGTCATTGTGGCTGTTCCAGGAAACCTTTCATGCAAGAATGTTCCGGGAACCATTGCACAGCAAGGGAGGGGCGAAAAGTTCATGTTCTCACAGACCCTACCTCTTCTTTTTGGGTAGCTAGGCGGCTTATTATTAATTTTAATCCTTCATTCCCATGCTCAGTCTGATGGTTGACTTCAAGTGTCTACATCTGAATCAGTAGGGCTCTAGCAGAGCCTCTCGGGACATCTCCATATCAGGCTGCCAGGAAGCACTTCTTGGCATCAGTAATAGTGACTGTGTTTGGTGGCTGCATATGGGGTGGATCCCCAGATGGTGCAGTCTCTGGATGGCCTTTCCTTTAGTCCCAGCTCCACTCTAGGTTTTCCAGTTTTGTTGAAGATAGGCATTTGTAATAGGATCTGATGAGTTTTTTATTTTTTTTCACTTTCTGTTGTCATGTCTCCCTTTTCATTTCTGATTTTGTTAATTTGAATACACTCTCTGTGCCCTCTGTTTTATCTGGCTAAGGGTTTAACTACCTTGTTTATTTTTTCAAACAATCAGCTCCTGCTTTTGTTGATTCTTTGTATAATTCTTTTTGTTTCTACCTGGTTGATTTTAACTCTGAGTTTGATTATTTCCTGCCATCTACTCCTCTTGGGTGCATTTGCTTCTTTTTGTTCTAGAGCTTTCAGGTGTGCTGTCAAGCTGCTGGTATATATCCTCTCCGGTTTCTTTTTGGAGGCAATCAGAGCTATGAGTTTTCCTCTTAGCAATGCTTTCCATGGTATGCCATAAGTTTGGGTATGTTGTGCCTTCATTTTCATTAAATTCTAAGAAGTCTTTAATTTCTTTCTTTATTTCTTCCTGACCAAGTTATCACTGAGTAGAGCGTTGGTCAGCTCTATTGAGGACCAGCCTTAGTCCATGCTGATCTGATAGAATGCATGGGATTATTTCAACCTTCTTGTATCTGTTGAGGCCTGTGTTGTGACTGATTATGTAGTCAGTTTTTGAGAAGACACCATGAGGTGCTGAGAAGAAGGTATATTCTTTTGTTTTAGTATGAAATGTTCTGTAGATATTTGTTAAATCAATTTGGTTTATAACTTCTGTTAGTTTCACTGTGTCTCTGTTTAGATTCTGTTTCCATAATCTGTCCATTGATGAGAGTGGTGTTGAAGTCTCCCACTATTGTGTGTGGTGCATTGTATGATTTTAACTTTAGTAAGGTTTTTTTCAGTGAGGTGCTCTTGCATTTGTAGCATAGATGTTCAGAACTGAGAGTTCATTTTGGTAGATTTTTCCTTTGATGTGTATAAAGTTTTCTTCTTCTTCTTCTTCTTCTTCTTCTTCTTCTTCTTCTTCTTCTTCTTCTTCTTCTTCTTCTTCTTCTTCTTCCTCCTCCTCCTCCTCCTCCTTCTCCTCCTCCTCCTCCTCCTCCTTCTCCCTCTCCTTCTTTTTCTCCTTCTCCTTTTTCTTCTTCATCATCATCTTTTTGTTTGTTTGTTTGTTTGATAACTTTTGGTTGAAAGTCATTCTTATTAGATATTAGAATGGCTACTCCACCTTGTTTCTTGTGACCATGTAGGGAGTCATATTGGATTTGGGCCTGGCCGCTTTGTGACTGTATGGCCACAGTTAAGATTACTGCCATAAAGTCTTGAGATTGTTGGACAAAAAGCCTCTCCCATGAATTAACGGCACAAGAAGATTACAATCAGGGAATGCTTTCAGCCTGAACAAGACCCTTCTGAGTCTCTTGCAGGGTTTGACCCCTGCTGAGCCCTGCTGATGCATATGGAAGCCTTTTGTTCCTAACAAAGGAGCAGTCTCACCTGGTACCACACACCTGAGTGGTTGTCAATTCTTTCCTGCCTTTTGTCTTCTTGGTCTTTGACTTTAAGATTTAGGCTGGTCTTCCTGGATATTTCCCTAGTTTATTCAGGTCACATAGTAGGTCTTTTGTTACCAAAGTCTCGAGCCAGGGTTTCCCACTGTGCTTCCCAGATATTTTCTACCTGGTGTACTTAGGGTATATAGTTTGGTGAATAAAGTTACAGGAGGCCCTTCCTCTTCTTGCTTGACACGAATAACCCGCGCGCGCGCGCGCGCGCGCGCGCGCGTGTGTGTGTGTGTGTGTGTGTGTGTGTGTGTGTGTGTGTGTGTTTCTTTAATCCCACAGGCTTTCGCCTGATTCTCTGTACTGTGTCGGTGCAGGCGTGGGGCACCGATAGGACCACTTGTGTGGAAAGTTGTTTTCCAGCCTTTTACTCTGAGGTAGTGTCTGTCTTTGTCACTGAGGTGTGTTTCCTGTATGCAATAAAATGCTGGGTCCTCTTTATGTACAGTCTGTTAGTCTGTGTCTTTTTATTGGGGAATTGAGGCCACTGATGTTAAGAGATATTAAGGAATAGTGATTGTTGTCTCCCATTATTTTCATTGTTAGAGGTAGAATTATCTTTGTGTGACTCTCTTCTTTTGGGTGTGTTGAAAGAAAATTACTTTCTGGCTTTTTCTAGGATTTATTTTCCCTCCTTTTTTTGGAGTTTTCCATCTATTACCCTTTGTAGTACTTGATTTGTGGAGAGATATTGTGTAAATTTGGTTTGGTCATGGAATATCTTGATTTCTCCATCAATGGAAATTGAGAGTTTTGCAGGATATAGTAGTCTGGGGTGGCATGTGTATTCTCTTAGGGTCTATATGAAATCTGCCTAGTCTTCTAGCTTTTGTAGTCTCTAGTGAGAAGTCTGGTGTAATTCTGATAGGTCTGTCTTTAGATGTTACTTGAACTTTTCCATTACTGTTTTAATATTCTTTCTTTGTTTTGTGCATCTGGTGTTTTGATTATTATGTGAGAGGAGGAATTTCTTTTCTAGTCCAATCTATTTGGAGTTCTGTAGGCTTCTTGTACATTCATGGCCATCTCTTACTTTAGGTGAGAGAAGTTTTCCTCTATAATGTTATTGAAGATATTTACTGGTCCTTTAAGTTGGGAATGTTCACTTTCTTCTATATCTATTTTCTGTAGGTTTGGTCTTCTCATTGTGTCCTGGATTTTCTGGATGTTTTAGGTTAGGAGCTTTTTTCATTTTGCATTTTCTTTGACTATTGTGTTAATGCTTTCTATGCTATCTTCTTCACCCGAGGTTCTCTCTCCTATCTCTTGTATTCTGTTGGTGATGCTTGTGTCTATGGTTCCTGATCTCTTTCTTAGGCTTTCTACCTCCAGGGTGGTCTCTCTTGGTTATTTCTTTATTTTTTGCTACTTTCATCTTTAGATTCTGGATGGTTTTGTTCAATTCCTTTACCTGTTTGATTGTGTTTTCCTGTAACTCTTTAAGGAATATTTCCTCTTTAACAGCTTCTACTTGTTTACCTGTTTTCTTCTGTATTTCTTTTATTTTTTCCATTTTTATTAAATTGGGTATTTATTATTTACATTTCAAATGTTATTCCCTTTCCTGGTTTCCTGTCCCTCAGCCCTCTAACCCCTCCTCCCTTTCTATATGGGTGTTGCCCTCCTCATCCTCCCCTCATTACTGCTCCCACCAACAATCCCATACACTAGGGGTCCAACATAGGCAGAACCAAGGGCTTCCCCTTCCACTGGTGCCACAAGAAGGCTATTCACTGCTACCTATGAAGTTGGAGCCCAGGGTCAGTCCATGTATATATACTCTTTGGGTAGTGGTTTTGTCCATGGAAACTCTGGTTGGTTGACATTGTTGTTCTTATGGAGTCTCAAGCCCCTTCATATCTTTCAGTCCTTTGTCTAATTCCTCCAATGGGGGTTCTATTCTCAGTTCAGTGGTTTGCTGCTGGCATTCGCCTCTGTATTTGACATGCTCTGGCTGTGTCTCTCAGAAGAGATCTATACCTGGTTCCTGTCAGCATGCCCTTCTTAGGTTCATCCATCTTATCTAGTTTTGGTGGCTGTATATGGGTCACATGTAAGGCAGACTCTGAATGGCCATTCCTTCAGTCTCTGCTCCAAACATTGCCTCCCTATCCCCTCCTATGGATATTTTTGTTCCCCTTTTAAAGAAGGAGTGAAGCATCTCCACTTTGGTCATCCTTCATGAGTTTCATGTGGTCTGTGCATCTTGGGTAATTCAAGCATTTGGACTAATATCCACTTAGCACTGAGTGCATACCATGTGTGTTTTTCTGTGATTGGGTTACCTCACTCAGGATGGTATTTTCTAGTTCCATCCATTTGCCTATGAATTTCATGAAGACATTGTTTTTGATAGCTGAGTACATCTCCATTGTGTAGATGTACCACATTTTCTGTATCCATTTCTCTATTGAAGGGCATCTGGGATCTTTCCAGCTTCCGGCTATGATAAGTAAGGCTGTTATGAACATAGTGGAGCATGTGTCTTTGTTGTATGTTGGAGCACCTTTTGGGTAAATGCACAGGAGAGGTATAGCTGGGTCCTCAGGTAGTGCAATGTCCAATTTTCTGAGGAATCTGCAGACTGATTTCCATAGAAGTTGTACCAGTTTGCAATCCCACCAACAATGGAGGAGTGTTCCTCTTTCTCCGCATCCTCACCAGCATCTGCTGTCACCTGAGTTTTTGATCTTAGCCATACTGATTGGTGTAAGGTGGAATCTTAGGGTTGTTTTGATTTGCATTTTCCTGATGACTAAGGATGTTGAACATTTCTTTAGGTGCTTCTCAGCCATTTGATAATCCTCAGCTATGAATTCCCTGTTTAGCTCTGTACCCCATTTTTAATAGGGTGATTTGGCTCTCTGGAGTCCAACTTCATGAGTTCTTTGTATATTTTGTATATTAGTCCTCTATCAGTTGGAGGATTGGTAAAGATCTTTTCCCAATCTGTTGGTTGCCATTTTGTCCTAATGACAGTGTCCTTTGTCTCACAGAAGCTTTGCAGCTTTATGAGATCCCATTTGCTGATTCTTGATCTTAGAGCATAAGCCATTGGTGTTCTATTAAGGAAATTTTCTCCAGTGCCCATGTGTTCGAGATTCTTCCCCACTTTTTCTTCTACTAGTTTGAGTATATCTGGTTTGATGTGGAGGTCCCTGATCCACTTGGACTTAAGCTTTGTACAGGGTGATAAGAATGGATCGATTTGCAATCTTCTACATGCTGAACTCCAGTTGAACCAGCACCATTTGTTGAAAATGCTATCTTTTTTTCTATTGGATGGTTTTGGCTCCTTTGTCAAAAATCAAGTGACCATAGGTATGTGGGTTCATTTCTAGGTCTTCACTTCTATTGCACTGGTCTATCTGAATGTCTCTGTACCAATAACATACAGTTTTTATCACTATTGCTCTGTAAGACTTTTTGAGGTCAGGGATGGTGATTCCCCAGAAGTCTTTTTATTGTTGAGTTTAGTTTCTGCTATCTTGGGTTTTTTCTTATTCCAGAGGAAATTGCAAATTGGATTGGAATTTTGATGGGGATTGCATTGAATCTGTAGGTTGCTTTTGGTAAAATGGCCATTTTTACTATATTAGTCCTGCCAATCCATGAGCATGGGAGATCTTTTCATCTTCTGAGATCTTCAATTCTTTCTTCAGAGACTTGAAGTTCTTATCATACAGACCTTTCACATCTATCTAGGATCCTCTGGCTTTCATAGTTTCTGGTGAGATGTCTGGTGTAATTCTGATAAGTCTGCCTATATATGTTACTTGACCCTTTTCCCTTACTGCTTTTAATACTCTTTCTTTGTTTTGTGCATTTGGTGTTTTGACTATTATGTGACAGGAGGCATTTCTTTTCTGGTCCAATCTATTTGGAGTTCTGTAGTCTTCTTGTATGTTTATGGGCATCTCTGTTTTTAGGTTGGGTAAGTTTTCTTCTACAAATGACTGTACACAGAGTGGCAGGTAGAAGGCATCTGAAAGGGAGCATATATGTTCTTCAATGACAATACTGAGAATAATCTCCTTTTTGAGTAATACTGATGTTCTTGTTGGGGGGAGACAGAGACAAACAGGCAGGCAAGCAGACAGACAGACACACACACATACACACACACACGAGGAGAGAGATACAGAGAGAGAGAGAGAGAGAGAGAGAGAGAGAGAGAGAGAGAGAAACAGACAGAGAGACAGAGAGACAGAGAGACAGAGACAAAGATCGTATCGTATCTGGCACAGGCAAGCAGAACCTTAGGTACAGATAGAAAATTGAAATGTACCAGACAACAGCTTTCTTAGAAACTTCAGGTACTTAGAAGAAAAAGGTAATTTTCTTCCTTGAAATGTGTTCTGTTACTTAGCTGTTTATTATTTCTCCGGCCTTTTCCTCCATATTTAAAAAATAGATAGATAGATAGATAGATAGATAGATAGATAGATAGATGGATAGATAGATAGATAGATAGATAGATAGATAGATAGATAGACAGACTATAGAGAGATAGCAAAATACAAGTATGTAGATATTATATATGTAGCTATTTTAGTTCATTATCTTTACTATCATCTTTCAAAATTGCTGCAAAATATCCATCATGCATATAAGTGGTACTTTTCTGGCTGGATATTTAGATTGTTTCTAACTTTTCCCTGTAAATAAGCCTACAGTGAATAACCCTGCTCATAAATCTTTGTCTGCATTTGTTTGTTTCCTTGGGATGAATTCCTAGAAATGGAATTACTGTATCTAATGGCATGGCTTTTTTTCAAAGCTCTTTATACACTAAAGCCTAAGAGCTTGCCAAAACACTTATACAACAACTCCATAGTTCACGGTGCACAAAACTGGACAGAGATGGTTGTAGTTTGGGACCTCTGAATAGAAGTCTACATAGTGAGTCTTTACTGCAAATTTTGTAAAGATAAAGATGAACTTATTTATCGGGACAGTCTATAGTGAAGGCTTTTGCTAGACACATTTACATATCTTAATTTATAATTCTGCTGGTGAAGAGATACTTCACAACTTGTGAGTGGTAGAGGTGGATGATTAGTTTTAATTCTGACATTTTGATCTTGCCCCTCAGAGCTTGTTTATCCAAGAGCTACATTGCTATGGTTTGAAGTGTTTCTCACAAACACAGGTGCTGAATGTGCCTGCCCAAGCAGGTGACAGTGATGCAGTTCTGGAGACATGTCATTGAACGGTATATGCAGATTCTGTCCTTTCCTCTTACTGTGCTTCACAGCCATTGTCCCTGGCACATATTCTGGCTACCATGAGGCCAGAATCCCTTGAATTAAAATCTTTGAAACCATTCCTACCTTGGCATTGTTTATTTCATGTATTTTGTAATATTGCAAAGTAATTAATACATAACTAACCCTTTTTTCTCCTCTGAAGATCATATCAGTAACTTTCGTTTGTATTTTGTTTATGCACTCCCTTGGAATGCTGCCTACATCACAGTACCTGTACACTCTGAATATTTTATAACCCCTTCTGTGCTTACTTTTTAAAACATACTGTTGTACCTTTGCACATTAACTCTTATTTCATTTAGGTATCTGTAAAAAGCATCGCCTCTGAACTAGCATACATCCTGAGTAAGCTTAGTTCTTTCTTTAAATTGCTTCATTCATTGCTAGAAATTATCATTTAACATCACATATTAATTTTCCTATTTGCACATTGTTCTCTTCTTTGTTCTACAACAAATTAGACTTAGTGAAGGCAGAGCTTTGTCTGTTTCATTCACAATCATATCCTAGTGTGCCCAAAGTATCTAGCACACAGCCGCTCAATAGAGGATTGATGAAGTAATAAATGAGCCAATAATTTTCCCTACCTTTAACTTCCTTTGAAAAATGGCTGCATACCTGTTTAATTTGCTAATGAAAATAAGCACAGCATTCCGTCTTTGCCTCTTTTCTATGAGGTGCCTTTTTTTTCCTGTGGGACTCAATGTTTTAACTGAATGTAAGACCACTTAAACACCATTTAATGAGAGGAGTCATTTCCTGCCTAACTTCTAATCTGCAAATTAATCTCCCACTGAGTAGAAATATGGACATAGTAATGCTTTCTCTTCCACATTTTTTACATCTGCCTGGGCTCATAGATTTATTATTTACTTATCTCATATCTGCTATCAAAAAGCTGGATAAGAAGCTAGCTGTGGAATGATTTCTGGTGACAGGTATGTATGGGGAGTCCATCAGGGGGCCTGCTCAAAATGACTCACAGTGAGTGTAGAAATAACATTGGATTCCTCTTGCACTTAACAACACGATTTTAAAAAAGCAACAAAAGTTCCTCAATTTTCCCCTATTCAGAACAAACATTATGCAGTCCTTTACATCAGGCAGAACATTTTTGGCCAAACGTGTATTGAAATTTGAAGAATTTGCTCATTCTTGTGGTAGTTAATTTAGCCAAGTTGTAAAAATTGAAAGATTTTATATGGTGAAATTTAAATTTTTCACTTGAAAGAAATGAGGAATATTGTAACCATGGGGAAACATTTCTACTAGTAATAATTGCCAGAGGGAGGAGACACGCCCTTCTTCAGTCTGTGCAGGCATAGTTCCCAGCTGCTTAGTACCTCAACTCTCTTTCATGTGTTAGAGAACTGTGTCTTTATTCCAACTTTATCTGTAATTTATGTCATTGTCCAGGGTTCTGTGAACATTAGAAAGGGATTTTACAACCCTGAGCAGGTGATGTGGTGAAAATTTTTCTTACTTCTGGTGTCTGTCTGTGGAATTAGGTAGTTAATCTTTGTCTTGTGGTTCAGGAATTAGCTCGAAATTACTGAAGTTGCCTACCCAAATAGATATAGAACAAGTATCTATGGACTTGCTCATACCCTCATAAATACTCTATATTTCCAAGTGGGACCTCTGTGGTTTATTGTGGATTTTCTTAATGGCATTGGCTCTTTTTAGGAAGAAATCCCATGAACCTTCTCTTTTCTGTCTCACTGCATCACATGAGGAGACAGCAACAAATGTCAAGAAAAGGCTTTCAGAGGGAAATGAAGGGTTATTCAAACTAGCCACTCTTGTGCATTTTCTTATGGTAGCAAACTGACTATTAACCAACCCTGGTCAGAAATTATTTACATGATCATGAACAGAGAAAACAAGAATGACAAATGAGCTGAGTTTTAAAAATAGAGTATTTTTACGTCTTCTCTTGCTCAGTCAGGGCTGTTGCCTTGATTGTCAGCCCTAAGCAAGCTTGCTCTGGCTCACGTCCCTGCTGATTTACTCTTCAACTTAGGAGAGCATGTGGTTTGCATCTGGACAAATGTACCGTCCATATACCATTGTGCTGGAAATCCATGCCTTCACATCTGTCATGAAATGATGGTGTTGTCTCCTTATGACCCTGTAAGATAATCTCATCCTAGAGAGCTTGGTCCAGCTCTGAGCGTTGCATTTGTTTAAAATATTCACCTAAGAAAAAGTTCTCTAATTTTCTAAGACTTTAAAACTTTAAGTTTATCCTGGTACCATCTTAAAAGCATAGTTACCATCAATATCTTCCTACTTAAAGGCCTTGCCAGTCCAATTTTGTACACAGTTCTTCAGCCAGAACTTACCCAGAAGGTCTTTTTGCTTTGGGTGCCTGTTTTTCTTCTCTGCTGAGATAGGAGACAACAGTTGTTAAATTTCTCAATCCTTCTCTTTATTTTCTTTTTCAGACTCTTGTAGGTTTTGGAAATTACCCTGTGTAGCTTTACCTGTGCATTTCTTTTCACTTTATACCTTCTACTTTCCCAGTACCTTAGTGTTCTGTCCAACTAGGGTTAGCATTTCAGTTCCCGAATTACAAAGTTACAAGAGATACTGTGAAAACATGTCTCTGATATATCAAAAAGAGGATGCAAACATTAGCTTAGGATCATGTAGTTTCCCTACCTTTGCAACTAAAATATCAATCCAAGGAAGTGGGAAACTGATCAGAAGCTTAGCTTTTCGCAGAATTAGATTTCCAGTAAATACTTCTGGTCCATCCTAGTTCCGTTGATTTTAGCGAAATGCTATTACATACTCAATGCCAGATCAATATAAGCCTTAATAATAGTTAAGAGAAACGGTAATTGCAGCCTGAAATTCTCAGCTGAAGTTTCCACTTAAAGACACTCAGTATTCAGGAAAATGGAATGTACACTTTGTTATTCTTGATTTTCAAGTCCTTCCCAAAGCAATAGCCATTTACATCGTTTTTTAGCTATGAATGACAGAGTTGGCTTCTGAAAACCTTGAGATGATCACTGGTCAAATGTTTGGACAAAGTTTTGAGGTTCTTTCCCACCTCACCTACCACCTGCTCTCTTCTATGAAGTTTGAGAGGCCGTGTGCAGAGTCCCATTAGGAGGACATTTCAAGTGGCCCCCTGAGCAGTACGAAGCAAGAGGGGTAGGTAGCCCACAGCAGCAGAGAGCTTCTTCCATTGCTCATACAATTTAACATTGGAGAGCAAGTGTTATTTGAAAGTGCCTTTGTAAATACTGTCCATTTGAGTGAATTTCATCATGGGCAGAGTTCTGAAACACTCATCCATCCTAGAAATGACACAGAAACACAAAGCACAAGCCAGATCAAACATGCTGAATTTCTGATATATAAATTTCTTTAAAAATTAATTTGAGGTGTGTGTGTGTGTGTGTGTGTGTGTGTGTGTGTGTGTGTATGTGTGTATGTGTGTGTGCCATTGTGGAGGTCAGAGATCAACTACCTGGAGTCGCTGATTTCATTCTGCTATGTGGACTCTGGTGATCCATCAGGTCTGCTATGTGGACTCAAGTCATCCATCAGGCTCATCAAAGAGTATCTTTCTCTGATTGGCCATCTCACCTGCTCAGCTTTGTAATCTGTTATCAATGAACCCAACCTTCTTTCTGATTCTTCTCAACTTTTATTTACATGGGCTCCTAGGAGGCCCAGATGTTCACTCCTGTTGTGTGCGATGAGTAGTGGGCTACAGGTCTGCCTTTGCTTTTTTTGTCAGCAATTATGGTGATTAGGGGAAACTTGAGTGGAGTTAGTAAACAATGGTAGTCAACCCCATGTAGGGGCTGCCCATTTCCCTGTTTGTCAGATTGAGATCACTATGGAGACAGTAATAAATTTCATATTCTACTCAACTGCATGCAGCATGTTAGGGATTTCAGATATAGAAGCAGAGAGCTCTATAATTCCCACTGTGATCATAACGGCACAGCAGCCACACCGCGAAGTATCCTCATGTGCTAATAATTACTGGCTGTCCGTCATCTTACCACACAGAACAAGCTGCCCCTGTTCTTCACACACCTGTGTCTGAAGTGCTCCACATGAGTCTGCTAGGTAAAATGTTGTGTTTATGTTATTTTGTCTGAATTTGCCACTCAGAGTTGAAAATAATCACGTATCCCACACTCTCCTCCATTTTGTTTATAATAGTCTACTCATGTTATGAATCAATGGAAACTATTGTATTTATAATTTGCAAACTGAAGTGACCTTTACCTGAAACTGTGTTTTCCTATAATCGGATGTTTTTTTTTAAGTTTGTTTAGAATTTAAAACATTGAGGCTAATTCTGAATTCATGGGCCGATTAATATAATATATAATATGGATGACTTTGAAGTCAAATAGATTCATACAACTTTAAGACAAGAAATTCTCAAAGCAAAGTTTTCAGAGTTTGTAGCTTTAACTCAAAATGGAACTAAATTTAATATCAAACTAACAGGTAGTTGGCTGTCTAATGATGTAAAGTTCCAGTAAAACCCATGGCTCATGGTAACTTAAAATACACTTAACACAACATTTTGAAAGGTAGAAATTTATTTTCCTTCACGGGCATTCAGAAATTATAGTTGAGCGAAGGCATGAATATAAATAGTCTCTTTCTCCTGACTGGAGGTGTTACCATCCACCTGGCTCACTTCCTTCTCAGGTAATTACACAGGCCTCTTAAAATCACCCCTGATGCTCTAATTAGACACAATCTTCTTTGTTTCCTATTGAAAACTGCTGCCTTGAGTCTTGCTCTGGGTGACTTTCAAACCCCAGCCCCCTTTTCACTTCCTAAGCCTTCCTGAGACTCTCCTAATGAGTACTGTTAAGTAACAATTGAGCCTTACTAAAGGGCTCGGGGGCATAATGTCTTATCATTTTAGCACTGTCCCTCAGACATGCTCAAGTCTTCTGAAGACAGTGGAGGTAGAAAAAGAAACAGCACAGTCTACCCTTGTGCTGCGGCTCATTGACCTCTTGGAGTGTCTCAGGCATCCATCTGAGTCTAGAAGAGCATAGTGCTAGATAGTCAATCACGTTACCAGTGGGGCAGTTACTTTATCAGTGGAACACCAAATATGGGTAACAGAATGGACTGGATTTTCTCAGACGGCCTAAAAGACTATTGGAACTGTGGTTCCAACAAAGCACCGAAATCAAGAGTGAATTACCCTTAAAAGGAATGGAGCGAAACAGAATCTGAGAGGTGCTTGCTCACGCTTGTGGTGATTTTCCTGCCATGCTGTTCCCAGGGGCTGTTCAGATGTAAAAATTCTGGTCCTATAAGGTTATAAGAAAACTTCTGAAATTGTATAGAATTAGTTTATAATCTCTGTGTGGACACTACTATAAAGTCATTACTCTTCAAAATATTATAGTTATAATTTTAACTATATATGTTATATGTCCACATATATGTTGTAAACACACACACACACACACACACACACACACACACACATACACACATGCACGCACGCACGCACATGTGGGTCTGCCTCTAGCCCTGCCACTGAGCACAGCCTTTGGGAAGTGGAACTCACATGTCACTGGCCCTCAGTTGCTGCTGGAGAACCATACAAAGAAGTAGGAAATGAAGTAAATGAAGTGTCAGGGGTCTACTGGCCAGCAATGAGTCCAGGACCTGGGGCTTCCAAACTCTCGGACATTTAGGTGCTGCTGAATTACATGGAGTTGAGAACAGAGTCGGGAACCTGAGGTCTGAAGACTGCTACTAACCCAGGGCTGGGATCAATGGCAGCTCCAGCTTTGCTCATCATGGAAGGTTCTTGGCTTCCTGGTGGTTCTGGCCAGAACCACAGATGGGCTTTCTACAGGAGATTTACGTAGCAACTCTGTAGGTGATGTCCTGATCCATGCTCTACATAGATGTTCTCGATGGAAATGACAATCCTCGGTTCCAAACTGTTTATTGGTTGTTAATCATCGAAATAGATGCATACTGTACCAAAATCTCAGGTGGACCTGAGATTAAATAAATACATTTTGCAGGGAGGAATATCTGGGAAAGGAAGCATTTTGCTAAACCCTCAGGACCTCTAGGTACCTCATTGGCATGGAGAACTCTGTTCTGGGCCTGTCACAAGTCATATTTTCTTATGTGAGAAGTGTGGCACATGTTCCAGGCAGGAATCTGGCAGGGATCAGGGAGGCACTACCATCTCAGGTATGCACCCACCAAGTCTGGGCTCTCAAACCACTCTACCTACCAAGTTTCGAGAAATACACACACACACACACACACACACACACACACACACACACACACACACACATGTGTATATATGTATATATATTTCCAGCTCATTGACCACAAATATAATAACATTCCATAGCAGCTTCTGGTCATTATAAAGCTCAATGGTTAATACCAGAGTCACATAAGTAAGGAGGATACCCCTTGGGTTATTTTCTTTAAACTTGACAATCTACATTTTCCAAGAGAACTACTAAAAATGAATATTGCCCATGGACCTTAATGTTAGGCATAATTCCACAGATTCTCTTCCTTATCTCATTGCTTATGGACTTCCTTTCTTGGGATCCCATCAGCTTACCAAGTCTCTCTAGGAACTGGATGTAATACATTTTTATTACACACACCTTAATTTCACTTTCTTATCATTTATCACTTGATACACTGCGTCTGAAACTAACATTCTGGTTAGAATTCTTTTACTGAGTGCCTATCCTGATAGAATAAACTGGGTTCTGGTTAGACAAAAAGAGTCATACCAGAGGGACACCTGGTCACAGTTTAGTCCTCAGATTTCCAGAGACATACTATGAACATTCACAGCCAAATCACCTGGATTCCAGAGTAGAGGAACACTGGCGCTTATTGCCATACTCAAAAGCAAACTAGATAGAAACCATAATGGGAAGAGTCAACAATGCCCATCAGAAATAGTGGGTATTGTAGGTTTTTTGCAACCTACTTTTAATAAGGGTTTAATCTGTCCTCTAGCCCCACTTAGCAGAGGAGGTGGAAGGGAAAAGTTATAGGGTATAAGGGAAGTGGACCTGCTCAGCAATAGTTCTTTGCAGAGCAAACTAGATCTTCTTTGGTAGCAGTTTAATCCCATAGCAAACAGCAAATATGACTCAGCAGCTGCAGACCAGTCGTCTAGGGCAGGCAGACACCACACAGGAACTGTCAGCTACAGACCAGTCCTATCAGCAAGCAGACACTGGGCACGAACCAGCAGCTGTAGTTCAACCATCACAAACCAGCCTAAGGTGAGGCTGCAGAAGTAGCAAGCTGCGGCAGGAACCTCACAAGCAGTTCTTGGGTGAGTTTCTTGCAATGGCAGGGTTACCTACCACAAGTTGAGTTCAACAATGCTATGTAAGGCAAACCAGTACCTGCATGTCTTCAGCAAAGTATAAGAGGCAGAGCAAACCAATGCTCAGTGCTCCTCTCCCACTGCCTGTGGGGTCATATTTATACTCCTTCATCAAGGGTCCTTTCACATGTTTGTTATGTCCAAACATCCTTTCACCTGTGTCTGCTTCAGGAAAACATTCTTTCACCTATGTGCCCCAGCAAAATATCATTTGACATAACTAACTTTCCAAAGAAACTAGAAGTTTCCACTTCAGAGAATTGTGTTTTCCAAATTAGAAAATAACAAAACCATCTGCACATGGAGTAGTCACTTCTTTGTGACGATAGAGTGAGTTCTGCAAAATTTTCTCTCCAGGATGTAAAATGGAAGAAAACTTAACCAGGTTTCTCATTGAAATTCCTTTGCTTCGAGCTGTTTAGAAATGACTCAAGTTATAAGATTGAAATAGACCAGGACAGAAATATATTTGAACAATAATCTCTGTCTTCATTCCTGGCTAGCATTTGCGTTGTTTTCAACTTCTCTTTACTAATCCCAAGTTTTGGACATTAGACATTTTCATATAACATAGCAGGCAGAATTGAACAGCTACACTTCTGACGAGGTAATTCAATAGCACATCCCCACCCCACCCCGGGGCCACTGAGGTGAGAGCTTCTGGAAAAAACCTACTTGAAGACTGTTTCTTCTCCAGAAACTTCCTGCACTTGGAGTAGGTTCTAAGTGCTAAAAATAATTTGATCTTCCACCAATATGTCATTAATTTTTCTTGTTTTCTTCTGGGAAAACTAGAAGGCCATTCTTTAGTTTTCAAACTGTAATTAAGGAATGTTTAGTCAAAGCTGAACCTCTGATTAGAAGAGAGTTGAAAATTACAGGTGCAGATTCTGGGAGGGTGGTGTCAGGTGTTGCAATGCTATTGTTAGTTATGCCAGCGAAAATACGGCCCTGGAAAGTCAAAGGGTGGAAGCTCTTGTGCTAGCCGATGCTGGTCTACTTTCTTCTCTTTTTCAATGAAATCTAAATATGTAGAGCCAGGAGAATGGGATGGTAACTCTGGCGACCAAGCAAACACTGCACATATTTACACCATCAAATGCAGAGCCTCCTGTTCAACTCTGTTCAGACGATGACAGTCCTGTAGGGCACTCCCTACAAGCCTTCACACTGAGGCAAGGCCAATAACAACATAGAAAAATATGTGAAGAAAACAGACACGAGTGCAATGAATTAAATGCTTCTGCACATTGACATTATGTGACTTTCTAATTCACAGTGTGAACCTATCTGGACAGCTAAGTATCCCACATTTCCAAGGAGAGGCACTTACAACTTGGGAGGTGGAGTGGTGGAGTGGAAAGAACATGATTTAACTCATAAGCCTAGGTTCCCATCTAGCTCATACACTTAATAGCTCATAAACTTAGGCCAGTTAGTCTCTCTGTCATTGTTTCCTCGTTTTAAAAGCTCCCACTTTGTGGTGTCTTGTGAGGACACGATTAGAGCAAACATTTGT
The DNA here is from genome assembly GCF_021556685.1 of Rattus norvegicus. Lineage (NCBI taxonomy): Eukaryota > Metazoa > Chordata > Mammalia > Rodentia > Muridae > Rattus > Rattus norvegicus. The sequence continues at coordinate 101,947,403 of NC_141538.1, forward strand.
AGAATGTGTGCTTTGGAAGCCGAAAGGACTCCACCACATGGATGCTTTGACTTCATTAGGTTGGCCAAATGATTTTCCTTCATTGATCAAGCTGACCTCATTTAGCGGTACTAGAAACACACAAGTACTTGTAAGTGACAGTCTTAGTGAATGTAATTCAGTTGGTACTAAAACCTGAGACTTTCCATTAACAGCCTATTAAAAAAGATTTTTTAAAAATTTATTTACCTTATTATTTTACATCTATAAGTATTTTTGCCTTTGCATGTATGTGTGTGTGTGTGTGTGTGTGTGTGTGTGTGTGTACCTGGTACCCAAAAAATTAAGAGGAATCGATACAATTCCTGGAGACTGGAGTTACAGATACCGTGTAGGTAGTAGGAATCAAGAATAGTCAGACATTCAACCTATGAACTCATGAGCCAGCTCTTAATATTCTCTTTTGGTAGCTGTCTGTACTGCCTTGATTTTCTATCACATTCCAACCTCAGTACATAGTTTGCAAAGCCAGTGATCAATGACCTTACTTTCTGGTCTTTGCAGGGCAAGGTTCCTCAGGAGTGTTTATACTCCGCATGATGCATTTATTGAGTCCTTGCTGAACACATAACAGAATTCATAAAACATTATTACTGTTCCACAATGTTTTGACCTAAGAATGTGACTTGTTGATACACATGGTCCTTATGGAGATGGGCAAGTCAGTAAGAACAAAAACGACACCATCAATTTTCTTTTACGACAAATTTATCTTTTCAAATAAGCACATAAAGTTGCACATACTTATATATAGCATGAGGGTTTGAAATATATTGTGGAAAGATTAAATCAAGTTAGAAAAGTCACTACAAAGCTATCCCTTTGTGACAGTACTCATAACCACTCTTGTAGCATTTTTAAAAATATAGGAATTATTAACTATAGCCATCATGCTGAAAGTTCATTTTGATAATTCTAAGCTATTTGATCTGTTTTATCTTAAAATCTTCAACGTCGAACAAAGAGAGGAATTGTGCTGGTCTAGTAAGGTGGTGGTAGCAGATTGTTTTACTAAGGTTGATGACCTCACTAGCCCAGGGAAGCTGGCTTGGCTGCCATTAACAGACATAATTTCCATCCAGGGGAGTAGGCCTTAAGTCCAATTAGGCAGCGGTTGGTTACCACCAACACGTGAGTGCCGTGTGTTGCACTTGAACGTGTCTTGCTGAGCCAGTACTTGCTGTAGTTCCTGCTTGTTGCCACTGGTAGGAATACTTAATTACTTCTCTTCCTTGGCAGCTGCATAGAATTTCCTGATATCATGGAATCTAAACTACAGACAGAGGCCTTCAGGTCAGATCCAGCTCAAATCATCTGAATTCTGTGTTCTAAGTTTGTCGTGTCTTCAGCAACAGGACTTACCTTCTTCCTCTGAAAGGCAACCAAGGGAAAAAGCAATCATCTCTATTGTTTGGGGGTCACTTGAACCACCCTGATGGATCAACCATTAGGCAAGAAATTTTTTATGCCTGGCATTGGGGTTTCTGTTAGTCTAGGGTTCTCGTGGAAGCACTGTCAGCCTAAGGGTCATAAATTCCTTTAAGACGTCTGCATACAAACATGCTCATATAGACTGCACATAATTGTAGGTAAATATAAAATAAGATGATCCCTTAAAGCTTTAGCAAACAATCTTGATACTATTTGTCTCTTGTCCCTCCTTCTACTTCTGTATTGACCTCCCTCCCTCACTCCTCCATAGTTGAGGTCATCATCTATTTTCCTTTCAAAATCTTAACCCACAGATGAGTGTAGTTACCACCCCTCACCAAAGAAGCCTCCTTTACAGCAAAAGGAAGACCATCACTGAGGATCACAAATGCTGAGGTAAAAAGATTGAGGGAAGCCAAGCACCAGTGGATGCATCTGCATCAGATCTAGAAGAGGGCTCAAATATGAGAAAGTCTACGGTGAAACAGTTTGGATAGAAATGGCTGTACAAATAAGACTGGAGCTACAGCAAGTCCCACAGACACACTAGTGTGGAAGATGAAGGAGATCATGGTCCCACATACATAGACAAAAATCTACAGACGGCTGAGAGAAGGCAAAGCAGCCACCCTCAGGGAGGAGCCCCTTATTGGTTGTCCAATAAAGGATTCAGCTCTGACAATATATGCACAAAAACAACAAGGTAGACTGACTCATCAGGTTGTAGTTATAGATCTGTACACACACACACACACACACACACACACACACACACAAACGTGGTTGTGTGTGTGTAATATTAATAATAACAAAAGAAGCTATGAACTTGAGAGTTGGTGAAGGGAGGACAAGGAAATGGTTAGAAGTAGAGAAGGTGGAAGAGGCTGAGGGATGGAAGGAGAAAGGGTAATCATATAGTTTTACTCCAATTAAGTATATTAAATAAATAAATAAATGCCATTAAGATAAAAAATGTTTAGTGTGTGTAAAAAGAGAGAGAGACTCATATAAAGAGACTCCAAGTGCCAATGTTCTTACCTCCTCCTCCAGGTGTGATCCACTCACTCTGAAGAACAAGACGTGTAAAAACTCTGAGGAGGTTTTCTCTCTCAAATAAAGGGTAAGAAACATTCTACTTTAAACTAGGAGACACACGAGGACCTAATCATTTTCAGTATGACAGTTAGGAACACATCAGGACTGGATGCCAAGAATTTTAGTTAATACATGTTCCTTTTAAAACATTACAATTAAACTGTTAAAAAAAACATCTAAACTATAAATTGGGAGAGTGAGAAAAACTCCTGGCAATAATAGAATAAGTCATTCTCCGACACAAAGTAAGACAGAGAAGGCTGGCAGGGTCTCTAAAGAAAAGGCCAGTGAACAATACAATGACAGAGACAGAGTTTTAAAAGAATTAATGAAAAGCAAGAATTCTTATATTTCGGAAGCATGACAAATTATATAATAGAAATTAATTCACATCCATACCCATATTTAAAATTTCCTAGGCATGAAGAACAATAGTCTAAATAAGAGGGGGGAAGATAATTTAAGTGTTACAAATTACAAAAAAATTCCCAGATTTCTCAGTTCTGAGAGTAGAAGCCAGATAACAAGGGGATATTTTAGGTGTTGGAAAAGGAGAGGGTAATGGCTTGTCAATCTGAAGCTGTAGCTTAAGAAAGAGAGTGAAAACAAGGTATTTGTTTTCAGATAGCCTTGGAGAAATAGCCTTCAACCCTTTGGGGTGGGAGATGTTCAGAATGAAGTTCAGTCACAGAATTGGGTGTGGCCCAAGAAACAGGACACACCCAACTAGGCAGTGGCTTTATAAAGTAATTTTGAGGACAAAATTGGGAATTTAATAGCAAGTAGAAACTAAAACAAAGACCAATCGATGAGTGGCAGGAGGCCAGGGAACCGGATAGCACAGGTTAAGTTGTGCTAAGGAGCAGGGCTAGGGATCTTTTGTTGGTTTCACCTGGTAAGTTCTTTTCTTCCCCAGCCACCCTCTCTCCTAGAAGGCTGACTTGAGTGTATTATGTCATCATGATTCTCAGCTTCTGTTTGGAATCTAGACTGGTAAGATTTATGTCACCTTGACATAAGCTGGAGACATTTGAGAAGAAAGAACATCACTTGAGAAAATACCTCATCAAATTGACTTGGTAGCTGACATGTGGGATGTTTTCTTGATAAGTAATTGATATTGGAGGGGCCAACCCATTACAGTTGGTACCATCCTTGAACAGGAGGTCCTAAGATATGTAAAAACAGAGGGCAAGCAAGTAAGAGGGAGCAAGCCAGTAATCACTCCTCCCCTCTGCTGCCTTGGCATCAGCTCCTTCCTTCAGGTTCTGACCCTATTTGAGTTCCTGCTTTGGCCTCCCTCAATAAACTGTGATTCAGGGTATCCAAGACAAAGAAATGCTTTCTTCCTCAAGTTGCTGTTAGTCATGGTGTTTTTCATAGCAAGACAAAACCTAACTAAAACAAAATCTCTGACTGATGAAATAGAAGAAGTAAAGAAAGGTCAAGTGAATTTATTCTCCTTTCTGTATTTCTAGTTTGCACCCAAGACTGCCTATTCCTGTATTCCTGTCAGTATAGATGATTACTGCTCAATCAGGCCAAGATAATAAATAAATAAATAAATAAATAAATAAATAAATAAATAAATAAATAAATAAATAAATAAAATGGGTTTTTCTAGGTCTATCCCTTTTCTTTGAGGCTAGAGTATGTGGCATTTCCAGGGGATGATATTTCAGGGTCATTCATATCTCTGTGTGATTTCACATCTTTGCAAATAGCTTTGGGATAAATAAACTATTCACATGATTTTTATTTGAAAGAATCATTTCATTTTGACCCTTGCCTAAATCAAAACGATAAATGTATCAAGTTTAGACTTTTTTTTATTAGATATATTTCTTTATTTACCCTTCAAATGTTATTCCCTTTCCTGGTTTCCTGTCCAAAAGCCCCCCATCCTCTCCCCTCCCCAATATGGGTGTTCCCTCTCATGCACCCCCTTACTGCCCCCCACAACATTACCCTGCACTGGGGGTCCAACCTTGGGAGGACCAAGGGATTCCCCTTCCGCTGGTGCCCCAACAGGGCTATTCTCTGCTACATATGCAGTTGGAGCCCTGGGTCAGTCCATGTACAGTCTTTCGGTAGTGGTTTATTCCCTGGAAGCTCTGGTTAGTTGGCATTGTTGTTCTTATGGGGTTGCAAGTCCCTTCAGCTCTTTCAATCCTTCCTCTAATTCCCACAAAGGGGGTCCTGTTCTCAGTTCAGTCATTTGCTGCTAGCATTGACCTCTGTGTTGGACATGCTCTGGATGTGTCTCTCAGGAGAGATCTATATCTGGTCCCTTTCAGCATGCACTTTTTAGCTTCATCAATCTTATCTAGTTTTGGTGGCTGTATAGATATGGGCCACATGTGGGGCAGTCTCTGAATGGCCATTCCTTGAGTCGCTGCTCTAAACTTGACCTCCATATACTCTCCTATGGATATTTTCTTCCCCTTTTATGAAGGAGTGGGAGCATCCACATTTTGGTCATCCTTCTTCTTGAGCTTCCTGTGGTCTGTGGATTGCATCTTGGCTAATTCAAGCATTTGGGTTAATATCCACTCATCAGTGAATGCATACCAAGTTGTTTTTCTGTGATTGGTTACCTCACTCAGGATGATATTTTCTAGTTCATTCCATTTGCCTATGAATTTCATGAAGTCATTGTTTTTGATAGGCGAGTGACACTCCATTGTGTAGATGTACCACATTTTCTGTATCCATTTCTCTGTCGAAGGGCATCTGGGTTCTTTTCAGCCACTGGCTATTATAAATAAGGCTGCTATGGACATAATGGAACATGTGTCTTTGTTGTATGTTGGAGCATCTTTTGGGTATATGTCCAGGAGAGGTATAGCTGGGTCCTCAGGTAGTGGAATATCCAGTTTTCTGAGGAACCTCCAGACTGATTTCCAGAGTAATTTTACCAGTTTTCAAGTTCAGATCTTTTAAAGCTAAAAATAAAAAAAGTAAGAGGGGTCACAAGGGGATTGTAAAGCAAGTTATGCACTTGTAAAGACAAAGGACAACAAAGATTATTAAAAATAAGTTCAATTCGATAAAATGCAGCAAAGAAAAATCCTAGTAAATTCAATGCTGAAAACATGCCATAGAAACAAAATGTGAGCTTGGTGCTGACCACTGCACCCACTGTTGGTTAACGTTATAAAAGTTGGACAAAAGCAAAATAAAACCAAACAAGAACAGTACACAAGCCCAAACAGGAAGAAACCACAACTGGACAAAAGAAAACTTGCACTTTCTAAATGTACACAAGATCCAATTGGATCCTGAACCAAATAGCATATCTTAAATTTCTTTAACACACACACACACACACACACACACACACACACACACACACAAACACACACACACCAGTACTTACATTAGGTGACATATGGCCAGCTGGCCAATTACCTTACAATGGGTATATATAACAAAATAATAACTTTAAATATTTGTAGTTAGGGAATACATATTTGGTTCCTATTCCTGGAGTTCAGACAGGTAATTCCTAAAACTCTTGACACTCTTGAGTAATGTGTCTTTTATAGCAACAAGGCAACTAGTACCACTGAAGGTATGAGAGATATTCAGACTGTAAAGAGATAAGAGCATTGACAGTCTCTGGAAAGAACTAATACTAAATCAATACTTGATTAATCAAGGATCAATCAATACTAAATCAAGAGATAAACTGTATTTTATTTTCTTATGGTAAAACTAATTGAAATTTACTCATTTAACACAAAAGTATGTATTAACATGTACTATGTCTTTAATATGCATGATTAAATCTATCTCAGAAAAAATATTTATAATAAATATTGTCAAAAAAGAATGAAACAGCAACTAGTTGGGATTTTTAAATTTCATTATTATTATTATTTAAAAATGTTTCATACTATACATTTTGATTATATCCTTTCCCTCCCTATCCTCTCTAGCTTCATCCCACCTCCCTACCCACCCAACTTCATGTTCTTTTGTGTCTCACAAAAATAAATAAATAAATAAATAAATAAATGGATAAATAAATAGAAAAAGAAAATCAAAACAAAAAAAAACCCTAAATAGGAGCAAAAATAACAAATGTAAAACACACACACACTAAAACAAGTGTCCATTTTGTGTGGGCCTGGGGCCTGGTCTGGACAGAGGTTGACATCCTAGTTACACTCCATTAAAGAAAATGGACTTTCTTTTTCCCTGCAAGTATCACTTGCAAAAAGCATCTGGCCTAGGAGTGGGGTTTTGTGTTCACATCCCCTTCTCCATGTTGGGATTTTTGTCTTGTTTGAACTTGTGCATACTGTCAGTTTCTGTGAGTTCATATGTGTATCAGACCTTTTGTGTCTGGGTGATGCTGTCTTCTTGGAGTCAACCACCACCTTATAATCTTTCTTCCTGAGATTTAAGAGAAAGGCCTTGATAAAGACATCCCATTTGAGGCTGAGCACTCCAGTGTCTCTCACTCTCTGCACATTGTCCAATTGTGAGTCTCTATATTAACTAACATCTACTACAACAAGAAGCCTCCCTGATGAGGATTAAACAGTGCTTTGATCTATAGGTATAGCAAGATCATCAAGAATCATTTTGTTGATACTTTCATTCAGAAGAATAATAAAGCCTACTACTAAGTAGAATGATAATAGGTTTTCTCCTAGGGCCCATGAGCTGTCTTAGGTTTGTGGCCATTTTAGCAATGTCAGGTATGGTTTCTGTATTGTATACTCGGTTTTAAAAGCAGCAAAGCAAAAATTGTTGGCTACTTCCACAAAATTAGTGTCACTGTCACTGCTTTACCAATATATCTTGTAGGCAAGTTAATGTTATGTTGTAGTTCACATGATTTAGAACTGGGCAATGTTCCTGATTACTTTCCTCCTTGGGTAGAATGTATAGTTTATTCTAACGCCATGAAAGCTAGTCACTAGTGGTGAAACTTCTACCTGAGCCCCCTCTCAGTTCTTTCACATTCAATAACACCATTACGTTATGTCTTCAGCAATTGGGTCATATTGTTGGGTTGTGGCAGATATCGAATAGACTTAGCTATGGTCTGGGATGTTTGTGAGGCATATGAGACCTGTTTAGCCAATGATTCACCAAGATGTAGTTCATCCCTGTCTGTGTGTCTTTACACACAAATACACACATTCGTAAAATGTGTTACAGTAGTAGGTTTCCATAGGGTTTTCCAAAAGGCCTTTAGTTAATTGTCCCTCCCCATATATATCTTCTTTCCCTTTCCCTTGCATGCTCCTCCTAATTTAACCTTCCTATTCCAGTACCATCTTTATCTTTCCTATAGCTCTATACTTTATTCATTTCTCTTCCGCTTAAAGATTTTCTTCTCTCCCCTAGTCCCTGTCTACCCATCTAACCGATGTTTGTAATAGAAACACACACGCATAGACACACAGACACACAAACACACACACACACATACATAGACACACAGTCACACACAGACACAGACACAGACACATACACCCAGACACACAGGTAGGCACACAGACACACACATACACACACACACACACATACAAACACACACACACACACACACACACACAGACACAGACACATATACCCAGACACACAGGTAGGCACACAGACACACAGACACACAGACACACAGACACACACATACAAACACACACACACACACACACACACACACACACACACACACACACACTCTTCCATACTGATTTCCAAAGCAGCTGTATAAATTTGCACTCCTACCAGCAATGAATTAGTTTTCCCCTTTTCCTGCATCCTCACCAGCATTTGCTGTCATTTGTCTTATTAATCTTGGACATTCTGACTGGATTAAGATGAAATCTCAAAGCAGTTTTAATTTGCTTTTTGTTCATGGCTAAGAATATGGCATTTAAAAAAAAGCATTTCTCAGCCATTTGTTGCTTAACTTTTCAAGAATTTTGTTTAGTTCTATAATCCCCGCTTTATTTTTTTTATTGATTGATTGACTCATTCATTCATTCACTTTATATCCCAGTCACTGTCCCCCTTCCTGGTATTCCCTCCCATAGTTCCTCCCCCATTATTGCTCCCCTTCTCCTCTGAGAGAGTGAAAACTCCCCCCAGGTCTCCCCCAACCCTGGCACATCAAGTCCCTGCAGGGCTAGGTGCTTCTCCCACTGAGGTCAGACAAGACAGGTCAGACAGACAGGAACGAAATCCTCAGACAGGCAACAGCTTTAGGAACAGCCCCTGCTCCAGTGTTTTGATACCCACATGAAGACCAAACTGTACATTTGATAAGATATGTGCAGGGGGCCTAGGTCCAGCCTTTGTATCCTCTTTGCTTGGTCTCTGAGAGTAAGTACCCAAGAGTCCAGGTTATCTAACTATTGGTCTTCCTACGGAGCTCCTATCCACTTCAGGGCCTGCAATCCTTCCCCCAATTCTTCTCTAAGAGTCCCTAAGCTCCATTCAACGTTTCCCTGTGGGTCTCTGCATTTGTCTGAGTCAGCTTCTGGGTGAAACCTCTTTGAGGACAGCCATGCTAGATTCCTGTCTACAAGCATAACAGAGTATCATCAATAGTGCGAGGGATTGGTACTTGCCCATAGGGTGAGTCTCTAGTTGGGCAGGTTATTGCTTGGCCATTCCCTCAGTCTCTGCTCCATCCCCTGTCCCTGCCTTTCTAGTAGTCAGAATACATTTTAGGTCTAAAGTTTTATAGGTGGGTTGATGTCCTGATCAATTGCTCCACTGGTGTTCCCACCTGACTACAGGAGGCAGCCTCTTGAGATTTCATATACCCACTGTTCTGAGTCTCAGCTAAGGTTCCATTGATTCTTGGGAGCCTACCATACCTCAGGTCTCTGGCATGTTCTAGAGATGCCCCCCAATTCCTACCAGCTGCAGTTTTCCATTCATCCTCATAGCCATCTGGCCATCTCCCTATCTCTCCCCACACCTGAATGCACCACCCCCAGTCTCCTTCCCATCCCATGTGCCACCCAGTTCCCTCCCTCCATCTGCCTCCTATGACTATTTTTTATTCCCCCTTTTAAGTGAGATGCAAGCATCCTCTCTTGGGCCTTCTTTCTTGTTTAGTTTCTTTGGATCTGTGGAGTATAGTGTATTTTAGGATTAATATCCACTTAAAAGTGAGTACATACCATGCATGTCCTTTGGGGACTGGGTTACCTCACTCAGGATAGTATGTATTCTCAAGTTCCATTTATTTGCCTTCCACACTCATGTCTTAATTTTAATAGCTGAATACTATTCCATTGTGTAAATGTAACACATTTTCTTCATCCATTCTTCAGTTGATGGAAATCTAGGTAGTTTCTAGTTTCTGGCTATTATGAGTAAAGCTGCTATGAATATATGTCTTTGTGAAATGGTAGATCACCTTTGGGGTACATGGGTCTTGAGGTAGAACTATTCCCGTTTTCTGAGAAACTGCCAAATATAATTTCCAAAGTGGTCGTACTAGGTTACATTCCAACCAGCAATGGAGGAGTGTTCTCCATGCTCCTCATCCGTGCCAGCATGTGTTATCACTTGAGAGTTTGATCTTAGCCATTCTGACTGGTATAGGACAGAGTCTCAGAGTCCTTTTGATGTAAATTTCCCTAATGACTAAGGATGTAACGTCCCTTTAACTGCTTCTTGACCATTCAAGATTCCTCCGTTGAGATTTCTCCGTTTAGCTCTGTACCTCATTTTTAAATTGTGTTATTTAGGATGTTGGTCTCTATTTTCTTGATTTATTTATAATTTTTGGATATTATGTAGGGTTGGTAAAGACCCTTTTCCAATCTGTAGGCTGTCTTTTTGTCCTAATGACAATGTCTTTTGCCTAACGAAAGCTTTTTGGTTTCATGAGGTCCCATTTATCAATTGTTGATCTTAGAGTCTGAGTCATTAGCATTCTGTTCAGGAAGTTGTCTCCTATACCACTGAATTTAAGGTTATTCCCCACTTTCTCTCCTACTAGATTCAGTGAATCAGGTTTTATGTGGAGATCCTTGATCCACTTGGACTTGGGTTTGCACAGGGTGATAGCTATGGATTTTTCTGCATACATCTCCATGCTGACATCTAGATAGAACAAGAGCATTTGTTGAAGATGTTTACTTTTTTTCTATTGCTTTCTTTGTCAAAAGTTAGTGTCTATGGGAGTGTGTGTGTTTCAAGGTCTTTGATTTGATTTCATTGATCAACATTTCTGTTTCTATACAAATACCACACAGCTTAATAAAAACTATTGGTCTGGAGTACAGCCTGAGGACAGGAATGGTTATACATACAGAAGTTGTTTTATTGTTCAGGATTGTTCTTTCTATCCAACTTTTGTTGTTTGTTTGTTTGTTTTTCCTTATAAAGTTGAGAATTGCTCTGTCTTTCAAGGTCTGTAAAGATTGTGTTGGAATTCTGGTAGGAATTGTATTGAATATGTAAATTGCATTTGGGGAGGTATCCATTTATGATAAGTTAATCCTACCAATCTATGAGTGTGGGACATCTTTCCATCTTCTGGTACCTTTCTCCATTTCTTTCGTCAGCCACTCGAGGATCTAATCATATATGTTTTTCACGTGGTTAGAGTTACACCAAGATATTTTATATTATTCATAGTTATTTATAAAGGGTGTCATTTCCCTAACTTCTTTCTCAGCCCATTTATCATTTGCATAAAGGAGGACTACAGATTTTGGGTTTTAGTTAATTTTGTATCTGGCCACTTAACTGAAGGTATTTGTCAGCTGTAGGAGTTCTCCGATAGGATTATTGGGGCATATTACCACATCATCTGCAACAGCAATACCTTAACTTCTTTCTTTCCAACTATCGTATCCCCTTTAGGTCCTTTAGTTGTCTTATTGCTCTGGCTAGTACTTCAGGTACTGTATTGAATAGATAAGGAGAGAGTAGGCAGCCTTGCCTTGTCCCTGATTTTAATGGAATTACTTTAAGTTTCTCTCCATTTATTTGATGTTGGCTATTGGCTTGCTCATGTTGCTTTTATTATGTTTAGGTGTATGCCTTGTATCTCTCTAATACTTTCAACATGAAGGTGTGTTGAGCTTTTCAGCTTCTAATCAGATCACCATGTGGTTTTCCCTTTTAGTTTGTTTATATGGTGGGTTATGTTGACGGTTTTTCACATATTGAACCATGCCCGTATCTGTGGGATGGAGACTACTTAATAATTGTGAATGATGTGTTTGATGTGTTCTTGAATTTGGTTTGTGAGTATTCTATTGAATGGTTTTGCATCAATGTTCATAAGAGAAATTGGTCTGAAATTCTCTTTCTTTGGTGAGTCTGTGCAGTATAGTTATTGGGGTGACTGTAACTTAATGAGTTTGGAAGCGTTCCTTTTGTTTCCATTTGCAAAATAGTTTGGAGTATTGGTACTAGCACTTCTTTGAAGGTCTGGTAGAATTCTAAACTAAAACCCTCTTGTCCAGGACTGTTTTTGGTTGGGAGACTTTTAATGACTGCTTCTCTTTTCTTCGGGGTTATAATACTGGTTAACCTGATCTCAATCTATCTTTGGTAGGGCTATATATCTAGAAAATCATCTGTTTTGTTAAGATTTTCCAGTTTGTCTCTTGTTATACTTACCTGTTCACTTCTTATTTTGCCTATTTGAGTCCTGTCTCTGTCTTTTGGTTAGGTTGGCTATGGGTTTGTCTATCTCGTTGATTTTCTCCAAGAACCAGCTCTTGGTTTTGCTGATTCTCTGTATTGTTTTCTTTGTTTCCAATTGACTGATTTCAGCCCTGATTTTAATTACTTCCTGCCTTTCACTCTTATTTGGTGCATTTGCTTCTTTTCTTCCTCAGAGCTTTCAGAGATACTTTTAAATTGCTGGTATGAGAGGGAACATTTAACTTCTTTATGGAGGGAGGCACTTATTGTTACGAACTTTCCTTTTAGCACTGCTTTCACTGTGTGACATAAGTTGGGGTATGTTGTGCTTGCATTTCCATTGAATTCTAGAAAGTCTTCAATTTCAATTTTTATTTCTTTGCTGACCCAGAGTGAATTATTCTCTTTCCATGAGTATGTAGGCTTTCTGGTGTTTCTGTTGTTGTTGAGGTCCGGCTTTAATCCATGTTGGTGAGATAAGATGCAAGGCATTATTTCAATTTTCTTGTATCTGTTCAGGCTTGCTTTGTGAATGACTATATGGTCAGTTTTGGAGAAGGATCCATGAGATGCTGAGGAAAGGTATATTATTCTGTGTTTGAGTGAAATAATCTGTAGATGTCTGTTAGGTAACTTTCCTTATTTCTGTATTTAGTTTTAGTCTGAATGACTTGTCAATTGGCGAGAGTGGGTTGTTGAAGTCTCCCACTATTAATGTGTGGAGTTTGGTGGACAATTTATACATTAGCAATGTTTCTTTCTACAAGTATAGGTGCCCTGTTTTAAAGGTATAGATGTTCAGAGTTGAGATATCATCTTGGTAAACTTTTCCTTTCATGAATATGAAATGAGCTTCTCTGTCTCTTTTGATTAATTTTGGTTGAAAGTCTACTTTATTAGCTATTAGGGTGGCTACTCTAGCTTGTTTCTTGGGTCTGTTTGCTAGAAAAACTCTTTTTATAGCCCTTTCCTCTGAGGTAATGTCTGTATTTATGGCTGAGGTTTGTTTCTTGTATCCAACAGAAAGCTGGATCCTGTTTTGACATCCATTCTGTTAACCTCTGTCTTTTTATTGGGGAACTGAGTCCAGTGATGTTGAGAGAAATTAAAGACCAGTGATTGTTACTTCCCGCTATTTTTATATTTGTGGTGTTGGGGTGTGTGTGTGTGTGTGTGTGTGTGTGTGTGTGTGTGTGTATGTGTATGTGTGTGTGTTTGAGTGTATGTATGTGTGTATGTCTCTGTGTGTGTGTGTGTGTGTGTGTGCATGAAGATATTGTTTGAATTTGGATTTGTCTTGAAATATCTTGTTTCCTCCATTTGTGATGATTGAGACTTTTTGCTAGGTATAGTAGTCTAGGTTGGTTTCTGTGATTTTGAGAGGTTGCAAGATATCTGGTTCAGGCTCTTCCTACTTTTAGAGTATCTGTTGAGAAGTCAGGCATAATTCTCATAGGTTTGTCTGGCCTTTTTTCCTTGCTACTTTTAATATTCTTTCTTTGTTATGTAGGTTTTCTGGTTTGATTATTATGTGATGGGAGGATTTTTTCTGGTCCAGTCTAACTGGTGTTCTATGAGCTTCTTGTATATTTATAGGCATCTCTTTCCCTAGGTTGGGACGATTTTCTTCTATGATTTTGTTGAAAATATTTTCTGGTCCTTGGAGCTGGGACTCTTCTATGTCTATTATTCTTATGTTAGGTCTTTTTGTGCTATCCCAGATTTCCTGGAGATTTGTGTTATTAATATTTTAGATGAACATTTCCTTTGACTTATGTATCAATTTCTTCTATTTTATCCTCTATGCCTGAATTCTCTCTTCCATCACTTGTATTCTGTTGGAGATGCTTGCATCTGTGGTTCTTTTTCTCTTTCCCAGGTGTCCCAAGTCTAAGATTTCATCAGTTTGTGTTTTCCTTACTGCTTCCATTTCTGTTTTCAGGTCTTAAACAGTTTTATTTATTTCCTTCACTTCTTTAATTTTGCCTTGTAATTCTTTAAGGGATTTATTTGTTTCCTCTATCACCTTTATAAGATTGGAGGTAAGGTCATTTTTCTGGTGCTTCGGTTGTGTCAGGATATGCAGGACTTGCTGTAGTAGGGTAGCTGTTCTCTGAAGGTGTTTTATTACCTACCCTGGCTTTTGTGGATTATGTTCTTTTGAAGACCTTAAGCCATCTGGATAGCTTTAGTCCCTGGTTATTCCTGTTGTTGTAGGTATTGGGAGAGGCAATAATCCTGCGTGGCAGGACTCTGATGGATATTTTTGGTCTGTCTCGTTCCAGATCAGCAAGTATAATGCAGGTGGGCTAAAATGTAGTGAGAGAATGGAGTCCATTGGGGATAGAAGTCTGCTCAGGGAAGCTGAGGGTACCCCCAGAGGATTCATCAGGCATGGAAGATGGAAAGCTGGGTCCAGGAAGGGGATCTAACATTTATGCTTCTGGATCAGCAGGTCTGATTAAGGTGGATGGAAAGGTGGAAGGATAATGGAGGTCACAGGGGATAGTAGGTGGCTCAGGAAGCTGGGAGGGGGTCCTAAAGGACTCAGCCCTCCACTTTTACATTAGATCATTTGTTTTCTTGATGCTCATTCTTTACAATTCTTTTATATTTTAGGAACTAACCCTGGATTAGAAACATAGTTGACAAGTTTTGTTCCTTATACTGTAGGTTGCAAATTGCTTGATTGATGGTATCTTTTGCTGTATAGAAGTTTTTAACACCATTAGGTTTCAGTTATTGATTGTTGGTCTTCATGACTGTTCTGCCAGTGTCCTCTTCTTCAGAAACTCTTTTCCTGTGCCAATGCCCTATTTCCCCTTATATTAGATTCATAGTATCTTCTCTTTTGATGAGGTGTTTGATCCATTTGGAGTTGAGTTTCGTACCAGGTGATAGACATGGACCTACATTTGTTCTTCTACACACAGCTGGCTAGGTTTACCTCATCAGTTGTTAAAGATGATCTTTTATTCAGTGTGTAATCTTGGATTTTTTGCTTATTTGTTTTCTTTGAGACAGTCTGTCTAAATAGACCAAGATATCCTGAAACACACTATGTGACAGTGATTAGTTTTTGTCTAGATGACCTGTCAATTGGGGAGAATGGAATATTGAATAAACCCATTATCACTGCATGAGATTTCATATGCGATTTTAGCTATCATAGTGTTTCTTTATGACCTTAGATGCTTTTGTGTTAGTGCACAAATGTTTAGAATTTATAGTATCTTGGTAGATTTTTCCTTTAATAAATAAGCAGTGTCTTCTCTATCTCCTCTGACTGGTTTTGTCTGATATTATAATATCTATGCCTTGTGTGTTTATTTTGAGTACCTACAGAATCCAGGAAATTAGAAAGGGACCAGAGGTACAGATCAGAAAAAAATCTGGAGGGAAGAAAAATAATGAAATGCAGGTGCTATAAATGTGGGTGGGTTAAGTGGGGACAGAGATGACAGCATAAGGCAGAAGAGAAGGAAGGAAGAGAGATAAATAACACAAATCTATTTTATGGAAATTTATATTATAGAATTCACACACACATACACACACACACACACACACACACATATATACACACGCGCGTGGGTGCGCACACAGGCACAGTATCACTGGGGTTACCCTACATTGGTTCATTGGTTAAAAAGTAAACAAACTAAGGAAGAAACAAAATAAAAATGTCAGGTGGGGGTACCTACTTTTAATGTTTCATATCACTTGGTTGCCGGCAGGACTACCTTTAAAGTGGGTGTTACACATAAAAGAATGTGGAGGTGCTACAAGACAGTTCAAGATCCACCACTGCACTGTCCCATCACATAGTTACCGAGCTCGAAGTCTAGAGGAGCAGTTACAGAATAGATTTGGGCACTCATCTTAGGATTGGATACTCTCTCTTTGGACCTCATTTTTTGTCTAATAAATCTAATAAATGAACACATTGAGTTAATTGCAGGGAAATGAGATGTCTCTAAAGTTAATTATTCTATTCTTTTCGGGTGTTGTTAGGCAGCTAAACTCGTTTCTCCCCTGAGGTGTGCGAGAGAGGCTTCTCATATAGAGAGAAATGAAAGTGATGAGAAGGAGGAAGGGCGGAGCTTAAGAGCATAGGCAGAGCACACTTATTATTTTTTCACTTAATTTTGAGAATTTTTATTCTTGGCTATGTTCCTATAATGATAGCCATAATCTTAGTACATGTCTTGCTACCACAGTGCATCTTTCTGAATCTTGACCTGAAACACCTTGGAAATGGCAATTGCACTCATCAGACACTGGTTTTGTTGCTAACTCCTCTCATCTATGAACTGACTGTTTCACACAATACTGTTTCTCCTCCACTGTTATAAAGTCTTACATAACGTCCAATTTACTCTTGCTAAGACCACTGATAACAAATCTGAGGATGTTAATACAAACAAATAAAAAGTCCTAGTCACATGACACAGGATCCTGTCAGAATTGTGAAGAGAAAAATTTGTCTCTGCAATCCTGAGCTATTCTCACGTTATAGCACGACTCAGTTGTCAGAGGGCCTTCCAAATCAATGCTTGCTGACCCTCTAGGGAGTCTTCTGAGCTTTCATACAATTACATTGCACACAATATTTCAGTCACTGATAGGTCATATGTCCAACTGTGGTCTTCTAAGATTGCAATGGAACTAGAAAGCTTCTTGCCTGATGATGCCCCAGCTGCTGTGTCCACAATACAATGTACCGTTCATGTGTTTCCGGTGCTGGGGATGGAGGCAAACTCCTGTCCTGAAATTTCCACACAGGTGTAATAGCATGTACAAGTATGTGTATTAGGTAATACTTGACAATAAGAGTATTACACTTTATACATTTATCATACTATATCCTTCTTACTGATATTTTAGTATGCATTCTTTCTACTAAGGAAAGCTTATTTTGCTGTAAAGCAGTATGCTAAATTATAACACAGCACATTCACCTTTCTATGTCAGTTATTTTTCTGATTCTGTGACAGAATAAAAGGATCAAGGCAACTTAAAGAAAAGTTTATTTGTGTTTATGATTTTAAAGGGATGAGATTCCATCATGGTTGGGAATCATGTCAGCATGTATCAGGCACCGTGGTAGCATCCTCCCTCACTGAACCACATGCAGGAAAATAGAGAAAATGAACTGCGGATGGAGCATGGACTTGAAACCTCATAGCCTTTCCCAAAGGTACACTTCCCTCATCCATCCACACCTCCTAACCTTCTCCCACTCAATGAGCACCTGAGTACCAAGTATTCAAATGCAAGAGACTACTGGAGATATTCACACAGAAATCACTATACTTTTCAGATCCCTGAGCTCGTGTGAGTGATAAATGTCTCAGAGCACATCTTACTGGTGAAGCATGCTTGATGACACAAAATGGCATCGTCACTTAAGTCTGTGTCTAGAATAAAGAAAAATATTTTAGTAATGATATTCACTAACCTCAAAGATGATTTGACATTCACAAATTGTCTCCCTAATTTTCCTATTTCTGGTCCAGGGTACAACACAAAATCTTGTGTTGCATTAACTTCTCATGTCTCTTTCATTTCCTCTAATCAAGAATATTTCTCATATATTTTTCTCTTGATGTTGACACGTTTGAAAATACTACCCAATTATTTTGGGATAATGTTCCTTAATTGGTATTTGTCTGATGTTTTCCTATGGTTTGATTAAGGTTATGCATTTTTGGCAATAGTATCACATGCATAATGGACTGTGTGCAGTGCATCCTATCAGTAGGTATATGATGTCCACATGCCTTATTGCCAGCGATGTTAACTTTGATCACTTGATTAAAGGCATGTCTGCCAAAAGGTTTTATTTTTCCCCTTGTAATTAATAAGTATCATATGGGAGAACACTATGAGACCATTCACATATCCGGTTTCACATCATGCTGTCACCTATGAATTTCAACATCCATTGATGATTTTTATCTGTAACAATTCTTACTGTGCTGTTTGACTCATTGGGTTCTCTGTCTATTATTCCTTCTCATTCATTCAGAATTTTTGTGGCTAGAGCAGTTGTCTATCTCTCCATTAGTTTGTTGAATGGGTGACCTGTATGCCACTACGACGTTGTGGATATGTTTTATTTCATGGCTGTCATCTATCACTTTCGCAACATTTTAGTTTCTCAAAATTCCCCATACTTGGCTAGATACTGATGTGGTTTTGGTATATTCCATTTTTGAACACTTTATGAACTGTTGGTATGCAAGATACCCAGAATTCATTTGCACATCAGCAAATAAATTGCTTAGATACAGTAACATTTAAAGGCAGAGTCTAAAATAAATTTATATGATTAACAATGACTTAACATAGAAATAGGATACTCAGGAAGAGAGGATAAAAAAATGGACAAAAACAAGTTACAAAAACAACTGTAACAAAGTTGGTAGAAATGTTCTACAGTGGTTTAGTCTCACACATAGATACAGAGCTTTCAAAGAACCCTAATAAGGGTACGTAAAAGGAACAGTACCAATACCATGAACATGCCTTAGGTACTAAACCAAGAATGAAATGTAACTAAGGAAAAAAGTGCATGAGCATCAAACAATCAACAGTGATTATATTGGCTTATGTTGTAAGAGAAACTACAAAGGCCACCACTCAGTGTAATGTAAAATTTAAGGTGTTGAAAGAAAACATAAATTTAACTAACCTACAACCCTAAAGCTAGTACTACCCCACGAAAATAAAAAGCAAAGAGAAAGTGGAAAGTGAAAAGAAGAACTGAAACCCTGTTCTACAAACATTAGAAAGTATGGTAGCAGACATAGTAAGTACACAGCTGAGAAGATATAGTCTTATATGAACACAAAGCCACATGGAGTAATAAGAGAAATTTAGACATCAAATATGTGAGTAAATATAAAATAATACTAAAAGCTTAAAACAAAAACTAGAAATATTAAATATTAACTTAAAGTAAGTAGAGCTACCAGACGCATAAGGGAAAGGATTGGCAGGAGTCTTGGGTTATTTGGTAAATATTAAAATGTATAAATTTAAGGCCTACTATAATAAGTCAAAAATGCAAATTAATTTCTTGAGTTACCTAAACAAATAATACAGAGACATAATCAAAATATAACAGAAAGTTTCAAAAGAAACAATAGAGTTGTGGTTGTTTTCAAACATCACAAGAATAGGGGAGAAGTAGAAAGAAAAAAGAAATTAGACTAAACAAGTACATATCATAGGCTACAGTAGATTAAATTATTCATTATAATAAATGTTATTATACTGAGCATTATAATTAAAATATAGAAACAGAATAATACAACTATGTACTGCATAAGGTAACAAAATTTAAATGTAAAAAACAGATACCTCAGAAATAAAAAGGTGGAAAAAAACCATTATATAACAGTATATAAACATTAACCAAAATAAAGCTGATACAGTATTATCATAATTTTGTTATTTCAAGTAAACAAGCTATTAGAGGAGAAAAGTAACCAGTAACCATCAATCTTACCCGCCCAAATCCTTGTGAGTCATAATAAAACCTGGTCTGGAAAGATCTGCCTATTGGTACAACAGTGGCCCAGACATCATGGGAATAACCAGTCATATTTTTAATGCATTTAGTCTGTCTTTGCAAGATTAAGCCTATACCTCGCACCATCATTGGGCTAAGAACCCATAGCTAGACAGGCTAAAGGCTCTAGAGGAGAACCTATTGCTCTTATATTATTAATTGGTCAAAGTATTAAACTGACTCAAAATGATTTACCTTTATACACATAGGTTAATTTATCCCTCAACCCTCACTAGAAAAGCTCCTATTTGAAGTAGATGTTGACAGAGTCCCATAAGTGGCCAAGATGCAGAGAATAAAGGAGGGTGGAATGCTCAGCTCTAAACAGAACAAATACAGTGTACGCTGACTCCCAAGACTCAAAAGTCTTGGCAGAAGAAGGTTGGAAAGAGTAGAAGATCCTGGGGCTCTTTCTATAGGAAAACTAACTTCTAGATACGGCAGGGCAACTGCACACGTGTAGAACTCACAGTGTAGAACTCACAGTGTCTGTGACAGCATGTAGAAGACCTGTGTGTTGTGGGGGGTAGGGAGTGAAAGTGAAATCACTCATTAGCAGAAAAGCTATGGGTGATGATAGTTGCTGGCAGAGGCAGAGGCAATTTCTTCTAACATTGTTGCCCCTGGTAAGTCAACTATGCTCCAGAGGAAGCCCACACATGCAAGGATATTTGAGGAGTCCAAATTGATCACGATAGATTGCACAACCAAAAGGACACAAAGGTTGATGAGTAGGTAAGGGAGAGTGGATCTGGATGGGAAGTATTGGGAGTGTGAATGTTATCAATAAACATTGCTTGATATTCTCAAAGAACTAATAAAGGTATAAAAAGAGAATTGATTGCAGAGCTTATTATAAAAATATATACTTTATGTAGATGTACCATGTTTTAGTTATCCATTCTTCAGTTGAGCGACATCTAGGTTGTTTCCAGTTTCTGGATATGAGGAGTAAAGCTGCTGTGAACATAGTTGAGCAAATGCTTTTGTGGGATGACAGAGCATCTTTTGGTTATATGCCCAGGAGTGGTCTTGAGGTAGAACTATTACAAGTTTTCTGAAAAACTGCCAAATATAATTTTCAAAGTGGTTGTATGAATTTGCATCCCCACGGGCAGTGAGGAGTGTTCGCCTTGTTCCCCCATCCTCACCAGCACGTGTTATCACTTGAGTTTTTATCTTAGCCATTCTGACCAGTATAAGGTGGAATCTCAGAGTCCCTTCGATGTGCATTTCCCTGATGACCAAGAATGTTGAACATTTCTTTAAGTGCTTCTTGGCCATTGAGATTCCTCTGTTGAGAGTTCTCTGTTTAGCCCTATACTCCATTTTGAAATTGAGTCATTTAGGTTGTGGTCTCTAACTTCTTGAGTTCTTTATAAATATTGGATATTATCCCTCTGACAGAAGTAGGATTAGTGATGATTCTTTCCCAATCTGTAGGCTGCTGTTCTGTCCTATGATAGTGTCCTTTGCCTTACAGAGGTCCCATTCATAAATTGTTAAACTTAGAGCCTGAGCCATTGTTGTTCAGTCCAGGAAGTTGTCCTCTGTACCAATGTGTTCAAGGGTATTTCTTACTTTCTCTTCTATGAGATTTAATGTATCTGGTTTTATGTTGAGGTCTTCATGTGGGTCCAGAAAAAACTGAGCAGGGGCTATCCTAAAAGCTACTGTCTGTCATAGGATATTTTCTAGCTGGATTGCCTTATCCAGCCTCAGTAGAACTGGATACATCTAGCCCCGGAGAAACTGGATATGCTTGAGGGGATTCCCAAGGGGGCCTCCACACTCTCAGCGGAGAAGGGCAGGGAGGATAGGGGGAAGGATTGTGGGAGGGTATGACTGGGAAGTGGGGGGGGGGGTTGAGCAGGATGTAAAGTGAATATTACACACATATTTGTATGCTAAATAAAAATATACCTAAAAGTATATATTAAACATTGTTAGAAGTATGATAATAACAACATCTTAAAACCAAATGAAGTATCTTCAGAAAAACCCAATGGTCATTTCTAATTCTTAAATTTTTAGCTATAATATTCATAATGTATACATATATATATATGTGTGTGTGTGTGTGTGTGTGTGTGTGTGTGTGTGTGTGCGTGTGTATTTCCTAAGGCAGCTGTTAGAAAGTCCTACAAACTTCAGTGGCTTAAACAACACATTTTTCATGATTCTGGGTCTCAAAAACATGAAATTAATCTTATCGGAGTAAAATCAAGGCATTGATAGGACCGGCTCTTCTGGAAAATGTATTGGGGAGAGTGTGCATCTGTATTTTCTACCTTCTAGACAGTTACACTTTTAGCATCAGACACATCTCTTTGATCATGTCACCTTTCTCCCTCTTCTTCCATTCCACCATGATCTCTCTTAACCTCTAATTTCCCACCTCCTCCCCTTCCAGGAACAGTTTTGATTATATATGGGTACGCCAACTAATCCAAGGAGATCTCTCTATCTCATGGCATCTCAAGATAGCATGCATGCAAAGTCCCATATTCTATATGAGGTAACATTCACAAATCCAGTTATCTGTGTGTGGCATTATTTAGTCTACAACAGTATAATATTGATTTCTTGCTCAGTATCCATATACGCATCTTAAAATAAATATTCAAATCATTTACACACAGATTGAGAAATTGAGAGCAACCGTGAAAGAAGGAAGGTAAGAAGTAAGCAGACAGGTTAGAAATGGTTAGTTTGGTGCGGTAGAGGCTGCTATGAGGTGAAATTGTGCTGTAGTAAGATGAAAGGATAGCATAGTGGAATACCAGAATGATTATTTTCACAGCTGGAACCATTTCAGCTGGTGCCTGTATCCAGGATATGACCACAGGCATAGCAGTATGTCCCATGTTGGGGTAAGCTCATTGTGACTAAAACGAGGACTTGGTTCTGACAGAGTCATCAGCACAGAGTGTGCTTCATTCTAATAATGTGTGGGGACACATGTGGAGAAGAGATGGCTGAATGACCAGAGAATGGCTTTAAAAAAGTAAATAGACTGAGATGCCATTTACTGGGATCTGGAATGGACATACGGCAGACAGTAGGGGGAGGTGAGTCTAACTTTGATTTTGTGGGGTTTATGTTGTCTATGTAATAGCAAAATAGTTCTGTGCAGTAGGTGGCTGCCTATAAAGGTGGGCAAGTCAAAGTAAAGTAGACATTAACAATTTGTAGATACTAATATAAGTAAGGAGACTGAAATAAGAGAAATAAAGTAGATTTTGTAAGTCCTATTAGAAATTTAAACTCTATTAGAAAATGTAAAGTCTATGACACTTGTACTTTAGTCCCTGAAACTATTGCTCAAATCTTTATATGAAAATATGGTGTTTGTCTGTTTATTTTTATGTTTTGTATGCACAGGAAACACATAAAGGCACACACATGTACCTCATTTTCTGAACTTGATCATTAGATTTTTTTTAAATTTTAAGACAGTATTTTATGCCAAGCAAAGAGTGACTGGACATAATAGATAATATGTAAATAGTACTTGTTTTATAGTACTTTTTTTATTTACTAGTTTTGTCAAAATTCAACCTATGTTCTCAATTATGACTCTGTTATAACATTCAACATTCAAGCCTTTCTTCTTTGTTCACCTCACTTTAGTGTAAAATTTATATATATATATATATATATATATATATATATATATATATATATAGCTTTTCTACCTTGAGTTAGGGTAAATTTATTCTCAAGGTAACTGAGATTTCCCATAGCATAATAAAGGACACATAGGATGCCCAGTGTCAGTCTGAGGTTTTTTCCTTCAAGATCAGAGCATCCAAGATGAAATCTATAAACACAAATGAATAATGCCCTCAGACTTGAAGAGGAATGCAGATGGCCTGGCCCTCTTAGAAAACCCTATAAACAAATTAAACTAAGTATGCCCCTGGTAAAGTTGAAGAATACAAAATCAACATATAAAAATCATTGTGGCTGAAAATACTAGAAAACAAGCAAGCAAACAAACAAAAGCCCAACCATTAAATAGCAAACAGAAAAGTACTCCCATTTGTAAAAGCT
The DNA here is from genome assembly GCF_021556685.1 of Rattus norvegicus. Classification (NCBI taxonomy): domain Eukaryota; kingdom Metazoa; phylum Chordata; class Mammalia; order Rodentia; family Muridae; genus Rattus; species Rattus norvegicus. The sequence continues at coordinate 101,971,245 of NC_141538.1, forward strand.
TGAAAAGAATCAAAGGACCACTCACCCTAGTGATAACTTCAACTCAAGAGCTGAAAGATCTATAAGCTATAGAGCATTTATGAATGAAAGTTTAAAGAAATAAAACAAATGAATTGAGATGCCATTTTCATGGAGTGTAATAATTTATATTGTTCAATGGTAAACCCTGTCTAAAGTGAATTACGGGCAACATGGAATCAAATTCTGGTGACATTTCCCACAAGATAGAGCAGCAATCTCTACATTGGTAGGGATCTAGAATGATTCCAAACAGTCAATGCCATCACCGCCAAAAATACAAGAGCTAAAAGTGTCATATTTCCTGACCCAAGATAACAACTGCTAGAGGAAAACACAAGAGTAAAGCTTCCCTCTCTGAGACTGGGGTGAGATATGACACCACAGCGTCAGACAGCAAATGCATTGGAAACAGGAAGACAGCCATGCAGTGCACGGAAACATTATGTATGTTATGTCTCTGATAAGAGAGATTCATATTCCAAATTTGTAAAGGGATCAAAAGACTCAGTTGCAAGAACACAAATAACCTGATTGAGTGATGGGCAGAAGCAAGAAGAGATATTGGTCAAAAGGCACTTGTAAACAACCAATAGGAAGGGAGAAGGTGGGAGAGAGACACACACATGCACATGCATGCACATGCATGCACATGCACACATGCACACATGCACACATGCAGATGCAGGCACACAGAGACAGAGAGACACAGAGATAGAGACATTGAGAGAGACACATACCAACAGAGACAGACACACACACACACAAACACACACACACACACACACACACACAGAGAGAGAGAGAGAGAGAGAGAGAGAGATCCAGTCTGTTTTAATATCTATTATGAAAAAGACAAAATAACAAGTGTGGAGAAAGGGAGAGCTTTATATAGCACTGACTTGATTGTTAATTAGTGCAGCCATTCTAAAAAATAAAATTGGAAATTCTCAAAAAAGTTGCCAATGACACACCCATCTTATCCAGCTATTTCACTTTTGTGTGCAGCCAAAAGACCTGGAATCAGTCCATGAAAAACTATCTTTGCTTCCATAGCAATCTGTTTCTCACTAACCACGATGAGGAATCAACCTGCTTATCAGCAGATAAGTGGCTAATAAGGGATGGGGAAATGCTACTCAGTTAAAGAAGAAAGAAAGCCTGCCATGGATATAACAAGAGGTCATTATGTGAAGTGAAAAAAGCCAGACCCTGAAAGACAAATACTGCCCAATCTCACTTAAACAACGCCCTAAAAGAACAGAATTTTAGAAGTAGAATAGGGAGAGTGAGTGAGAATGGGCAGATATAGTTTATAGGTACAAAGAGTCAAACCATATGAATATATTTTGGAAATAGACCACATAGCATGGTGAACATTATTCATATAGTGTATTGAATATTCAGAAATACAGAGGGAGCTTAAATGTTATCACATACACAAGAAGAAAACTAACATGTTTAATTTTAGATCATAACACACATCTAACAACACATCACATTGTGCACCAGAAATACAAGCAATTTTTATTTGTCCATTATACCCTCATAATGTTGGAGAGAAAAGTAAATGAAAAAAAGATGTCGAAAGACGTCAGGAAGTCAGGCCATATGAATAATACAGGGCATCAAATTGATTATGTTTCTCTTTAGGACCCATTCTCAAAACTAATTGCTTCTTTATGTAGGATTCTAAGTCCTGACCTCAAACTGAGTAAATAATGACAAGTTTCAATCTTTAATAAGCATGATAGGATTAATATAATCAATTTTCACACCGTATCCTAAAGCTACAGAGCAATGAACTCGAAGTCTGGAAAACCCAGGTTCAAGGTCTCCTGTTGTAAGTTACATTCATTCTGGCAAGTCTATTTCTCTAGCTCTTAGCTGTATCAGGAATCCTGGGCGTAATAATGAGAAAGATGTAAAAACATCTACATTCATTGTTTTCTCTGGTTTTGTGTTTTTGAATCCAGGATTTGTCATGTAGGGTTGTGTGTCTAGTCTGGAACTCACATCATAGCCCAGGCTAGCCTTGAACCTGTGGTCCTCTTGCTTTTACTTTCTAAGGGCTGGCAGGAGAAACATGTGGCACCATATGTCGCACTAGTCTATGGTACTCATTAAAGCCTCTCCCAACAATAAAATTGCACTTTAAGCCAAAAGAAACAGAATATAACTCAGTATAACCATGGTGGTATGACAGTTTCTACCTAGTCTCTGTACTTAAAAGAATACTCCTGTCTAAGATGCTAAGATTTTTGCCTTTTATTTTATACCAAACATGTATAAAAGTAAATCAAGGTGTGACAACTCAAATTGCCAAATGAAGTGCAGTTCGGTGCTGACTTGGCAGTGTTAGTGATTAGGTTCTGTTTGCTGTGTAGTTGCCAAATTCTACAGCGTTCATACTCCCATGCATTTTCGTGTAAAACCCTATAAAAAAGGTCAGGTGCAAGAGAAACTTTCAGCATAATGGAAATGCCATGGTGTGCTAAGATAGCACTGTGAACAACTCCTAAATCAATCTGCCCATTTCAGCTTCTCAACTGTTGATTCCATAGAGAGGCAGTCATTGGTTGGACTGTGTTGCAAGCCTGTGCTCTTCTATCCAGCCTAAACACTGGTCCTCAGTTTCTTTCTCCAGTGTTTGGCTAGCAGTAGGTCTGTTCTTAATTTGTGGTCAGCTGTATGGGTGAGTTCAGCATTGCTAATTTTGGAACGAATTATTTGAGGTAGAACCTTTGACAGGGGCTGAGTATCAAAACCTGAACTCCTAGGCCAGTTATCTGGAGTTTGCTATAATGGGTTTCTTCTGAATCAAGATGTCACCATAGTATGTTGGAGTCCTAGAGTCTGCATCACCAGCAGTGGGTATACACAAAGCCATGCTGTTCAGAACTGCATTCATGGTGAAGTATGATTAAAACTGAACTTCAAGGAATTCGGGCTTTAAACTGTTAACTTGCAATAACAACCTTATGGGTTGGAATGAAGTGTTCGAGTTGATTTCCACTAGAAAGTTTCGGCTTATTAGGGTTTCCAAGGGAGACAGAGGTTTCTAGCTTCCTGTTTGGATACTGGGAAGCTTGTCTGGTTTTCCTCCGGTTGATCTACTGCAGATACTGTAAGTGTTCCAGACGCAGTTCTGAGGTACAGGGAAAGCAAGCAGCAGGCTCGGGGATCCTAGCTTCTCCACAGCATGGAATTAATTAGGCTGCACACTGAGCAGAGCTTAGAATGTCCCAAACATTTATTCCAGGATCTTTGAACTGAGGAGGAAAACGTATACCCTTTTCCTTCCAAGGGCCATGACATTTCTCAAGTTGAGATGGAGGAAGACACAGACTCTTACTTTTAATCCACTAAATAGAAGATTACGAATTTGAAGCATAGATCTTATTTAATTGAAGAACTTTATAAATAATGTGAGTTTCCGTGTCACAATATGCTCTCCTTTGGAATGTGACTCGGTGGTGGGGTGCCTGCCTAACATGTGTGAACATTAAATAGAATTTCGAAGAGCCGAGACCCTAGATTGGGGTTAGATATGGAACATAGGCTAATGAGGTGACCTGTGCACTCTGTGAGCTTTCATTTCCCCTTTCTAGCTCCAGTAGCAATAGGGGTGTTTTCTTGGCCAATCAGCCAGCGGTGTGCTGTTTACCATTACGGAGTACTGGCCAATCAGCTGGCTTTCCAAGATTATGTTCACAGTTATAAAGAAATGACGGTAATGCCTACGTTTCAAGTCAAGATCAAATAATCTAATATACAAAAAGGCCTTCTTGGGAGAATCTGAAACTCTGTCTCTACCACCATGAAGATTAATAATCATAAAGAAAATAGTACAGCTTGAGTTTTAATGAGGTATAATGAATGGTGACATTTATCACTACTTTAGATTTACATGAGTGATTCATATCACAGAAACACTTGGTTCAAAATGCTACTGCATGACTTAAAAAATACCCTATCATATACCTTCTCACACTAAATTGCTTGAGCAGCACACATTTATAATAAATTATTATGACATCCCTGTTATTATTCTTGCTAGTTAGCTCAAGTTATAGGTTTATCATAGAACTAAAATGCATTTACGCTTTTACATATATATTTTGTGTTTATTTGTGTGTGCATGAATGACTTGCCAGTGGATGCTTACAGAGGCTAGAAGACACCCTGGGGCTGGAGTTCCACTGGCTGGGAGTTTGTTCAGCACCAAATTTCTACAAAAGAAGCAAGTGCTGTTAGCTGCTGAGCCACCTCTGAATCCCTAGAACTAAAGAAAAGTTAGTAAGAAAGGTTTAGTTACGTAGCTTATGCGGTATCTATAGACAGAAAGTTCTCATTTATTCAGCTGTGTATGATGAGAGAAAATCCAATATTTAAGAGAAGTTATTCTGTAGGGAACAAGCTGAAATGTGGTATTCCTTGTGTTTATGTTAAAATGAGATTTAAAGACAGCTCTTCCCATCCTTCAGTGGGAGATATGTTAAATCCCACTGCCCAATCAATTCTTGGCCAAACACACACACACACACACACACACACACACACACACACACACACACACACGCACGCACACACACATAGTAGTTTTCCCTCTTATCAAACCATGGGCTTTAGCAAAAAAATGGGAAGACAAAAATAAACATTTAATTTTACAAGTTACATGAAATGTGTACAGAAGGATACAATTTGTAATTGTATCTCTTAGTTGAATTAGGCCTTTGAGACTCTTCCAATGTGGAGCTTCTAATTTGATACCCTGGGAGTGTGAAGTGAGCATTACCTAGCTCAAAAAAAGAGAAGCATTTTCTTATTTTGGTTGTTGAATAGCCTCTTCATATGTCTTGTCTGTAAAACAAAGCATACATATTGTAGAAAGGACAAATTCTGCATAGTGTGAAAAGAAACCATCTAGCGCACATAGGCACATATTTTTACATATTTATTTCTAAATGTACAAACAGGATCTGCTCTACAAAATGCTCCAGGATAGTATTTGTTTCAAATTTATGTAATCAGCCATGTTGCAAGATGGTATTTAAAGCAAACTTAAAGATGTGTTGTCCTTGTTCTGTACTGACAACCTCTCCCTGTGGACCAATAAATGGAGAGACAAAAAATATCTAATGTCAGACAATAGAATATGGAATACCTTGAATCGTACAGCACAACCACATCTAGGATACCAGTTCCAGCAGAAGAGAGCATTTGTGTGAAGAAAGCTCATTTAAGAATTGGGGATCTGGCTCTTCTGTTAGATCTTTAAATTTGTAGGCAAATTTCCATGTTACACTATGAGGCTATAACTCGAGTTCAGTTCATTAAAATGCCCTCCTTCTCTCTCTCCCTTTCCTTCTCCTCTCCTTTTCTTTGCCCCTCTCTTAATGGTCCTTTGGCAGGCCTGGTCTTGTATTTGTAGTGTTAATGACAGGCATTACCCTTCAGCACATGGTTATCTGAGTCCTGATTCAAAGCATTCAAAGCAAGATCTGTGTTTCTGGAAGACCTGGCTTTGCCAAGAGTGGCTGGCAGAGCATCTCAGTTGACTGCAATCAGACCTTAGGATCTTTTACTAGTGAAACACAACTTTAGCAAAGGGAAGGAAAGAAAAGAATGTAAATACCTTAGGCAACTAGATCAATACTGGACTCCTGCCTACCGGTTCATGGTGCGGGGTTCCAGTAATTCTTACTCTAAATAATAACTAGAGTTTTTCAAAGATTAGGAAATTATTCCAAAATAATAAAACTCCATGGCCTGGTGGAGGAAGACTGAGTCATCTTTTATGAGGAAACTAATATTTTTCTGAGTTACTAAAGTAGTTGCATAAGGTCACAATTAGCACATTTGCTGGCTCTAATCTCAGAGCGATAAGATCAAACATCCCACAGAGCAAGATAGATGGTATGTGTTGATAGAACAAATGGTGGATTTTCAGCTAGGGTGGGAGTATAGTGCCTGCTACCTGTGTTATGATTTTTGGCAGACACAACCATGACTTTAATAGGCTTCATTCTCAAGCTCTGAAAGCACTTCTTACAGTTTTACTACTGGAGGAATTTGGAAGGATCCATTAAACCAAAGGCCAAAAAAAAAATCTATCAAAGTTTAAGGCAATGAAGAAGATCTTTCAAAAAGAGTAATTGATAAGACAAAATAAGGTGAGGAAAACAGGGTTATCAGGGAACAGCTAATACCTGTGTACCTTTAAAATAAATCACTATACTTTCTTCAATGCTACATCTAGTGGACAGAGAAATAACTCAATGGATAAGAGAACTTTTGCTCATACAGAGAATCTGGGTTAGATTCCTAGCACGGGCACAATGGCTTACAATCATCTGTAACTCCAGTTCCAAGGCACCTGATACCCACTGCTGGCTCCCTGTAGACACCAGGCAGACAAATGGTGCACAGACACACATGCAGGCAAAAACATCTAAATATATAAAAATAAAATTATACCTAATGTACATTTTTATTAGAAAATACTATAACTTTTCATGTTTTGGTCTGTCTGCTCATAAAGTATTTATAAATTAAGTTTATAAATCATAAATATCAATTTTACTCTTTGTGGGCTTGCATTTATGAAATGAATAAAGAACATTTTAATAGAATTCAAAGAAGAAAACGGTAACAGTTCTTCAAAAAAATAAGTAAATAAATAGTATCGGAAACTAAGAGTTAGCAAACTACTAGGTCAGCTTATTATATTAACCCCTAAGCTGAGGGTAGTACTTATATTTTCAAATTGGGGAAGGGGGATGAACGACAAGAAGAAGCATATGAACTGGAGACTTGTTGACTCAGAATGCCAACAATATTGACTCTCTGTCCCTCCACAGACAGAATTCTCAGCCCTGGTTCTAAGAGACCTTCATTCACAGGTACACAAACACCCTTAATTTCATGCCAATACATCATTCAGAGGCTGGGGGTAGAGCCCAGTTGGTAAGAGTGCTTGCCTAGCATGAGGCCTTGGGCTTGATTTCCAGCACTATTTAAAATCTGCCCGACAGCAGACCCCATAATTCCAGTACTTGGGTTGTGGTATAGGCGGATCAGAACTTTAAGGTCATCCCTCTGCTACAAGAGAGGTTTGAAGCTACAGGCCCAATCTCAAAGCAAACCCACAAAAAACAAACATGAATCACTACTGAAAATGAAGACCCCAAAAAGGGCTAGTATGACCAGAGTTTGATGACCCAAGGTCTATTACTAGAACCCTTGTAAAGGAAGAAGAAGACAATGAACTGTAAAAGGTTTTCTGACCTCAATCTGTGTGCCATGGCATGTGTAGCTACTCCAAATCATACATTTATATAACTAATATTTCTAAAACAAGAACAGAAAGATACATTTGAAAATATTGTTGTTACATTGGCAGTATGCATAGATCAGTGGTTGGAGCAAAGTGTGGAGCAGAGATTGATATCGGGCCATTCAAGGCCCAGGGCATGTGGCTATATTTTATCATTGTATATAATTCTGGGTCTGATTTCAGGTCCTTTCTAATGGGACTAGGAAAAGCCAATGATGGATGAAATGATCATTTTTTAAAGAAAGTTTTACCTGGAAAAGAAGCTCTTAGAAATGACTTCTTTCAAGATCACAGCAAACTTGAAATAATAGAAGAATACAAGAAAACTAATTCACACAGTAAAGATTCTCTGACATTTGAGATTTAAGGCGATGGAAAGGTTAGTTTCAATAGATTTGGGGAAGGGAGAGAGGGGGGAAGGGGGGAGGGAAAGAGAGAGAGATGTTTGAGAGGGAGAGATGGCAGTCTAGCAATTCATCAATTTATATTACCCACCGGTGAGCACTGAGGTTAAGGTTGGAGGAAACCCATGAGTAAGCTCAGGACAGTATCAAGTCAAAGATGCGTTATGACAAGTGGACTGCTAGTGGAAGCCAGGGAATCAGATTTGTGAGGAAGTTGGGGGAAGGGGAACCAAGATAGCCAGTTGAAGCACCAGAACTAGAAGCAAAGCCAGGATAAGAAGCAAAGAGAGACAGGAAGTGGGTCCTGACTTTAGCAGCCTTTGGGGATCTGGAGGAACTCTATGTGGGTAGTCTGTGGGCACAGCACGCTCTGGAGTATGGACACATAGCCTCAACACCAATCCTTTGGCTCAGTAGAACCACCCTAACTTTATACTAGTACTGCTCAAGAGCTCACTTGACATGTTCTTGGATGTCCTTGTGTAATGTGTAAATAATCCAGACAAGATGAAAAGTCCTTAAAGCCTAGTTCTAAACAGAGTCAACTACTTCTTCTATTCACTCTGGACCCCAGAAACTTGATGTGAAAATTGAGTGGGTCCTTCGAATGTAGTCAATTTTTTATACTATCTAGTGAGCTGTTTTTATCAGTATAGTTATTAAGGCTGTATACAAATTAACTGGAAGTGTCTGAACTACAGGACTTTACACTTTAATAATTTTGCTTCCAGAATCATCTGTATGGCATTGCCACAAGAAGCAAAAGACTGAAAGAAAATTTAATAGAAACAACTTTGGTAATAATCAGCAAAAATAGAATTATTAAAATCATAAATGTAAAATATTTACTTGACAAGTAAATATTTATAATTAAATGGATTTAGTAAAATGGGCATTATGTCACCCACATGGTAGACATTTACCATTTTATTCACTCATCCAACTTTGCAAGGCAAGGGTTATTTTATACAAGCAAAATAGCTACGTCATAGAGGTGTTCATCGGGCTGTGATCGTGGTTGGTGGTCTTGTTTGGTAGGGCTTTTTAAAAAGGTCAATAGAAGACAAGATAGATTCCATCCTTCATTACCGTGGAGAGTATTGGGTAATGGCAAGACGTTTCCACTTTTAGCACAAAAAGACACAAACATGAGCCAGCAGCACATCCATTTCTGATGTTAAAGGAGGATGGGTCCTTTTCCTGAGGGTGGAGAAATGGAGGGTAGTCAGCAATCCATGCATCCGTGCTTTTGGACAAAGCAACAGCAATAACAACGAACAACTCCCAGATGTACGTGACATTCGTTAAGTTAAAGGGCAAGAAAAAGGCAGAAACTAAAACTACAACACATTTAACTCCCATGTGGAGAAAAGACATTTGAGGACAGAGCTGTTGAGTGGAGGAGTTAGGACATGGGGAAACGTGATTCATCAGTCCGAGTAAACTAGAGGCAGCAAAGCATCCTGGAACGTTAGCTGGTTGGCAGTCAGTGACTTCCTGCCTGTACTCCTGCCCTGACATGGGTCAGCCTGCCGGGTTCTCCTTATCTTTGTCTCTAGAGGGCCCAGGCTGATGGGATTTCCTTTCCTCCAGTTTTCATGAGGGCCAAATCAGGAAAAGGGCATGGAAACGTAAACAGAACTCCTTCAGCTGCATCCCGGATCTGAGTGGTTGCACTGCTAACTCTGCATTGGCAAACTTTTCACACAAGCAGCCCCCAGGCTTAGTAGGAAGGGAACAAACCGTCTGTGCCCAAAGAGAGAAAATTAGCATTTATGAATTTCTCCTGGCACAACTAATCCTGTGATTCCGAAGATACTGTTGACAGTCCTGTATACTAGTTAACCGTAGTTCTCCATTCTCAAGACCTGCCTTCCACTACAGAGAGCTCACATTCTTTTTGTGGCTTCTTTTTGGTCTGCTAACCTCAAAATGACAGGTATTCTAAAAGGATCAGTTAGCCAAATGAACATTCAAATTAAGAAAGGCAATTTGCTGGCTCCCAGCCAGCCTGAAATCCCATTATAAAGTTAGTGCAGAGTCAGCTGCACTGGGCGGTGCTCTTTCTTGAGTGCTGATCCAACTCATTTTGAAGTTGGCTTCATGTCCTTGTCTTTTTCACTTCACAGTTGTCAGTGTCTCTCCTTTTACATTATCCTTCTTGGCCACACCTAGAGATCTAGTGGAAGCTCCTCCTTTGAAGCATACCAAGGTTCTAAGCCCTAAAGTCTGACCTGTAAAGATTACAAAGAATTAAAAGGGGCAAGAATTAAGCAGGGGTGTTCTGGGATAATTATGATCATATCATAGATATACCTATCTATGGGTATATAGATAGATATAATAGGAATATGGGTAAATGCATAATTTAAGGTTTTTAGAGAAAGACATAGGTACATATATTTCCATGTTAAATTCATGTTTTTTTAATGCCTTCACTGAGTATTATAAATATATCAATTGTCTTTACAGTCTCCTATGATGAACTATAAAAATACTTATAGATTTATTATGGACTCTAAATGAAGGCACAGTTATGAAGCTGTGCACAGAATCATAGAAACCAATGGCAGCAATGAGGGACACTCAGATATTGTCTTTGTTCACTTTGTATTGCTGTTATAACATGCTGTGACCAAATGTAACTCGTGGAGGACAGGCTTTATTTGGCTTACACTTCAACACCACAGTCCATTATCAAAAGAAGGCAGGGCAGGAGCGTGGAGACAGAAACTGAAGCAGAAGGAACTCTGCTCACCAGATCGCTCCTCCACCCTTGCTCAGTCTGCTTTCTGATAGCACCCGGGACACCTGCACAGAGGTGACACCACCCACAATGGACCGGCCTTTTACCGGAACGATTAATAAAGAAACACCAAACAGACTTGCCTAGAGGCCAGTCTTAGGGAGGCATCTTCTCAATTGAGAGTCTCTCTTCCCAAATGACTCTAATATGTGTCAAGTTGAAATACAATGAACCTGAAAAAATATCAATATAAGAAAACATTGCTTCCTATTATCCCAGGAATCAATAACTTGATTAAGCAATAAACAGCCCAGAAGAAGAACACATACATTAACTTTTTGTATGAGTGTTTATATTTAAGTAATAGATTCATTTGTATAATTTTAGAAAAAATAAAAAGAACTGGAAAAAACTTCAAATCCTTGCACAAACACATTATGTACAAAAGCATCATCTGAAATACGAAAGAGACTAATGAAATGGAAGTAATGAAACTATTAAGAAGAAACAGAAGTGACCATTTTTAACGTAAGATTTGTTGTTGACCTTCTAAAGGATATCCCAAATCTAAAAAATATAAAGAAGAAACCAACAGTCTTTATACTGAAAAAATTATGATCTTTGTGGAAAACATTATTAAGTCATTTTTAAATAACAGCCCAAAGGATGATACATTGGAGAAAGACTCTTATGAATGTAGAATGTCTCCAGTAATCAGTAGGAAACAAGCGGCTATGCAAATCAAGGGAAAACTGCGTAAAGGCAAAGAGAAAATGGATAATCAGAAGACCTCTCTAGCAGGTAAATACACTGGCTTTATTGGCTATCAGGTAAAGAAAAGCAGAAAATACTATCGAAGCCATTTTCTTCTCACACATTGATGAAAAAACTTGTTCTAAACCAAGTGAAACAAAGCACAAGACGGTAGGTACTCGGAAGCATTGTTGAATGAGAATGAACATTTACATTTTCAAGAGTGCAATATGGCGGTCTTAATAAACAAGAACACAGCCCTTGGTGGCAAACCAGAAAAGTGAGTATTAATATTAATGCCCTTTGACTGTATTTCGATCTCTTCTTTGTCCTCTCTTATCTGTAGCTATGTACTATAGCTTCGTTTGTACCTTAATTTTCTACTGCTGTAACAGAATGCCGTAGACTGACTTATAAACAATAGTTTATCTGGTTCACAGCTCTACTGTCTGGGAAGATCAGGGGCATGGTGCCAATCTCTGGCAAGGACCTCTGTGCTGTGTCATATGACAACAAGCTCTGGAAGTATGGAAATGGCTGACTGTCACAGCAAAGCACCCGCATGAAAACAAATGCACTCGCAGGAGGCATTATAACTGGATTCAGGGACATAGAGTCTCCGTGACCTAAAGACTTCTTAATGTTGTCAAATGCCAACAGTATAACAGTGGCAATTAAATTTCAATGTGAATTTTAGGGACGCCATTAGAATCACTGCAGGTCATAATAGAAAATATTATGATCATTTAATCCATCAATAAGCAAACTTACAAAACATGCAAACACATGTTAGGTTCATTCATGTTGGAGAATGAAAATAGAAAGTTATATATATATATAAATTCTGTGTGTGTGTGTGTGTGGGTGTGTGTGTGTGTGTGGGTGTGTGTGTGTGAATTTCTGGCCGAAGATACTATAGGGAGAGAGTAAGAAGAAGAGGTATAGAATAAAGAAAATCTTTTAGATTTATCACATGATACTATAGTTGAATGTCTTGTAGTCAGGTTTAAAATGAATTGATAAGACTTTGCCTTCTGTCTATAATAAAATCCCAGAATATGATTTTATATTCTACCATAAAAAAAACAAAAAAATTTCTATAAACTGTAGGAGACAAATAAACAAACAAAAATTAAGAAAGTGTAAGAATTAGTCCCGTGGTAACAAAGTAATGCTGCGCCGGTTGTGGTGGCGCACGCCGGTAGGATTTGCTGAAGGAGGCAGAGGCAGGAGGATCACAAAGTAATGCTGGTGTGTTCCCTGGGAGATAGGACACATCGAGACAAAAAAAGCACATTCATCTCACGTCAATGAAGTGAGTTTTTAGGCCATAGAGAAGAGAGGCAGCTGGAACCTGGAAAAGCCTGTGACTTGAGGAAACATTGACAAGCATCTGAGGAGACTACATGGCTAGAGTTAGCTCGTCAGGAAGAGAGTAGCATAGGTAAGGAATGGGGATTCCTTCCAGGCCGTGGCTGAATACAGGCAGATGCAAACCCTGAGAAATGTGCATGGCAGGCAAAAAATACGGAGTAAGAGCTTTGGAACTCAGTAGTCACCGAGACTGAACTGTTGTGTGCTCACTCCAACCAGTGGCAAGTCTCCAGGCTCATGCGACATTGGCAACTGTGTCCATTAGTATTTGGTGTCAGGAGTCGGGAATAATTAGCCCACATTTAGTATTATCCGGGTCTTAACAAACCTTAAACCCAAAAAAGACAATAATATAAACCAATTTCAAGTTACCTAACATCTGAGAATAAAACTCAAGAATATTTATGAGCATCCAAAATTATCCCAGATACCAAAGGTATACGGTAAGCTCTGACATTTAATCAAAAATTACAAGGCATGCAAAGTATCAGGAAAATATAAACTACAATGAGGCAAAACAGAAATTAATCAAATTCATCACAGACCTGAAGCAGATGTTAAAACTAACAAAGACATTAAAACACAAATTATAACTGCATTCCATATGCTTTAGACCTTAAAGAGAAACATAAAACTATAACAAGAGACCCAAGGAGGAAGTTTTTTGAGATTAAAAACTATAACCTGTGATCATGAAAACACACTAACAACAATCACTGAATTTGGAGACATCCAGCAGAAACTAAAGGAAGGACCATAGACAATAAATTAAATAAATTTTTTTAAGTGGGTGAAATGTCAGCGTGCCATGGGAAGGCCTCACACTGTTCTCTGACGGTGGACCAATATCACTAGAGGAGTATGATTTTAAGGTAGAAAGTGAAGAAAAAGGAACAGAGGAAAGATGGGACAAATAGCAAAAACAGTTGAGGGAGCTAAGTACGCATTCAGCCATAATCACATTAAATGATGTATTACAGTTTATTGGAGAATAAACTGTAATAATGATAGACAGTGTGATAGAACTGCACAAAGGAACAGAAACATACAACTAACCTCAAAGATTTAGACCATGGATGTCTCTCCATGGTAGACTTCTTGTTCAATTTGCTCCATAGCCAGGACTTGATTCTCATTAGAACAAAAACTAAAATAAAAGAAATAAAAAGAGAATGGCCAATGATTTTAATAGCTTTCTCAATAATTGAGAGAACAATATGTAAACTGAATAAAATTATTGGAGTTATGAGCAATTCTATTAATCAAAATTGACTGTAGACAACGATAGAATACTAACCTCATTAATAGAGGGCCGCACATGCCAGCATTTGGATTTTTTAAAAATAAGTAAATTTCTTATTCTCTAAACATCCTGGTTAAATTACAGACATTCTTGGGCTGAAGAAAAAGCAAAATAACAATTAAATGCAGCTTACAATAAGTAGACTAAAAACAGTGCGAAAATAGGTTGATCATAAAGGGATGGGAAAAAAGGGAACCAGTAAGTTGACACTAATTAAAACATCAGTGTATCTCTATTAGAGTCAGAAAAAAATTTTTGGGGGAAGAAAGAATATTATAAGAATTGTGTTCACAGCTTTCGCTGCGCCACCTCTTGCTTGTTGAGCTCCAGCCAAAGGAGAAGGAGAATAAGTAAGGAGGTGCCCAAATCATGGCTCGTACAGAGCAAACTGCCCGCAAATCCACCAGTGGTAAAGCACCCAGGAAACTGGCTACAAAAGCCGCTCGCAAGAGTGCGCCCTCTACTGGAGGGGTGAAGAAACCTCGTCGTTAACAGACCTAGTACTGTGGCACTCCGTGAAATCAGATGCTATAAGAAGTCCGTGGAACTTCTGATTCTCAAGCTCCCCTTTCAGTATCTGGTGCGAGAAATTGCTCAGGACTTCAAAACAGATCTGTGCTTTCAGAGTGCAGGGATTAGTGCTTTGCAGAAGGCAAGTGAGGCCTATCTGGTTGGCTGTTTTGAAGCAACCTGTGTGCTATCCATACCAAACGTGTAACAATTATGCCCAAAAAAATTCCAGCTAGCAAGCTGTGAACATGCTTAAGAGTCCACTATGAGGGGAAACATTTCATCCCCCCTCCACAAAATGTTTCCTCTTCTTCTTATCAGTAGTTCTGAATGTTAGATATTTTTTTCTATGGGGGGATATTTTTATGGGGTACATAAGTATACGATCGTGAGTAGAAACATAGGGACAGGATCAGGTATTGGCAGTTTCTCCACGTTCATTTGTGTGTGAATTTTTAATATAAATGCAAGCTGTAAAGCATTAATGCAAGCAAAATGTTTCAGTGAACATATTTCAACAGTTCAAATTTATAACAATTATAAATAAACCTGTTAAAATTTTCTGGACAATGCCAGCATTTGGATTTTTTAAAAATAAGTAAATTTCTTATTAACAGTAAAAAAAATATTACGAAGGATAAGGAAGATAAAGTCTTATTGATAGAGGACTCAATTTATCTAGAAGATATAGTAAGAGGTTATCCATTTGACAACGTCCTCCAAATACCTGGGGCAAATTGTGATAGAACTGCACAAAGGAACAGAAATGTACAACTAACCTCAAAGATTTAGACCATGGATGTCTCTCCGTGGTAGACTTCTTGTTCAATTTGCTCCATAGCCAGGACTTGATTCTCATTAGAACAAAAATTAAAATAAAAGAAATAAAAAGAGAATGGCCAATGATTTTAATAGCTTTCTCAATAATTGAGAGAACAATACGTAAACTGAATAAAATTATTGGAGTTATGAGCAATTCTATTAATCAAAATTGACTGTAGACAACGATAGAATACTAACCTCAATAATAGAGGGCCGCACATTATTTTAATGGTCACACAATAGTTTATCAATGTGAAAATTATTTTTAATATAAAATGAATAGCAATGAATTTATAAAGAGCCAATTAAATACAGCACAATGAAATTAAATTAGAAATTAAAGAAAAAGATAAAATTGTCAAATGTGTGGAAACAAAATTAAGTTTATATTATACATATATAAATTTAAAAAATAAAAATTAAGAAATAAACAGATGCATTATTTAACATTGCTCACAGGAAAGTACTGAATGTAATAAACATCTTAGAGAATCTATTGACAAAGAGAAAATCACGTCTGCTTCTTTTTTGGTTTTGTTTTTAAAGATTTTATTTTTAATTATGTGTATGTGGGCATCTCTGCGTGTGGGTGTGCGAACATTTGTGCCCACAGAGTCCAGACCTGTTGATAACCTGAAGCTGGCGCTAGAGATGGCTGTGAGCGAACTACATGGCTCTGGGAACTGAGCTCTGGTCCTCTTTATAAGCAGTGTCAGCTCTTACCCAGTGAGCCATCCCTCCAGTCCCCACATCCTGTTTTAAAAGAATGTAAAGAAAGGAAGAATAAACTGTAATAATGATAGACAGTGTAGTATGAAGATAGCATCACCTGAATTCTAACGTGCAAACAGCAAGTATTTCTGGAGAAATGGACACGAAAGACATATACATCTAGAAGTGTGTTTCACTGTTAAGAGAAAAGGGAAAGGTGAAGTTGGGACTTCAGCCCCATGTACAGTGTTAATTTTTATTTTTATTAATAGGATCTAAAGTAAACACAATAAAGTATTAACATCTGCTACATCTGGGTGGCCAGTATTTTATATCTCTGTTACCACAAGCTATGACCTTTCCAGAATATGTGAGATATCTCATCATTCAAAATAGAGAGGAGAAAGTTTAAATAACCCTTGTCACAGAGTTTTGGCAAAGGTCTTTTGAACAGCAAGATAAATTAAATTTGTGATTTTTTTTCAGGCTTACTTCCCCAGTCAAATAACCCAAATGGATTAATCAGTGATGATTTCTATTTTTAAAATGTATTTCTGGTTTCCCTCTGATAAGTCATAGGAGTAGGCTGAGCATTTTCTGGCAACACACATATACAATAAATGTCACATTTCTGAATTCTGAATCCCACTCAAATAGTTGAGGCCTATAATCGTGATAATTGAACCACCCAAAGTCAAGACACAACCAAGCTCTCGGCGTACAGCAGCAGTTCCCCATTAGTACCTCGACTCCTCAACCAGCTAGAGGTTCTGCCAAGCCTGCCCCACTAGTATGAAAGCATGAACAAATGTGCGAGCACATTTGTCCTGGTTCCGTTGGTTAGCCCCGTGTCTAACCAATGAAATGTTTCCTGCATCTTTAAGTACAATGTTGCTCAACAGCCTGGATTTGTGCGTTCTGACCATTTCCCTCTCCTCTTCCCATGGGAAGTCCATTCTGTTACTTGTAAAATCCACCTAAATCTGATCCTCCTCCCTCTCCTAGTCTTGGGGAAATTTCCACCCACCTTAGTCAAACCATGGATAACCCACCTCCTCCCCTGCTTTTAGCGGGTCTTCTCGTTGCTTAGTGATTTCTCAGCTTAAGCCATCACAAATGAGCACAAGTATTAGCTTGGGTCAAGATTGTGATTTGAGATCAATTTTCCTTTTTAGGAGCAGGGAATGTAGTGATCGCCTAGCATGGATGAGACGCTGGGGTCAGTTGCCAGCACCACATAACTTTTCCCATCCTAACTCTGTGCTTGTAGTTCTGATGTGCCAAATCTCTTAATAACTCCTTGAGGTATAAAACTCAGCACACCAAATTTGGCTGCCTTCTCATGGAATAAGGAAGAAAGAAAGGAAGAACGAAGGAAAGAAGGAAGGAAGGAAGGAAGGAAGGAAGGAAGGAAGGAAGAAAGAAAGAAAGAAAGAAAGAAAGAAAGAAAGAAAGGGGACTTCACATATTAGCCATCGAGCAAAAGCTTCACTTGATAATTCTACAATTTCTGTGCAAATATTGCATGATCACACTGCACTATGAAATTTCTGCTGATTGTCCGTATGTTAAGAGAAATATATTCAAAGGAATTTTCTGACACAGCTGCACATCGGCTAGGGAGAGCCTTCCTTACCCTTTAGTTTCTTCTTGATGCCTGGCCAGGGGCCAGGATTCCAGTGTACAATCTATCTACCTTAGCTTGCCAATTCATTTGAGCACACCTTGTGCTTTTAGCGTTATTTGTTCCTTTACCTCTGACCTGTCTCTGTCAAAAGGCAATTTTAGAGTGGGGAACTCCCTAATGTCTTCTTCAGGAATGACTGAAGCCAAGAATTAATTGAGTCTCTCTGCTATCTTTTCTCATTTTCTTGATGGACCTTTTGCACTGTATCCATCTCACTATTCCTTGGCCTGCTCCCCCCCCCACTAATTTACTTAAAGGACTGTACATTATGGGCTTTGCTGATTTTTTTCAAAGAGCTCTTAAAATTCTTCTAGGTGTCTTTACTTTTGAGCTTTTGTCTAGCCACCTTGTTTCTTCTGTTGCCTTACTTCTAAGCTTCAATATTTTTACTCTCTTTTAGAAAGGTGCTTTCTTACAGAATAAACCCTTTAATTTATTTGTTGTTTAATTATTTGATGTTTATCTATATAACAGCCATCCCCTTTGGCCTTCCAATAGGTGACAACATTTATAGACACGTCTAGACTTTTTGATGACATTCTGTAGGTGTTCGGTGTATTTGTGTGTACATAGGTTTATATCTCTTCTTCTAAAGCTGATGTCTGAAATCTTGTGATAGTTCTATTTCTCAAAGCTGAGGAATTTATCAATGTATACTTCTTGGCTCTTCTTTATTTATAAACTATCAAACTCAGTTCTTTATGCCCAATCTTTGACACATTCTATCATATCTTTCTACACAGCTAATATTTATTGCTTAGAACCTCATCGAGTTAGTGTGCCACTATAGGTTGAATATGCAACTCTGGCTTGGGCTCTGTTAGTCATTGTAGCCTTGTCTGACATGGTCTTGGTTAGGACAGAGACTTTTTACTGTATAATGTTTTATAGTATAGCAGACTAGTGATAGTTCCTTTAAATGGAGGAGTTCGTTTCACAGTAGGTCAGAAAGGCTTTTGAACTCTGAATTGGAATATCACTGTTTAAGCCAGATTCTATCATTCACACATACTATTGGCCAGACAAATTTTTGAAGAGTAGCTTTGATGTTATTTTATAAAAGCTAAAGATATAAGGAGGTAAATAAGTTTCATTCTCCCCAAGTCTTTTCTTAATGACTATCATAATCAAAATGATCATTGATCAGTAATAGGCTCCTAGTCTTCAAATTTTATATCTAAGGTGAAAGGTAGGCACTATTTATAGCCTTCATTTCTTAGTTGACTGGTTGAAAGAAATCATTTTTCTTTTCTTAGTTGTATTCTTAAAATCTGGAAAGCATTTTCTCATAGAAATGAAAATGGTAGTTTGGGATAAAGACATAGCCATTCCAGGCCTTAATTTATATTACATAAAATAATGCTAAATGATACCATAAGTACTATAGGAAATAATTACCTTTATGAGTGGTGTGTTTAAACATTTGCTATTTAATTAGTGTGAGTGAGTCTGCAGTAAGTCTCTCACCAGCATCCTTCCCACTTCCTAATTTGGGGATGAAGTCAAATAATGACTCACTCAGGAGGAAGGGTGTTGCATGCCTTTATGTGGTAAGCCCTATTAGATGTGTTATGTAACTTGTACAATAGCCCACTGAAGGTAACATCAACACACCCTCCCATGTCTATCTGAAGAAACTCAGAACAAACGATGCATAACTTGCCCATGTTGTAATGCAGGAAATTGCCGTGAGTAGCAAGTCTTCTACTCTGCCCGGCTGCTACTAGCATTGAGGACCAAGCACCAGCACAGCACTGTGAATAAAGCTCCTGCTAAAACAAGTTTGCCATGTATAAATACAGGAGTTTCAGATTTGTCTCGGGGAACTGTCACTCATGTGGCCATTTTGTCTCCAATGACGCCATAAGAAGATACTGTTCTCCTTCATAGGTTCTTTTGGTATAATCACTCTGAATGTAGCCATGTATGGTAGCAAGACCACTTGAGGTTCTAATGTCACTGCATGAAGAGTTTTGTTGGTTCAAGGCATAACTTAAGTTAAAAGAAAGATGTTGAAGAATAACAATAATAAAACAGGGTGGCCAGGGTGAAAGTCATCGAGGCCCATGCAGGGTCTTATCATATAAGGGTTCTTGTCACCCTTATATTGCAGAATGTGTATATTTGACTGATAATATATATATAAAAAACACACAATTCCTGTTTCAGAGTCCCCTACCACACACTTTACAAGCCTCTGCTGTATCATTAAACATTTCATCTACACCCCTAAGAAATCTTACTGAACTTATTTTGATTCCCCACGAAGCTCTGACTAGCTAGGAGTCCAAATCATGAAAATAGATCGTCTCCCCTCGGTTTTATTGGCACACTTTAAACATCTCTGGCTAAGTAATTTATGCACTGTAAAAGTTCTGAAGGTCATCATCTCAAACTTGTAACTGATTTGTTTTGATTGCAATAATGTTATATGTCAAGAGCCACAAATATAGCATCTGCAAAGTAAGTGAGGCACAGCTAAGTGTGAGCTAATTGGAATTAAAAGGGACAACAGGAAGAGGACAGTCTCCCACTACAGGCATGCTAATCTAGAGGAATAACAGAGACATGTTAGCCAAACAAAACAAGCACATACACCAGCACTGTTGCCAACATACCACTTTGATTATTAATGCACTGTGACTTGTAGACTGGCCCCCAAAAGCTTCCCACATTTAGTCACTGTAAAAAATAGAATGGCCCTTTACTGAACCTTTAACCTTGAAAAAATGCCAATTTTAGCAATATATAAAAACATGACCATTTTCCTAACTGTGGGATAGCATGTGCTAGATAGAGCCATGCGTACTTTGTTTTAACACATCTATCTTTTCTAACATCATTTCTTTGTGGCTAAGACATTCAGATCCTTTCTTTTAACGTCTTGCAGTATACAGCACATGATGTCAATGGTTAGTGAGCCTACTGTGCAATAGAAAACAATTACGACCTTGTAATTACAAGTTACAGTTTTGTGAAGATGAGCTTCATACTCAAAACCGTGAAGTTATTGACGGACAATGCCTCAATAAAGCTCCCCTCTTAGCCACATCCTAGCAATGGGAGAAATAATCCTCTATATTCACTCATTGAAATAAACATTCATTCATTCTGTTCATTTATTTTTCAACTTTAAGTGTTTTCTTCACTGTCAAAAAAAAGAATTGCAAGTCTGGTGGCTTCAATGTCCTGTGTGCAGGGGCATTCTTGTCCTCCCAAAGCATATGAGGAAAAGTGAGGGTAGCCTTGTGGGTGGGAAGGCTCTATGCATCCTGAACACTGTCCACTATGACAGGGTTCTTACTGCAGGGTAGAGTTTCAAGCAACACTGGAAAGTTCAAGTCAAGGATTAGAAGAACAATATTGAAATTACAAATAGAGAGTCTGCAATTAATGTCTAATTAACTATCAAACAGTCTGTACAGAAAAAATATGCTAAACATTACCAAGGGAGAAGAAAACAGCTCATTCGAGAATGGTTCAGTTTTGAATGCAAATTGGGTGAGAACGGTCAAAATGATGGGAAGGACTAAAACCATTTCTGTTAAGCAGAGTAACTTGGAGAGCCTTAGTTTCAACACCAGCCTTTGCTGCTATTGCCTAAGCCAGCGTTTCTATCTCCTGATCGTCATCATATTGCTCCAGTGGTACATAATACACTTATCAGAATTGTATTTGTGCTGTCAGATTTTCTGCCCATTCCATGGTGTTTTCAGGACCTTGGGGGGAAGCAATCTGCATTTTCACGCAAAAGTAATTTCTCTATTCTCAGCTTTTTCACCTATTGTGAGTTGTATATGTGTTATGAACATGACACACACACACTCAAAAAGAACCTTTTCTGGACAAGGCAAATTCCAACACTGAACTATGCCTATAAACATGAATATTTACCATATACCAACTCATAACATATGTGTAGCTACATATATCTGTTTAATTTAATATGAGTTTAAAAATCTCCATTCTTAGTCCCGAGGTGTCAATCTAAGGGTTTTGCCCAAGTGTGCAGTACCAGATATGTGTTTCTTTCCATGGAAAAGGCTTAATCCAGCCAGAATGTACTTGGTTACCCCCAAACAGTCATGCCACTATTGCATTAGTGAGGCTCTCTCTTTTTTTTTTAAAGATGTATTCATTTATTATATATAAGTACACTGTAGCTATCTTCAAACACACCAGAAGAGGGCATCGGATCTCTTTACAGATGGTTATGAACCACCATTTGGTTGCTGGGAATTGAACTCAGGACCTCTGGAAGAGTAGTCGGGTGCTCTTAACCACTGAGCCATCTCTCCAGCCCCCGAGGCTCTCTTTTTAAGGTTGTAGGTGACTTTTTTTCTAAGTTTCTTAAACTTCAATTTTTAATTTTTACTTCTTGTTAGTTTTCAACACTATCTACTATTTTGACTCACAGATTCAAAGCTTTCTTCCAGGAAACTTACCTTTCGATTTCTACCATATAAAACTCTCATAATTTTCTTTTTTTCTTCTTTGATTGTTTTTAAATCGGGCCCCTTTCTTCTTTCTCCAAGTCATGTCCAGGTGATTGCAGAAAGCTGTGCTGGTCCTGTCCTCTCTTGTTTAATATTCCTCCCAAGGTCAAAATAGCTGGTCTAATAGCATTAATGATCATCAGTATGTAAAAATATACCTCAAGCATGACTCTTTTCTGTGGTTGAAATCCATTCCATGTGCCTACTTCTTTACTTGGATGTCTCACAGGTTTCACAAAATCAGAAGCAAAACTCTCGGTCTAGCCCAAGCCCCTGCCTTTGCTTCCCTGTCTACTTTTATTAATGAATAAATTCACAGATGCTACACACACACACACACACACACACACACACACACACACACACAAGGAATGGGGTTAGGAGAAATAATGTAACTTTTTGTCTTTATATCAAAATGTGCTTAAATCAGTCACTTTCTATCTTAAGACAAACAAAAAGCAACTATGAGAAATAAGATTAAAATGTTGAAAAACAGGAGATTCCCTCCTCCCCCAAATTTAATGGTTTAAGATGTTTGGGCATTTGTCTCTGCCACTTGGTGTTTTTCACTTGTCACAGAATAGGACTGTGGGTGTGGCTGAAAGATTTTGGGTATGGACTGTGTCTCATAGGAATCAGTATTTCTTGCATCTTCTTCCTCAGTTTTTCTCCAAGAGTGTCTTAGATTTGCCTCTTTCTTATTATAAATACTTCTTAGGTACAACTTCCTTAGATGGATGTCTTGTGCTTTACTACACATAGCATTAATATTATTATAAATACCGTATTACTCTCTTTGAAATATTTGCAAGGGTCTGAAATTATCCTGTGAATTTATTGCTTCACAAATTCATCAGAAACCCTGGCTTCGTCAGAGGAAATATCCAACACAGAGCATGATAGCAGTCTGGGGTAAAAAGCTGCTTTGTTAACAATTAACGAAGGGAAGCCATGAATGTGAGAGAGAACAAGGCAGATACACAGGAGGAGTTAGAGGGAGGAAACAGAGGTAGAAGGGTGTAGCTACATTTTAATTCCAAAAATACTAAAAAGAAAAGATAAACTGTAACAAGCGAAATACTGTGTTCGTCCACTATCTGCTATATGTGAAAACACCCCCAAGAGAACATCCGTCAAGCGGACATTTTTATTTTGACTCATGGGTTGAAAGACTTTGGATGGCTCAGTAGGTCCTGGGCCTGTGGAAAGGCAGAACATGATGGCAGGGACAGCGTGTCAGAATGTGCTGCTTACCTCCTGGTAGCCAAGAAGCCAGAGAGTACAGGGACAGAGCTGAGGACTCCAATGTCCTTCAAGAGCACTCTCTTGAGGATTTGAGGTCTTTCCCTGGCTTCCTTTTCATGACCCCTCTCAATATTTCTAGCACTTGTGGAATAAGCCTTCATTCTGTGAGAAGTTTGGGGGAATCCACCCAGGACAAATATAATTGAATCCCCTAGCCCTGCCTTCATTTTTACCCAACTTTCCTTCCTTGTTTTTGTCTTTGTTACATAACATGTCATGTAACATCTATAATCAGTTTCTGTGTTTCTGTTTCCCCCTAATTTTTTTATACTAATCGTTCTAGCCTATCGGCAATATTACTTTTGAAACTTCCATTTGAAAGTAATTATATATTTGCATTTATATATAAGAAATAATAAACTTAACCTTTACCACATTTCTCCCAATTACTACTGTCCTGTAAAGTCTCAATGAAGCCTAGCATTCATCAAAACATTGACACTCCTCGAGCCAAGGCTGCTCTCACTCCCCAGGTTTTCTACCAGTGTTATCCGTTCAGTTATTCTAAAAGTTTAAGAATATTGCATAAACGGTATCATATTATACATATGTTCTAAGGGCTGCTTTTTTATTGAGCAATCAGAATCTTGGCTCACACAAAAGCCTGTGCACAGAAATTTAGCATCCATTTTTATACAGTTAGCCCACACCTGTGGAAAACACAAACAGATCTCCTTCAATGGATGAATGGTAAAACTGTGGTACAACTATACACATAACCTACAGGTTCAATAAATAAATCTCATGAGATACAACCTTTATTTATCTGATATCAATGTAAGATTTCCTGCTGCTTAATGTTTCCATGTTATGTCTTCTTCTGTTGTTTACTTTTACTTTGCTGAATGCCTGTAGCAGTTACTTGAGTTTGCTGGAGACATACAGCACATTGTTGGGCCATCCATCCTCACAATTTCTTTCTTTCTTTTTTAATCAGGGCATTTACACTACATGAATTGGGTATAATTATCAATATTTTTAGAGATTAAAGATAAACTTTATTTCTCCATTTTGTACATATCCCTTCTGTTCTTTTCTATTTCTCTATATATGCCTTTTATGAAGTGAACATTTTTATATATTATGTCTTTATTCTTTAAATTTAAACAGTAGCATACAAAGCAATGATTCCATTATGGTGTGTCTGTGTGTGTATGTGTGTGTTATTATACATTATTTACTTCACTCCCCTCTCTTCTTCCCTTCCTCCATAGCCCTTTTCTTTTCCCTTAACCTACTCTTGCTAGACTCGCTATGTCCTACAAACATCCTCTACATCTTTCCTGTCAAACATGTCCCATAATGCTATCCATTTCCCTTTCCTACCTTCTGCAATACCTCTCTCTCCTTACTGTAATTTGTCTGTCGTCAGTTCCTTACCTGGGGTGAGTCGACATTTGTTCTTCTTTCTCCAGGATCAATGTCATATAACAAAGGCTTCTTCTCCATGCACTGAGATGATCATGTGACTTCTGTCCTTACGACAACTTGCAGATGTTGGGATGAAAGAGTTTAGTTATGCTGTATGATCTTAATCTGGCCTTGGATTGGGCTCACAAGGCTTGCATTGAGAATGTTTGTATCTATAGTTCTCGAGGAAATTGCAGCATATTTTTTATTTTCATTGTGTCTTCATCTAGTTCTAGTGCCAGGTAGCACTGGCTTTATAGAATGGGCATGATAGTGTATTTTCCATTTCTATTTCATGGACAGTTTTTAGGAGTATCCATGTTAATGATTCTTTTAGGATTTGTAGAATTCAGTGGGGCTCCACCTGGTCCTCCATTTCATATTGACAAGATAGAATGTCTCTACTGCTGACCCATTGTCTAGAATAATCATTGTCTCAGAAGAAACCAAAACAGGATTTGAGGAGTTACCCAAGGGTACTACTATCTCTTTCTTCACCAGAGCCATCTGGCTTTCTTTCTTTGGGGGTATGGCTTCTGACATTTCTTCACCTAGGATGCTGTGTGTGTGTGTGCTATGTGCGTGTATGAGCACACAGGTGGAAGGTGGTTATTTATTTTGAGTATATTGTTTATCATTCTTTCTGCTCATTCTTGTCATACTTTAAAAGCTGTTCCAGGCCACTGTGGAACACAGTCTAGCTTTCTCTTACTCTGACACTTTTTGACAAGCTCAGTAGAAATCAACTCCCCTTCCATCACCTTATGCAGAGGATGTATATGAACATACTTGAGTCTCACGTTTATGTTGCCTCAGGGTCTATCTCTTTGTATATCACTCTGACTTGTTACCCATGTGTTAACCATCAAAGTCTCTGGGTCTTGTCATTTTACCAGCTCTGGTAAAGCATGAAAATCTTAACTTCCTTTAAACCCTTCATCTAATTTTTTAATTATACTTATTTTAAATACTTACTTTAGATAGATTTTCATCACTACAGACAATGGGGCTTTCTTGTTCTGACTACCAAACATAATTGAAAAGCTAACTTAAGAGTAACATTTGATATTTATTTGGACTTTCCTTATCACATAATTTCTGATCAGAAACTGATTTTTTTTTCTGCAGGTGAAAAGTCCTTTTATGCTTTCTCTTCATCTCTAAACAGCAAGGAGTGCTTCCTAAACAGCCTTCCCTAATATCCCACAGAGCAAGGCTAAAGTTGGGAAATCTCTTTTCAAAATGGCAATGGCAAAAGTTTTGGATTGTGTTACTCTGTGTGGAGAAGGGTATTTGATTTGTTTTCCCTCCTGTGATTAAAAAAAGCTGGCTCTGCTAAGCTTCTCTTGCTGGTTTTACTTCTATTTGGGTTGACAGAGAAACATTCAGCTGTAGCTTTTTGTTTATTTGGCATTGTAAGCGTTGACATTTTGGGATTCCCAGCCTGTTCAGGTGACTGAAATTTATATGGAGAAAGAAAACATGAGAACGTACCTCCCCACTGTTCTTCGGAGGGAGTTGCTAGCTGATCTGGCTTTTCTCTGCCTTTTACAGGGTTTATTATTTGGCTTTATAATATGACAAACAGAGTTTTTAATTGTACTTGACAATAGCAATTGGGGAGAGCGAGTCTGCTTCATTTCCTGGGCTGGAAGCTCCTTCACGTGTTCTTTAGTCATTATCTATGTCTGTGGCTTTAGATACAAATTTCCTCTTTGTAATATCTTGAAACTGTGCTTAGTGTTTACTCTGATCTCTGACAGTCCATTATTTATATTTTCTGTTGATTTGTAATCTATTTTTTAAGCTACTGTAACAGCCATTAAGTTCTTTCTATAAAAGACCATTTCCCTGAAATACTGAGTTCTGAAAATTTTATAGTCACAAATCCATTTCTTCCCTATAATGACTGTGCTACCTTCGTTCTATAAATTTTTATTGATTGCTGCACTTATGCATAACTTTTAAGTAATATTACACAAATTATAATTGGTTGTAATTACCATAAACCAAGACGAACACTTTAGGAGTGAGAAGAGGCAGACACATATCTCACAGGCACTATAACTGCTTTGAATGATAAAAACACTCAATAAAAAATAAGTTATAATAGTAATAAAAAGGAAGCATGAGGAAAGCAAAATCAAGAAAATACAGGAATAAAAAGATGTGAAAGCTTTTTTCTCTCATGAAAACAATTTAACAGTACCTAGATTATTTCTTTCTGTGAGAAATTCAAACAAGCTAAGTGGCACTTGCACTCCTGGAACATAGCTAATCCAGTCAAAGACACTTTGTAAGCTCTGCACCATGGGCTCTTGTTCCAGCACAGGGCTTCATACAGCAGGGAAACTCCCAGCACAATACCACTGAGGACAGGAGTAAGTAAGCCTGGACGCTTGGTCCAAGGCTCTGATTTCTCAGGAAGTAACCCAAAGAGCCAGCTTTTGTCTTGTCTATTGTAGAGTGAGCATGGAGCCCAATAAATGCAGATGCCAGCATTCTTGTGAGAAGAAAATGTGACAGCACATTAGTGTCCCAGAGGCAGTGCACTGCAGACAGTGACCAGAGGAAGTAAGAGATTAAGCACTCCTGAACAAAGAAAACAAATGTCATTATGAGGAATTTACAAACACAGATCAAAGAAGATACTATGTGAGACTGCTACCAACCAAGAATTAAGGGAAAAGCTTCAACTTAGGCTACTTTGGAAAAAAATCAGTTTAAAAATCCACTCTTATAAAACTAGAAAAGACATTTCAGTTTTGCAGATCTCAACACAGAATAACAAGATACAAAGAAACAAAGAATCCTGGCCCAACCAAAGGAGCAGGTAAACTAGAAATCAGTGCTAAAGAGGTAGAAATGCATACAGTATCTGACAATGGATTAATTTCACTTGTAAGGATGCTGATAAACACAGGCAAATGATGTCTAAACATGAGAATTTTAACAAAGTTGTAAAGGGACAAAGAACTGAAAATTCAGCCTTGGTGAACAGAAGTAGACTTGATCATTCAGAAGAAAGGATCACTGGACTCAAAGACAGATCATTTTAGATTATACAAGGAGAAATATTGAAAGAGAATATGAAAAAGAATGAAGACAACATAGAGTATCACACAATCAACTACTCCATAATACATGGCATTTGCAATATGTGTTCAACAATACACTGAAATAGATAAGGCAAAGGAAGGGAGACACAAGCAAGTAGCAACATAGTAGCAGTAATAAAGTTATGTAATCAATAACAGAAAGACCAGGCAAAGATCAAGAAGGAAACAGTGGCCATGGATCACACAATAAGCCAGATGACCCAATAAGCCAATAACACCCAAATTCAGAATGTAAATTTAACACTGAACACTCTGGAGTAGAGTCTGTGTACAAAATAGGACACAGTCACACCAAGTGTCACAGTGACTCTAAAGAAATCAACATCTGGATAGTCAGCTGTCCATATAACAAATAAATGGAAATTGAAAGATATAAAGTGATCAACAGAGAAGAAACCAAAAGGAAAATGAGAAAATATCCTAAGGCTGACACAATGAAAGGAACAGCAAGTGAAAGTTTAGGATTATACATATGTAAATTAAAGTGAGGGTTGTTTCAAGTAAACCAAATTCATTCCTCCTAAAATTAGGAAAAGGACAAATTATATACAAAATTATCAATGAGAAAGAAATAATAAGGACAGAACAAATACAGAAAAATAGGACATTAAAAAATGACATACACACACACACAAAATCAAATTGGAAATTTTTTCTTTAGGAAAGTGTATCTGGCATTTAGTAATAAAGAAATAAAAAAAGAGAGAAAAAAAAAGGACACTACTGTGCAAAACATGTGCCAACAAATTGGATAACTTAGAACAAATGAATAAATTCCTAGAAACAAAACTTTCCCGTTTCAATCAAGAAAACAAATCAAGGGAAGCCTGAATAGTCCGTAACCAGCAAGGAGATTGAATTAGCAATCAAAATGCTTCCAGAAAGGAAAAGCCCAGGGCCACATAGCTTTAATGGTAAATTATAGCAAACATTTAAAACATTAATGTCAGTCCTTTACAAATTCTTCCAAAAACTGGAAAGGAGTGTTCACTTCCTAACTCTCTTTATAAGGCTAGCACTATTCTTACATCTAAGAAAAAAAAATAGTACAAGAGAAGAAAACCCAAACCAAGCCCCCTGATGAAGACAGATACATACACTCTAGCATGCTAAATCAACAGCGCTTTAAAATGACCATGCAGTATGATGAATGGGGTCTATCTCTGAGGTGCCTAGATGATTAGATTAACTATAATCAATCAGTGTAAGATACCATATCAAGAGAGTAAGTCCGCTAACTGCATGGGCATGATTCAATGTGTCTAAAAAATTTAATACAATTTTAGGCTTAAAACAGCCCAAAGCTCAAAATACAATAAAATTGCTTCAATATAATAATAGTCAAATATGAAAATTCCAAGACTAAAACCATATGCCATGCTTAGAGAAACGAAATCTTCCTCACTAATAAAATAAATAATGTGCAATTTAAAAGATATCAAAATTGAAAAAGAAGTAAAAATTACATCATTTCATAGACTGTTATTCATATAGAAGAAATTCTAAAGATTATATCTACATGTCATAGCACATACACACACACGTATGGTTGCGTGCATGCACACACACACACACACACACACACATGCACACATATACACCAATACAATACCTACCTCTCTGCTGGGAATTATAAATGAATTCAGTTTCAGGTCACAAAATCTACAGAAAAACAAAGAAACAAAATGAACAGTCATGTTTTGATATACTAATAAGAACAAGATAGAAATTAAGGAAACAATTCTACTTCTTTTTTTTTTGTTGTTGTTGTTGTTTTTTTTTTTTATTAACTTGAGTATTTCTTATATACATTTCGAGTGTTATTCCCTTTCCCGGTTTCCGGGCAAACATCCCCCTAATCCCTCCCCATCCTCCCCCCATTGCCGCCCTCCCCACAACAATCTAGTTCACTGGAGGTTCAGTCTTAGCAGGACCCAGGGCTTCCCCTTCCACTGGTGCTCTTACTAAGATATTCATTGCTACCTATGAGGTCAGAGTCCAGGGTCAGTCCATGTATAGTCTTTAGGTAGTGGCTTAGTCCCTGGAAGCTCTGGTTGCTTGGCATTGTTGTACATATGGGGTCTCGAGCCCCTTCAAGCTCTTCCAGTTCTTTCTCTGATTCCTTCAACGGGGGTCCTATTCTCAGTTCAGTGGTTTACTGCTGGCATTCGCCTCCGTATTTGCTGTATTCTGGCTGTGTCTCTCAGGAGAGATCTACATCTGGCTCCAGTCGGCCTGCTCTTCTTTGCTTCATCCATCTTGTCTAATTGGGTGGCTGTATATGTATGGGCCATATGTGGGGCAGGCTCTGAATGGGTGTTCCTTCTGTGTCTGTTTTCATCTTTGCCTCTCTCTTCCCTGACAAGGGTATTCTTGTTCCCCTTTTAAAGAAGGAGTGAAGCATTCACATTTTGATCATCCGTCTTGAGTTTCTTTTGTTCTAGGCATCTAGGGTAATTCAAGCATTTGGGCTAATAGCCACTTATCAATGAGTACATACCATGTGTGTTTTTCTGTGATTGGGTTACCTCACTCAGGATGATATTTTCCAGTTCCAACCATTTGCCTACGAATTTCATAAAGTCACTGTTTTTGATAGCTGAGTAATATTCCATTGTGTAGATGTACCACGTTTTCTGTATCCTTTCCTCTGTTGAAGGGCATCTGGGTTCTTTCCAGCTTCTGGCTATTATAAATAAGGCTGTGATGAACATAGTGGAGCACGTGTCTTTTTTATATGTTGGGGCATCTTTTGGGTATATGCCCAAGAGAGGTCTAGCTGGATCCTCAGGCAGTTCAATGTCCAATTTTCTGAGGATCCTCCAGACTGATTTCCAGAATGGTTGTACCAGTCTGCAATCCCACCAACAATGGAGGAGTGTTCCTCTTTCTCCGCATCCTCGCCAGCATTTGCTGTCACCTGAGTTTTTGATCTTAGCCATTCTCACTGGTGTGAGGTGAAATCTCAGGGTTGTTTTGATTTGCATTTCCCTTATGACTAAAGATGTTGAACATTTCTTTAGGTGTTTCTCAGCCATTCGGCATTCCTCAGCTGTGAATTCTTTGTTTAGCTTTGAAGTTACATATCAGCTAACTTAAATAAGAAGGCAGTAAGTTGTACACTAAAACTTGGAGAGAGCATAGTAGGAGGCCACTGGAGATCAAGACGGATAACCGCAGTTTGATCCCTTAGACCCACATAGCAGAAGAGAAAAATGGATTCTCACAAGTTGTCTGACTTTCCTATGTATGCTAAAGTATGTATATGAATAGTTAAAGAGATGTAGTAGTAGGAGAACAAGAACAAGAAGAAACAGAAAAGAAAATCCATTTTAAAAACCTACAAAGCATTGCACAAAGAAGACAGACACAAAGAGGTTGTGGATCATGAAGAGTATGTACTACTAAAATATTCTACCAAAGCAGCCTCTAGATTCAATTCAATCATTACCAGAATTCTAATGATATGTTTGAAAGCAGAAAAAGCAATTCTAACATGTTTATTGTGCCAGTTCTTAAGTGCAAGAGCAGAGATGAAAGGCTTGCGCTTTGAGAGAGAAACAGTAATCAAAACACACTAGGAAACTGCTACATGTAAGACAAAGAGACCCAGGGAACAATAGTGAACACCCTTGACTAAGACATAACCCATCTACTGATCTTTGAAAAGGATACCGGGAGTGAACAATAGTCAGAGAACCACCTCTACAATAACTAGCACTGGGAAAATTGATTATGGATTTGAGTTCTTATTTTAAAGTGTGCACATAAAACCACTGCAAGAGATTATCTATAAATATAAGGTCTGCAATAGTAAAAATGCTTGAAGAAAGCATCTGGGTTGAACTTCATGACACTTAGTCTCAACAACGACTCTTGCAAAGGGTATCAAAGTACACGGGAAGAGTCAACATGGGGTGACATTAACTTGAAAATCTCATCTCAGCACAGGAAACAGACAGCAGAGGAAAAGATACCTTCCACTAATGAAAATCTGGGCAAAAACTCACCCAGGGCAAGAACTTGGAGGCAGGAACTGAAGCAGAGGCCATGGAAGAGTGCTGCTTACTGGATTGCTCCCCACGACTTGCTCAGCCTGCATAGGTTTGCCAATTTGTTTGGGAACATTTTCTCAATTGAGGTTCCCACTTCCCAAATGACTCTAGTTTATGTCAAATTGACATGAAGCTATCCAGGACAGCCCTCAACAGCCTTCATATATAAGAAATTCTCAATATATTTTTAAAGAATTGTCTTTGTTAATGGTAAATTCATGTTACAAACAAAGAACGGTTCTGAGAAAGTCTCATTTATTCTCAAGGTAAAAAATTTCCCCCTCATCCCTGAAGAGATGTCTCAGTTGTTAGGAGTGCTTATTGCTCTATCAGAGCCAGAATTCAGATCCCAGTACCTACAAACCAGCCAGTGCCTCATAAATGCCTATAACATTAGCTGTCAGTGTTCCATTCCCTTGCCTCTGATCTATATGGGCACCCTTCCCACCAAGATGTGTACTAAGTTACACACACATTTTACATTCAGCTCCACAAAGAAGTCTACTATTAAAATATCTGTAGGAAAAATATCATTCGTTTTATAAGTATGACACTACTGGCTCCTGTTAATCCATGGAAATACCTCCGTTAAAATAAGTATTTTGAATTATACAGATAATTTTGAATTATACATTTCATCTCTGTCAAATTGTATGATCCAGTAGAAGATTCTTAGGGTGTCTAAGCTTCAGTTCCCTCAAGAATACATAGGGTTAAACATGTATATTTTATGGGATATTGTAGGCAAATGTATTGGGTATAACATGCCTAAGATATTAGAAAAGTGTACGTGCTTCCTGAGAAGCACCCAGAAAATGACAAATGTTTTGGCCTTCCCAGAGGATTAACCAGATAGCTTTGTCAGATTACCCAGTATTGCCCGTGGTCAGTCTGCACTGGGCCAGCCTGGAGACAGGACCATAGTTCATGTTCTTCTCAGTGGACATTTAACTTGGGCTAATGTTTTAGTCAATGAATGGTTTATTGGATGGCACCTCAATGGATAAAGTGTCATTTATCATGTACTTCTTTGTAAAATTGTCCTTTAAAGCATCAAGAAACTTCTTGCCACATGAAAAAAAAAACCAACAAAAATAAAATGCAACACAATCTTGTTTATGTATCAATTCCTTGATGTCCAGCCAGATGTATGTTTTTCTTTCTTTGCTTGGTGTGGTGTGTTGCCCTCACAATATTACTTTGATCCTCACTTGGGTTTTCCCTAAGAAACAGATGAAACGATGCAACCAGATACTTATGGATATGTGTGAGAGAGAAGCTTGTCTTCTAGCATGCAAATCCATCTTTCCCCTCAGCCTGATCGAGCCACTTTATATAAGGACACTGTTCTTGATGACAGCAACATATAAACTGACTTAACTACTACAATATGGACCCCCACAAACTGGAGAAACAATGATTAGTAGAACAATGTAGGAGAATTAGTAAGAGGAAAAGTACGTGAATGTTGGGTTGTTGACAAACCATCGCTTTTTGCCTTGGCCAGTGCCCAGCCCTGGCTTGGAACAGCAGGAAGTGAGTAAGTAGATGGTGTGGTCAAGTGATGGAAGAGAAATAAGCCAGCAAATGAGATGAGTGGTGGAGAAATGGAAGATGAAGACAAGCCCAGTGGTTTGGGTTTGTGCTCTCTGTAGAGAGGTAGAACTGGAGACACAAAGGCAGTTACTGTTCTTCCCTTTTTGGGAAATGGTGGATTTCACTGTCCATCAATAGAACCAATAACAAATGCAAGTTACCAGCAGACCCGTGATTTCTTCCTTTGAGAAAACAACCACTGTGTGTTGCCATGACTTGCAGAGCCACATCCTAGCCCCAGTAGAACAGTACCTGAAGAGTAGCAATTCCCAACTGACTCACAAATCCTGTTGTGTTTATTTCTCAACATTTACTAATCTCTCTAGCTGGATATGGTGGCAGTTTAACCCTGAGACTGGATGACTCTAAATTGGATTACAATTTTCTGTGTTTAACTTTCACCAGGGGTTTACTTCCTTTGGAATCTCAGGTTAGAAAATCATTTAACAACCCTAACTTTCAAAAGATGTCATTACTGATGCTGGGACTGCATCATACTCTTCTCTCTTAAAAAATATTTTCTTACACTTAATAGGTTTCTAAAGTGTAGCATTTAGAGATTAGCAAGAACTATTATGAACTGAGTTTTCACCGTGGTGAGCAAGTGTGTAATGGAGATAGAACAGAGAAAGAGAACTGGAACACTTTGTGCACCAGGAAGGGAGGCCAAACTGGAGACTCCAATGTCATGAAGA
The DNA here is from genome assembly GCF_021556685.1 of Rattus norvegicus. Taxonomy (NCBI): domain Eukaryota; kingdom Metazoa; phylum Chordata; class Mammalia; order Rodentia; family Muridae; genus Rattus; species Rattus norvegicus. The sequence goes on from NC_141538.1 coordinate 102,005,588, forward strand.
ATAAGCTGATAAGAGTAGCCACTGCCACCTGAGGTCATGGTGAAGTCATAGCCTGTGCTGCTGCCAGAGTCTGTGGGCCCACAACATCAGAGGTCAGTGGCTTTGTCTATGGCCCACATTACCACCAAAGGAAATGCAGATGGCCTCCCTGTGGCTGCTGCCTGGGGCCTGTAGATATCTGAGAGCTGAGCTGAGCTGGCTCCACCCCTTGCCTGGCTCCACTTAAGCACTTGGGAGAGCAAGGCCCCATATCCTGCACCTCAGAGCACAGCAAAGCTGGCCCTAGTAAAAGGGGCATGGGTTACCTGGCCCCACTCTTTGCCTGGGCAAATTGGGAGAAGTAGCCCTGGTCGTATAGGTGTAGGAGAGCTGGCATGCAGACCAACTGAACTACTACCCAGGCATAGATTCAGGACTTTGAGTTAGTTCATTTCAACATATAAGCCATCTGTGAACTGCTAAAACACTTGAAGGGGTAGTCCTGCAGAACCAAAGCTACAGGATCTCCATGACACAGGGTAACAAGAGGATATCCCACAGGAGGCCTGGGGAGGATTCAGTATTGAAAATAAGCAGAAATCAGAAGCCTCAAACCAGAACCATGATTCATTGTAATGAACTAAATGGACTAAAGAGTATATCGTCTGATACACTGTTCTAGTGGCTTCCACAGTGAGATTTTGTTTGTTTGCTTGTTTGTTTGTGTTTGTTTGTTTTGTTTTTGTTTCTCTTTAGGGGTTTGGCAAGCTGTCAGGCAGTCAAGGAGGGCCAGGAAGATGAGTGAGATTGAAATGCATGATGTGAAATTCACAAAGAATCAATTAAAAAATACTTCTGTAAGGTAGGCAGAGCAAGCAATGCTATCCCATTTATAACCAAGAAAACTGAGGCCCCAGAGGAGTAACTACGACTTGCTGAAAATAAAGGCAGAGGAAGAATTAGAATAATAAAGAGATTGTTTCTCCATAAAAGTTCACAGCTCACATGGAAGCACTTGTGCCCACAATATCCACTGCATGCTTACTTCTTGGGTCAACAATCCAGGTAATTATTCGATGTTCATGAGCTTCGGGGAATGCAGTGTATATCTCCCTTAACGTTTATGGTAAGTAACTTGGATATTTCACCAAAGTAATCCAATTCCCTTTTAGCCACCTATTATTTTTGTTCTTTAATTTTAAAAATCCTTTTTTCTTTTTACTTATTTATTGTGTGGAGGAAGTGGTGTTGAGAGAGGTGAGTACTAAAGTTAAAGAAGAATTCGAAGGAGTCAGTGCTATCCTACGATCATGTGGGGTCCAGGGGTTGAGCTTGGGCCTTCAGGCTTAACAGTGAGTCCCTTCACCAACTGAACAATTTCATCGGCCCCTTTTCCTTCCTTCCTTTCTTCCCTCCTCCCTTCATTCCTTCCTTTTTCACTTTCTTCCTTAAAATACTATTTCTTAGACTTAGTAAATAGCTAAAATCTAGCATTTAGAGATTAGCAAAAACTATTATGAATTGAGTTTTCAGAGATTTTCTAAAATCTCGGTTATTAACAAATTTGAAGCTGTAGTGGCAATTTAAGTTTTACATATAACTCTCCAAATTTTACAAAACATTAAAAGTATATTTAGCACTAGCTACATAGCCAGTTGGAAGAAGGTGTGAAGGAACAAGAGCGGAGGTGGGGAGCAAATGTTTTTAGTAGATGATTGGACTCCAAGTATATTTTAATATGCTGTGGGTGTGCCAGTTAAAAGACTATTTGTTAACAGTGGAAAAAAAGAAATGGAGATAAAATGATAAAAATCATTGGCTAGTTCTATTTCTTTGTAGCAGAAAATGCAACTTAGTTGTTTGAATCTAGAAGTCCCTCATGCTTACCAATAGTTCTTAGTAGATATTCTTTCCCCTATATTTAGTATAGAAACAGTTACCATTTTTAGGATACTTCTTCCATTCTGTTTCATATAATTTCATTGCTCTTGGTCTAAAAAGTGGTAAACTAATTATTCTTTCTCTGATTTTTCGACAATTACCATCTCAGCTGATGACATTTTCCCACAAGTCATTTTCGTGCCCACTGTTCAGAATACAAACTCTGTGGTATGGTATAAGCAAGGTAGAGATTTAGGGACACCCCAAAATCAGTAGATGAAGACTCCTTCAAAGTAGTCACTACACCTTGCTTATAGCAGGCTCACAAGGCTCCAGGACCATGAGTTCCCATGAAGGACTATATTAGCTTCTTGGAGATGCTGTGACAAAATATCCAGGGCTAAGTGACCTAGAACTTCAAACATTTGTCCCAAAATCAAGGTATCAGGAGGGCCATGTTCTAAAGGCCGGAGGAAGAGTGTTTATTTTGTGACTTCCTCCTAAACTCTGGAAGCCTGTGGCATTCTTTGATTTACACATGTTTTCTTCCATTTCTTCAATTTCTACACACACACACACACACACACACACACACACACACACACACAGAGAGAGAGAGAGAGAGAGAGAGAGAGAGAGACATATACACAGACACACACACAGACACAGAGAGAGAGAGAGACATACACACACACACACACACACACACAGATACACAACATTTATGAGGATACTAGTCATATTTAGTGTGGTTCTGTCCTAATGATTTCCTTTAACTTGATTTGTGTGATGAAAGCTCTCCTATGAAATAAAGTCACTTACAGAGCTAATACAAGCTAAAATTTTAATATGTGTTATTGTACTACCACTGCACAGCATATATCTTCTACCCTTAACATCTCTAGGAATTCCCAAAGTGAGCTATAAGCTGCCCAAGGCACTCCCTACACATTATGAGGAATGGGGTTTCCACATACTGCTCAGGAAAAGCTCTGTCTGAACAATCTACTTCAGTGACTGCTATGTCATTGTGAGGGTGTACTAGAAGACAAATATGAGATATTGTGGTTGCCCATAAATGAACAAATAATAGGATAATTAGAAATGATGCTTAGTGTTTTGGAAGAACAAGAGAATAAGGGAGGTTCTCTGCTAATCTATGGTAGTAACCAAAGGCTACTCTGAGTTAAAGATCTTTAATCTATACTTGAAGGATGAGGTAGAACTTAATAGAAAGTGGCCAGAGAAGGTTTGGTGTTCCCTGAGCATGCAACAAGGTGGAGGCCATGAGGTTCTCAGGCTCTTGGACATCAGGTGCTTCTGGGAGTAGTAGAAGTGCTGAGAATGGAGTGGGCACCCAAGGGCTGAGGACAGCATCTATCCCTGAGCCAAGTTAAAGGGGAACTCTGTCTAGTTCCAGTGGTGGGAGTACTTGGCTTGACTATAGCAGGCATGGTGGTAGTTGTGGTAGGAAGTGCAGAGAAGCATTATATGGGATAATAAACTATGGCTCTGTAGGTGAAGGCCTTCTCCATGGCTCCCTACTGTGGACCTCAATGAAAAGAGGCAATCCATGGTTCCAAACAGTTTGTTGTCATGGTGGAAAATGGATTCATAAAACCATACCCCACTTCTCAGGATGGGCCTGAGATTAAATACCTGTTACAGGGAGGAATGACTTGGAAGGGAAGCTTTGACAAAGCCCTCCAGCCCCTCATCAGCGTGGAGAACTCTGTGAGCCTACTTGACTGTGGTCATGGCTCTTCTCCTATTGTCTTGGTCAGCGATGTTAGGGATGCTTCATCTACATGTGGAGGGGCTTGGGGACATTGCCGTTATGTGATTGATGGCCACAAATCTATGGGAGGTTGTTGCTGTGACAGGGCTTGGTGCCAGGGCAAGCAAAGTTCCTATTGTCCCCGCAGAGTCTCCAGGTCTGTAAGCCTTTGGCTCAAACTTACCAGGCTTTCGCTCATGGTCCACCACTCCGCATTTATATATCCGAAGACAGGGTGGACTGGATGCACTTCCCATATCTCAGTGTGTTTCCTCCTAGTTCTGATTACTGACTAACCCCTGTCAGTCACATCAACCATTCTTTATATTCCCAAACTTGCTTTTCTTGTTCAAATCATTGCCTTTGCTAAGGGATTACTACAGTAGTCATCTTAACTTTAGGCCTGTACTCTTAGTACTTCCACAGCAGGCTAGACAGGGCTAGAGTTGAGTCATCACTGGGCTGAGGTACATACCTTATTCAGCATGACTCTAGAAGTCTCCTATTATGATCCATAATGATGCCCATGTCTTTTCCCCAATTTCCAGTTCTGGCCAATAATCTCCTAACCCCTGCCATCAACTGCATGGAAACATTTTGTAGTCTGTCTTTTGTCATAATCATAATTCTAGGCCCTGGTCATGCAGATTCTTTGGTCTAGGCTAGTTTTGATAAAGTCTAGTAAATTCTTGAACCAGATTATGGGCTTTGTCATCAGTGATTCCTTCCTAGAACATCCTAAATTACTTAACCCTCCATAAAGATCCTATGTACGAATCCTGACCATTTTCCTCAGTACAATGCTTTTAATGTTCTGTTTATTGATTTTTCTCAGTGAGAACAATTTTAGGCAGGTATTCTGTTTTGTAAACACACACACACACACACACACACACACACACACACACACACACACACACACTTTTCCCTTCCTTTTTTAAATCCTCCTTTCCATACCGGCAACTTCCTTGATTCAGAAGCAGCCCCATCCTGACTCACCTGACTAGAAACCACACTCAAAGCTGTAAGGCATAGTGCATTACTTGTGGGACCTTATTCCTGTCCCTTCAAACTCAGCCCAAACTCAATCACAACATTACATCATGACCTCTCTGCCACTCAAAGATGTTCCCCAAGATGTCTGAGTGCATCTTCCTGAACTGCTACAAAAATCTCCAGGTGTCTTTCATTAGAATGTTCCAGAATTATGTAACATTCCAGCACCAATATTTAAAACACGTGTCATCTGTATGTCTCTACATCTCTCTCTTTAGTTGAGAACAGGCACTGGCATGGGGAAGATATAAATAGACTCAGGAGCACACAGCACTGAGATCTATTAATGGTCCTCCAGTTTTCTCAAGATTTCTTTCTAACGCAACATATGCACAAGATTATGCTCAGAGAGGAAAGGGAGCTCCTTAGGCAAAAGTTTAAGGCCCTGTATCTTGCTCTTTTCTGACAAGGCACCTAGCAAATATGCCCAGAGTTGTACTACATCCTATGAATATTTTAGGGACAAGTGTCAGGACGTGTTCCATGAACATGGGTGTATTCTATTTGTGTCAGCATTTGAAGAATAAAGGGGGGTGTTGAAGGAAAGCAAGTAGACCATTACTGATCCCAGTAAGGCTGCCATTCAAAGAGACCTATTGAACATAACCCAGCTACATGTTTAAGTAGTGTATACGGACAGTCAGCAGCTCCCAACCCAGAATAATTATATTCCTCTTTGAGCCTTGCTTTCTTTGGAGCAAGGTTGAGTCATGACCTGATCCCATGGCTATTTGTTGGAACCTTGCCTTCCAACACCACAGCTGTTTGGTTTCATGGGTAAGAGACTAAGATAAGGTCACAGTAGCATCCAAGGATATGAGAAAAAGCAACCACCCTAGTAACAACAGTCTTTGTTGGCTAAGTGTTACACTACAGATCATAACATTGCCACTGGGCCAAGAAGTGCTAAAGGGTAGTTTCCAGCTTCCTAGCAGGTGGCAACCTACCTTTCTGCTCAGCTCTACCACTCTCCTGCCCAGGGCCCCTATCTGCAGGGTGCAGAAACTGGCAGACAACAGTGATTGCTACATAACTTCTCACCCTGCCTAGGCTCCTCCAGTTGATCTGTCTGTGCTTGGGTAAAATGTATCATTCCAGAAAATGTTTCAAATTCTAATTCTTGGATTTAAAAAAAGATATAGATGTGTTAGTCAGCATTGAAATAAATAACTAGGAGCACAATTGAGCTATGTCCAGGGATTTACTTTCTGAAGAGGGAAAAAGAATTATTTTGGCTCCTGATTCCATAGGTGTCAGTACAACCTCATGGTCCCTAGCAGCACATTACAGAAGAATAGCATCATGGGGAAAAAAAATCATTTGATGTTGACTTGGAAGCAAAAAGTCAAAGGATTTAAGGTCAAGGTGAACAAGATTCCTCTCAAGATGGTGTTCCCACCCAACTATGCCCTCCAACTAAGCCCCACCTCTAAGTCGCCTACCAGCTCCCATAAGCACCATTGGCCAAGCCTTGAACATTTGAGGTTTGGGGGAATATTTGGGATTTGCTTTATGTTTTATTTTATTTTTGACTCAGGGTCTCATTATGTAGCTCTGGCTAGCCTATAATTCACCTAATAGACCAGGATGGCCTCAAGTCACAGAGATGAGTTTGTCCCTGCCTCCCTTTGCTTACATTAAAGATATGTGTCACCATGCCTGGACCTCCTACTGGATTTTAAAAACAGAAATCTAGCCCTTACAGTATAGAATAAAGAAAGTCTATGATTAATACAAAATGACTGGTGAGTTCTACTCCCTGCTTTATATATGGCGTCTTTTCTCTGGCAGAAGGGCTGAAGCAGTTGTCTGGAGCCTCTTTAAAAAGGCAGTAATCCAGATGAATTTGCAAATTGTTCTGTCTAACTCTTTGAAGAATTGGATTGGTATTTTGATGGGGATTGCATTGAATCAGAGAAAGAACTGGAAGATCTTGAAGGGGCTCGAGACCCCATATGTACAACAATGCCAAGCAACCAGAGCTTCCAGGGACTAAGCCACTACCTAAAGACTATACATGGACTGACCCTGGACTCTGACCCCATAGGTAGCAATGAATATCCTAGTAAGAGCACCAGTGGAAGGAGAAGCCCTGGGTCCTGCTAAGACTGAACCCCCAGCGAACTAGACTGGTGGGGGGAGGGCGGCAATGGGGGGAGGGTCGGGAGGGGAACACCCATAAGGAAGGGGAGGGGGGAGGGGGATGTTTGCCCGGATACCGGGAAGGGAATATGTATATAATGTATATAAGAAATACTCAAGTTAATAAAAAAAAAAAAAAAAAAAGGCAGTAATCTCGGCCCCAAGGGCTTTACTCTTGTGATTGAATCAGGTCCCGGAGGCTTTACCTTCAGACACTATTACACTGGGGATTTGGCTTCAAGATAAACACTTCAGGGGAACACAAACATTTGTTCTCTAGCAACTCTAGTGTACAAGATCGTTCAGCTTACACTCATGGAATAAGTAAACTATTACTAACACTCCCCTCTCACACTTGCTTTGGAAAAGTGAGTGCAACAAAGTACACAGAGTCACTTTAGGTTGGGTCTGGCCTAGCATCCTTAGGGCTACTCCACCCTTCCCTTCCCCTCAAGGCCCCACCCAGGCAGAGATGAATCCTTGCACTCTCTTGCCAAGTAAGACCCAGGGCACTCACTTCCTATTGTCTTCTGGGCCCAGGCAGGAGCTGCTCCTGCAATGACCTTTGGCCCAGGCTTATCCATGTGCTCTCTAGTTGAGTCTGCTCTAGTTTTCTAGGCCTGTGCTGCCCTCTGCTCTCCAGATCCAGGCTTATCAAGGGTCACATTTTTGTGCTTTTATAAACGTTCTGCCTGGTCCATTGCTTCACCCTGCCTTTGCATGCCCAGGTCTTGCTGGTAGCCTTAGCAGGGAATTTTCTCCGACTTCACCAAGCAGTGTCACATAACTCTAAGACCCCTATGTCACACTGTTTAATCACAAAATTGGAATCACCAAGTATCTCTAGTCAATAATCACCACTGAGTATTTGAAGGACTAACCTGCTCCTACCTGACCAGAAATCAACCATGTTCAAATAGCAACAAAAATAGAACCAAACTTCCACTCAAGATAAATCGGCCACGCAGCTAATTTTAAAAAGCAAAGGGCAAGAAAACCTCACAAATCACACGTAAGAACAAAGCAATCAGAGTAATAGCCAGTGACTTGACAGAAACTTTAATAGATGGAAATACTTGAAGAAATATACTTTTAAGTTCTAAAAGACCACAGATGCCAAGCCAGACTTATTGCTCACTATTGAAAACCTTTCCATGATACACACAGGCTGAAAGAATTCATGCCCATGAAATAAATCTGACAGAGAATTCTAGAGGTAATGCTTCAGACTGAAAAAAGAAGTAAGCCTGGCCCTGAGACTATAGAAAGAAAACAAGTGCAGCTAACTCCTGAAACACAAAACACTATTAAGACCATAGCATGGGAAAACAGCAAAGTGGCAGCAGTCGACATTCAGTTTTCAACCATAACTTGTGATATTAATGGCCTCAACTTCCTAATCAAAAAGCACAAGTTAGTTGAATGGTCTAAGAAATATGATCTATCACTTTGCTATCTGTAAGAGATACATCTCATCTTTAAGAATCGGTTCTACCTCAAAGTGAAAGGTTGAGAAGGAAAGTATTCTAAGCAAATGGGATCAGGAGATTTTCATAACCTAAAAGTCTACATGACAAAATAGACTTCAAATCAAGGTTAATTAGGAGAGATAAAGAAGTATACTTCATTATGATCAAGGGAACAATTAATTAAGAAGACATTATAAAAAGACACGTGCTCCACTATGTTCATTGCAGCCTTATTTATAATAGCCAGAAGCTGGAAAGAACCCAGATGCCCTTCAACAGACGAATGGATACAGAAAATGTGATACATCTACACAATGGAATATTACTCAGCTATCAAAAACAATGACTTTATGAAATTCATAGGCAAATGGAGGTCATCCTGAATGAGGTAATCCAATCACAGAAAATCACACATGGTATGCACTCATTGATAAGTGGCTATTAGCCCAAATGCTTGAATTACCCTAGATGCACAGAACACATGAAACTTAAGATGAATGATCAAAATGTGAATGCTTCACTCCTTCTTTAAAAGGGGAACAAGAATACCCTTGGCAGGGAATAGGGAGGCAAAGATTAAAACAGAGGCAGAAGGAACACCCATTCAGAGCCTGCCCCACATGTGGCCCATACATATACAGCCACCCAATTAGACAAGATGGATGAAGCAAAGAAGTGCAGGCTGACAGGAACCGGATGTAGATCTCTACTGAGAGACACAGCCAGAATATAGTAAATACAAAAGCGAATGCCAGCAGCAAGCTACTGAACTGAGAACGGGACCCCCGTTGAAGGAATCAGAGAAAGGACTGGAAGAGCTTGAAGGGGTTTGAGACCCCATGTGAACAACAATGCCAAGCAACCAGAGCTTCCAGGGACTAAGCCACTACCTAAAGACTATACATGGACTGACCCTGGACTCTGACCTCATAGGTAGCAATGAATAGCCTAGTAAGAGCACCAGTGGAAGGGGAAGCCCTTGGTCCTGCTAAGACTGAACCCCCAGTGAACGTGATTGTTGGGGGGAGGGCGGTAATGGGGGGAGGATGGGGAGGGGAACACCCATATAAAAGGGGAGGGGGAGAGACTAGGGGGATGTTGGCCCGGAAACCGGGAAAGGGAATAACATTCGAAATGTAAATAAGAAATACTCAAGTTAATAAAAAAAAAAAAGAAGACATTATAATCCTTTACATATATGCACCAAGTTCTTGCATGTTCAATTTTATAAAAAGCATTCTGCTGAACTTGAAAATAAAAGTTAACCCTGATTCAGCAGTAGTTGGTAATTTCAGTATCCCAGTTTCTCCATTAGATAGTACATCTTAGCAAAAAGTAGACATAGAAATGAACTGACTTCATTAAGTAAACCTAACAAATAGTAGCTGTTTTACTCAAGTATTTCACCCAATACTCCCCTCTACATAGTTCTCCCAATACACCCCTCTACATAGTTCACGCAATACTCCCTTCTACATAGTTCACCCAATACTCCCCTCTACATAGTTCACCCAATACTCCCCTCTACATAGTTCACCCAACATTTTCCTCTACATAGTTCACCCAATACTCCCCTCTACATAGTTCACCCAATACTTCCCTTCTACATAGTAGACCATGGGACTTTCTCTCTCTTCATTCTCATATCATATACAGAGATGTGTGAAGTATAAAACTTTAATGTTTCGCATCTGACTACAAAAGTAAAGCTCAACATTTGGACATTACACAACTCATGAAGACTGAACAGCATATGACTGAACAAGAGATCAGAGAAGGTAGATGCAAAATCCTGGAACTAAGTGAAAATAGAAAGACAGTTACCAAAACCTTTGGGATGTGTTAAAAGTAGTTCCAAAGAGAAAATATATAATACTAAGTGTCTATGTTACAAACAATTCAATCAAACAAAGAAACAAACAATCTGAATAAATTGTTTAATGATATACTTGAAGAATTTTTAAAACAAGAACAGAAGAAACTAACAAGCACACACACACACACACACACACACACACACACACACACACACACACAAGCACCAAGAATATTGGGAGACTCTGAATTAAACAAAAGAAAGAGAAGGACCAAGTTACTAAAATAAGAGGCCAAGAGGGACCATTACAATAGATACTAAGGGAATTCAGAGAATTATAAGGTAGTACAAAAACAAAAACCAAACCAAACAAACAAAAACAAAATCTATTGTCCATAAAACTATTTCTAAAAGAAATAGATGCATTCCTAAAAAAGATGAAAACCACCAAAATTAAAGCAAAAAGAGTTTGTACCAGTTTAAACAGCCCCATAACAAATGTGAATATTGAGATGACTAAAATGTCTTATGACTAAAAATCCCAAGTCCAGATGTGTTCAAAGATTCAAATTTTTTGGTTTGAATATACAACCTTGAGTAACCATAGAAACAAGAAAAATAGAAAGGAACCAGAGGAAGAAAAAGGAACACCGAGATAGAAATAACAAGCCCAGAGGTCTATGAAGAGGGAGAGGGGGACATGAGGAGGACTTAATTAGAGAAGGATATCTTAATACAGAGGAAGAGGGAGGAAGAAAAATCAACGTTTGGATGTTCAGAAAAGCCATTGAAAGCGTACCGTTTTATAGGTATTTTTAAACAATTACACATTATATGTATATGTATATTTGTAGATATATGTGCATAGGATGTGTTAATTTTGTTACCCCACATAGTGGAAAAATGCTCCCCTCAGACCTGCAGATTATCTAACAAAAAATTTAGCACTAAGTGGGAGATATCACCCTTCAGATTGTTGGTTAGAGATGTCCATGAGACCACTCACAGAAAATAATATAGGTTATAGCCAGAGTTCTTAGAAGTCATCCAGAACATGAAGGCAAAACCTTATCGTTTAAGACACTGCAAACTTGGATACAAGATTTACATAAATCAAGCTGCTAATGACCTGGTAACTTCTTCCCTGAAGGTTAGCTCTCATATTGTCAGAAAGTATTATGCAAGCTGCCAAGGGAAAAGAACGATCAATCAACCTACCTACTTGTAAAGCCTGAGAAAGCACAACAACCCGTTGTGTAATTGTGGCACCTGTATCTCAGGGGCAACCAACAGCTGTGAAATTGAACCTAAGTCCATTCACTAAGAAGGAATTCCTGGCTCATGCTGTAAACCTTGCCAGGAATCTAGGGCTGGAGAGCTCATATCTTCTGTAGGAGAACTTAACACTGCCTTATTAGTAAAGCAACGCTGTTTCCAGCCGCCTTCTACATACTCATTCTTGCTAGAGCTAAGTGCAGCTTTCACATCTCACCAAGAAACGTCTTTCTGCAGCAGATGGAAGCTATTAGATCCATACCTCATCAAAATATAGAGCATACATGTATCAGCAAGGACTACATCAACTTGTGGACAGATGAAAATTTCACAAAGCCACACACCTAGGTAAAAGGTGTTTCACAGCTGTTGGTTGCCCCTGAGATACAGGTGCCACAATTACACAATGGGAGACATCCTATCGTTGTTGCACTTCTCAGGCTTTACAAGTAGGTAGGATGATTGATTGTTTTTTTCCTTTGGCAGCTTGCATAATACTTTCTGACAGTATGAGGCAATGATTGTTGAAGAAGGGAGAGCCAGGGTTTGTTTGTTTCCTTCCTTCCTTCCCTCCTTCCTTCCTTCCTTTCTTCCTTCCTCCCTTTTTCTTTCTTTGTTCCTGTCTTTGTTTCTTTCTCTTTCTTCCTTTCTTTTTTTCTTTCTTTGTTCCTGTCTTTGTTTCTTTCTCTTTCTTCCTTTCTTTTTTTCTTTCTTTGTTCCTGTCTTTGTTTCTTTCTTCCTTTCTTCCTTTCTTTTTTTTCTTTCTATCTTTTTCTTAGGATCAAGACCACAATCCTAAGGAGTTAGTCCTAAACACATGCAAATGAAGACAGCATTATTGGATCTAGCAGATACACACACACACACACACACACACACACACACAAATGTACACATGCACATAGTATACAGCCTCTGTAACTAGGAAAAAAGCTGTTAAAAAAATTTTAACCACAGATATTATGGGTGCTCTGAGAGGGGCAGATACCAATCTGTAAAATGACTAATGAATCTTCAAACTGTTGTGGTACCAAAGTTGGTATCATTATCTTTTCCATCGATTTTCTTATTTTAATACTGCATTATTAACAGCAAGGTAAGAATACAAAACACGTTGTGTGAAAAATTAACTGGGCCTTTTAATAACTAAAATTGGAGCCAGAATTGAGAACCTCCATCCTGATTTCATCATTATTTTTCCCAATGAAAATACACAATTCCTCTTGAAAAGACTGAGCTGCATTTCATCAGAACTAAACTGTGCAAGTTTCAGCCTCTTGCCTTGTTTCAGAAAGCTTGCTAAATTGGGCTCACCTTTGGTCTAACTCCATACAATTGCTGTCTTTAGAGAAAGAACCCTTAAGACCTCAAACAAGAAATAGAACTGTTCTTGTACACAAGGTCAAGATCTGCAGTTTGCTGCTCTGTTGTTGTGATAGACGATAGACCCAATGACCAAATCCAACTTGGGGAGGAAACTGGCTATTTGGCTGACAGCTTATAGTCCACCATAAAGGCAGGAACTCAAAACTGGAACTTAACAGCAGGAACTTAAGCAGAGAACATGGAGAATGCTGCTTACTGGGTTGCTCATCTGCTTGTTCTCAGCCATGACCACCTGCACAGAGTGGCATTGTCCACAGTGGGCACATCCATCATTAATGAAAAAATGTACTAGACACATTCCCATGGAGCCATCTGATGGGGGCAATCCTTCAACTGGTGGTCCCTCTTCTCAGGTATCTTTAGTTGTGTCAAGTTAGCAAAAACCTAACCAGAAAAGCAGGATTTGCTACTAAAGTAATGCTTTTCTTATACATTTTCATCCACAGAAGAAACTCCATCTTGACTAAAATTAAGTTAGTGAAAATAAACTATAACATTTGCTAAGGACAAGGTCAATCTCAGGGGAATAAAAAAGATAACATCAGAGTTTGGTTTTTATTTTTTCTGTTTCAAAATAAAAATGGACCAAAGGGCTAATTGTACAACCCTTCAATTTACAATTGTGAATATTGCAGCTTCCAGAAGTTAGCTGGCACTCAGCAAACAGCAGGCCCTTCCCAAGTCCTTTGACTTTCTGGTTTCGAACTTGCTGTGGCCTACTTTGCACTTGAAAGACTTCCCCAACCTCCTGCCATTCAGTTTTGTTCAGGGACAAGCTTCTTCCCCAGATGTCCCAGAGACTGCAGACCAAAATAAATGGAAATCATTCTTGAAAATCTGTATTGTTTGTTTCCATCATTGTCAATAACATGCACTTGTTTTGTTTGGTTTTACACGCTTTGCAAACATTTATTCCAAAATAAATTCTCAATCAAGACTATTCTCTTGGTGACCAGTAATAACAATCTTCAGGCAGAAAGAAAGAAAGAACTTCTGACCACATTTCCAGATTTTTCTTTGCCAGGGCATTTAAGTAAGAAAAGAATGAGTTGGTGGGGCCCAGGTGGCAAGTGAACCCCTTCATGGATTCTCATATTTTTTCGTTTGCTTGCTTGTTTCACTGTGCCTCCCGATCACAAAGTCCAAGATGCTTGGGTGGAAGGTTTAAGACTGGCTGAGCCTATTTCATCTAGCTGGTCCAGAATCAGAGCATGCCTGTGTTCTTCTACTGTATTCAGAAGAGATAGAAGACCTTGGTAAAGCTACACCTTAAAAAAAAAGTGTCCTGTAATTTCTCAGGATTTTCTCAGCTTGATTTCCAGAATTAAGGAAATTACCAGTGTTCTCTTAAATTAAGATAGTGATAGATACTAAAACCCTTTTCAGTCAATGTGCTCAGGATCTACATGGCACTAGACCCTGTACTGTAGTCATGAAGTCCAGGGACAAGAGGACCACTCAGTCTTCCATCTTTCCATGAAGGCTATACTGATACCAGGGCTGAACACCTAACACTGGGTCTTAAATGCTTCTCTCATAGGGAAAGCATCCCGCCCTTCAACACCTACTGGGCCTTGGAAACCATCTTAGGCTTTTGTGGGATACGAACAAGTACAGTCCCAAAAATATTCAGAACAAGTGGAAAGACATAGGATGATAGATTAGTAATCAAAGGAAGTGACACCTTCTGGTGTTTCTGGGATTTTCTATCTCTTGATCTAGGTGGGAGTTATGTGGGTATAAGTATATGTAAAACAATTATCAAGCTTTATACTAATGCTTTGCATACTATTTAAGGATAAAATATGTAAAGGATTGTTTGCTTTCCATATGTATTTATTCATGAGGCCCTCATCAAATTCCAAAAACGATTGAGTGTTTTCACAAAGACATGCACAATTGCAGGAGTACAAAATAAATAAGGGAGAACATTGGAGGAAAGAAAAATAAAGACAGGAAGTAAGAATAAGAAGCCACAGTTAACGCTATTACCTCCAAGCACATGCCATTAAGCCTGGCTTTGTTACTCTTGGGGGCTGCAATTCTGGCTCTGTGCCTACAAAAAGAAAAAGACGTGACTCCCAATGACCACAAGATCAAAACAAAGCATCAGTTCAGAAGAAGTCTAGATGTGCTGGGTCTTGAGGACTAAGAAACTTTTCTCCCATGGGTCTGTGTGGAAAGTACACTGTGAAATGTACCAGCCCACGTTCCAAACAGCATCCATGCAAGAATGTGACAGATAATTTTTATTGGATTTAAAAAATACAAACCACTGGTATAACATTACAATACAAAATAAAACAATACTTGCTCAGGGCCAGCAGGACATAGGGCTTATTTTAAAATATCTCTCCAGCCTAACAGGTATTCTCAGAGTTCCAAAGCAGAGGAGAGGTGATGTGATCTAAAGAAGCCCATAAAGCCTTCATTAAAAAGGAAATACTCAGCTAGGCTTTGAGCAAAGACCATAAAGCATGAGATGATTTAACAGGAATAAAGGTCAGTCTTACTTACCGAGCAGTAAAGAAAAAGAATGAACCAGGAGATGGAAGAAAGTGTGAAAAGAAGCAAACAATAAGACTGAATAAGCAATAAGATTGGAAAGGAAAACAGACCAGAGAGGCTAAGAACTTCTTTATTTTAGAATAAAGGGGAGACAAACACATAGATACATCAGGATCTTGGCTCTAAGAGCATTCATAAAAGACAATATTTATAAGTGCTAATCTTGCTGTCTTTGACTGAATAAATTAAAAAAGCAAGAAGGAAAAGTTGATTCCTGACAATGCCCTTGTGCTTAAACAGACAAATCCACAGTTTATTTGCCCTTGACTGGCTGAAGGAAATTGTCCCCAAGGCAACAATGAGGGCACACTCACAAACACTGGTCAGCTCCAGAGGCTGGGCCAGGGTTTAAATTTAGACTGTGGTTCGAAACAAAAACAGAAACTGTTTTAAGAAAGCATGTTTTAGATCCTTCTCAACACAGCATGGAGGAGAAGCAAGAGCTGAGAAACAAACTATTTTGGAGGGGTGGAAAAGATGGCCAACACCATGAATGCAGGGGAAATGTTTGCATTACAATGTTCAATTTTCTGAGGAACATCCACACTGATTTCCAGAGTGGTTGTACCAGCCAGAGCAGCTAGTCCTTTGGAATTGAACAGCCTCCTGGAGCAGTCCTTCATTCCACGGTTGGGAAAGCCAATAGATTCCTTAGAGCAAGTTTGCTGTTCCAAATTTGTGTCTCTCAATGTACTTGACCTTCTAGATCAGCAATCATAAGCATCTGAGGAAAGTTTAAACAAACACAAAGTCTTAAAAACCTTCCTCCTGCTCTGCTCTGGGTGATGAATAATGTGTATATTGTTTCTATTTTCATGCTGGCATATTTGGGGGGTTTCAAGGAAAGAAATTTCCTGAATCTTTGGAAGTGAGCATAAGAAGAAGCTCCTACTATTGCTTTAGATTTCCCGAACCTGACCCAATATGTTGAACTAGAAACCATCATCTACTCCCTAGTTTTCTCAGACCAAAGTTTCCTCATTGGTACCTTTTGAAGGTACCCACTACGCACGGCACCATAGACATGGGTTGGATTTTCTAGGTCTACATCTATGATAATCTGCAGGTTTAATAATTCCACTGTCAAAAAATCCCCCAAAACCCAAAACAACCAACCAACTGAACATGTATGAAAATGTGTCTATGTGTCTATATACATAAAGAAACAACCAACAGCATCAATCACTTGAGTAAAAGAACAAATAAATGACTCTACATTCCATCTCTACTCCTTCCTTTCATGCACTAGGCTAGTGTACTTTTCTTTGGTTTTACCCTTCTCAGTTTTGGAACAGGAGTCAGGGCCCTTTCCCCCTCTTTCTTTAGGCTGCTATTGAGAATCAAACTGAAAACATGAAGGTCATAAACAAGGTTACAGCCATAAATCCCTCAGTAGAGAAGGAAGACTCATAGCATTAGCCCAGTGGGTTTTCACTGTGGAGAAAAGGTTTCCGAATCCCCCTCTGCCTTTTGGAAGGCACCTTTCTTGTTGAGGTCATTTCTACAGACCTTCTGATATGTACCTGACAAAAAGAAACTTCAAGTTGAAACTTCAGTGTAATATTGCTGTGACTTGATCAATGGCTTGTCAGGCTGTTTCACTTTTCTGAGTGTGTGGCTGGTAGGAAAGGAAAAGCCAGGAACTTTGCTAAGTAATCCATCAAGAGCTCTGACCTTCAAGTCTTAAGTAGGGTAAACGATAAGAGTCTTTTTCTTGTATACTTATACCTTGGCCCATTTCCATCCTCAAACACTGAGCTATGAGGGCCTGGAAAAGAGCCTGGGAATTACATAAGGCAAGCAAGCAAGTCACCCTGGCGTTCCAGAGACAAAAGAGCAACTTTGAGACTGAGACTTTCCCCCAGTTACACAGAAGCCAATTGGGCCAAAACAGGGTTGGAGCTCACAGAAGTCTCGATCTAAACTTAGCTGAACTCGAGACACTTGAGGTAGCTCCCAGATAGGCAGTCAGTCACCTTGCCACGACTTTGTTTACTCATTTGAAAATAGATATGAAAAGTGATCTTACCACAGAGGAGTCTATGATAGTGAGGGCAAGAGGAAAAAGTAACTTGTCAGTTTTTTTATCTCTTTGCAAATTCTTTTAATTATTGTCACCTAATTATAATTATGAAGTCTGAAAGCCCAAGTTTTAGAATAGTTGTGCATGAACTAATAAACAGATCACTATATGAAACATGCAAAGAAAGTAATATCAAGTGCAATAATACAATTTTGTAACAGTAAGTCATATATTATATAATTATAAAGTATAATAATGTATTAATATATATCAGTTTTATGATAAAAATCATACAGCAAAATATATGCAATAGTGTACAGACATATGTATAATGCATTATATACTTCTGAATTATCTGTAATTTGCCACATTGCTGGAGAAAAGTTCACTATTAATATTTTAGTAACAAACTCAAAACAGGATAAATCCAAATTATCAAAATTATAAGCTATAATTTTTGAACCACTTTTAGACTGACAGTAAAATTATATACAAAGTAGAAAGAGTTAGTTGCAAAAGACTCCTAATTCCACACACAAACAGCACCAAAGCAAAGCACATGTGTAGTTGATGAAACCATATGAACATACCATCACCCAAAGTCTGGAGTTTCTAGTCAAGCTCACACTTGGTATTGTATATTATTTGAGTTTTAACAGCAGTGTAATGACATATACCTACCACTTTAACATCACAAAGGATACTTTGAATGATTCAGAGTCTTCTTCTGACCCCTGCCTAGTCATCCCTTTGTCTGAATTCTGCCTTGTCAACCCTTCTCACATATTGTGGCTGCTGATCTTTCATTCTCTCCATAATTTTATGCTTCAGAAAGTAAAAATTGAAATTATATAATATATAGTCTTTTCCATCTGATTACTCTCACCGAATATGCACTTTTTTGTTTTTCTATTGAATATATCTTTATTTACATTTCAAATGCTATTCCCTTTCCCAGTTTTCTGTCCATAAGCCTCCTAGTCTCTCCCCTTCCCCTTGTTCTATAAAGGTGTTCCTCTTTCCACCTACCCCTTCCTGCCCCTCTCCCCACCTTCCCTTAAACTGGGGGGTCCAACTTTGGCAGGACCAAGAGCTTCTCCTTCCTTTGGTGCCAAAACAAGGCCATCCTCTGCTACATATGCAGCTGGAGCCATGGGTCAGTCCATGTATAGTCTTTGGGTAGTGGTTTAGTTCCTGGGAGCTCTGGTTGGTTAGCAGTGTTGTTCTTATGGGTTTGGAAGCCCCTTTAGCTCTTTCAATCCTTTCTCTAATTCCTCCAACGGTGGTCCCGTTTTCAGTTTGCTGCTAGCATTTGCCTCTGTATTTGACATGCTCTGTTTCTGTCTTTCAGGGACATCTATATCCAGTTCCTGTCAGCATGCACTTCTTAGCTTCATCAATCTTATCTAGTTTTGGTGGCTGTATATATATATGGGCCACATGTGGGGCAGGCTCTGAATGGCCACTCCTTCAGTCTCTGTTCCAAACTTTGCCTCCATATCCCCTCCTATGAATATTTTTGTTCTGCCTTTTAAGAAGAATTGAAGCATCCACATTTTGCCCATGATTCTTCTTGAGCTTCATGTGGTCTGTGGATTGCATCTTGGATAGTTCGAGCTTTTGGGTTACTATCCACTTATCAGTGAGTGATTACCATCTGTGTTTTTCTGTGATTGAGTTACCTCACTCAGGATGATATTTTCTAGTTCAATTCATTTGCCTATGAATTTCATGAAGCTATCATTGTTTTTGATAGCTGAGTAGTACTCCACTGTATAGATGTATCACATTTTTTGAATCCATTCCCCTGTCGAAAAGTATCTGGGCTCTTTCCAGCTTCTGGCTATTATAAATAAGGCTACTATGAACATAGTGGAACATGTGTCTTTGTTATATGTTGGAGCATCTTTTGGGCATATGCCCAGGAGAGGTATAGCTGGGTCCTCAGGTAGTGGAATGTCCAATTTCTGAGGAACCTCCAGACTGATTTCCAGAATGGTTGTACCAGTTTGCAATCCCACCAACAATGGAAGAGTGTTCCTCTTTCTCCACATCCTCGACAGCATCTGTTGTTACATGAGTTTTTTATCTTAATCATTTTGACTGGTATGAAATGGGATCTCAAGGTTGTTTTGATTTGCATTTCCCTGCTGGCTAAGGATGTTGAGCATTTCTTTAGGTACCTCTCAGCCATTTGATAATCCTCAGTTGAGAATTCTTTGTTTAACACTGTACCCTATTTTTAATAGGGTTATTTGGCTCTCTGGAGTCTAACTTCTTGAGTTCATTGTATTTTTTTGGACATTAGCTCTCTATCGGATATAGGATTGGTAAAGGTCTTTTTCCAATCTGTTGGTTGCCATTTTGTCCTAATGACAGTGTCCTTTCACTTACAGAAACTTTGCAGTTTTATGAGGTCCCATTTGTCAATTCTTGTTCTTAGAGCATTAGCCACTGGTGTTTTGTTCAGGAAAATTTCACTAGTGCCCATGTGATCAAGACTCTTCCCCAGTTTTTCTTTTTCTTTTTCTTTTTTTTTTTTATTAACTTGAGTGTTTCTTATTTACATTTCGAGTGTTCTTACCTTTCCCGGTTTCCAGGCAAACATCCCCCTAATCCCTCCCCCTCCCCTTCTTTATGGGTGTTCCCCTCCCCACCCTCCCCCCATTACTGCCCTCCCCCCAACAATCACGTTCACTGGGGGTTCAGTCTTAGCAGGACCAAGGGCTTCCCCTTCCACTGGTGATCTTACTAGAATATTCATTGCTACCTATGAGGTCAGAGTCCAGGGTCAGTCCATTTATAGTCTTTAGGTAGTGGCTTAGTCCCTGGAAGCTCTGGTTGATTGGCATTGTTGTTCATAAGGGGTATCGAGCTCCTTCAAGCTCTTCGAGTTCTTTCTCTGATTCCTTCAACGGGGGTCCCGTTCTCAGTTCAGTGGTTTGCTGCTGGCATTCGCCCCTGTATTTGCTGTATTCTGGCTGTGTCTCTCAAGAGCAATATACATCCGGCTCCTGTCGGCCTGCACTTCTTTGCTGCATTCATCTTGTCTAATTGGATGGCTGTATATGTATGGGCCAATTGTGGGGCAGGCTCTGAATGGTGTTCCTTCTGTGTCTGTTTTAATCTTTGCCTCTCTATTCCCTGCCAAGGGTATTCTTGTTCCCCTTTTAAAGAAGGAGTGAAGCATTCACATTTTGATCGTCTGTCTTGAGTTTCATTTGTTCTAGGCATCTAGGGTAATTCAAGCATTTGGGCTAATAGCCACTTATCAGTGAGTGCATACCATGTATGTCTTTCTGTGTTTGGGTTAGCTCACTCAGGATGATGTTTTCCAGTTCCAACCATTTGCCTACGAATTTCATAAAGTCGTTGTTTTTGATAGCTGAGTAATATTCCATTGTGTAGATGTACCACATTTTCTGTATCCATTCCTCTGTTGAAGGGCATCTGGGTTCTTTCCAGCTTCTGGCTATTATAAATAAGGCTGCAATGAACATAGTGGAGCACGTGTCTTTTTTATATGTTGGGGCATCTTTTGGGTATATGCCCAAGAGAGGTATAGCTGGATCCTCAGGCAGTTCAATGTCCAATTTTCTGAGGATCCTCCAGACTGATTTCCAGAATGGTTGTACCAGTTTGCAATCCCACCAACAATGGAGGAGTGTTCCTCTTTCTCCACATCCTCGCCAGCATCTGTTGTCCCCTGAGTTTTTGATCTTAGCCATTCTCACTGGTGTGAGGTGAAATCTCAGGGTTGTTTTGATTTGCATTTCCCTTATGACTAAAGATATTGAACATTTCTTTAGGTGTTTCTCAGCCATTCGGCATTCCTCAGCTGTGAATTCTTTGTTTAGCTCTGAGCCCCATTTTTTAATAGGGTTATTTGTTTCCCTGCGGTCTAACTTCTTGAGTTCTTTGTATATTTTGGATATAAGGCCTCTATCTGTTGTAGGATTGGTAAAGATCTTTTCCCAATCTGTTGGTTGCCGTTTTGTCCTAACCACAGTGTCCTTTGCCTTACAGAAGCTTTGCAGTTTTATGAGATCCCATTTGTCGATTCTTGATCTCAGAGCATAAGCAATTGGTGTTTTGTTCAGGAAATTTTTTCCAGTGCCCATGTGTTCCAGATGCTTCCCTAGTTTTTCTTCTATTAGTTTGAGTGTGTCTGCTTTGATGTGGAGGTCCTTGATCCACTTGGACTTAAGCTTTGTACAGGGTGATAAGGATGGATCGATCTGCATTCTTCTACATGTTGCCCTCCAGTTGAACCAGCACCATTTGCTGAAAATGCTATCTTTTTTCCATTGGATGGTTTTGGCTCCTTTGTCAAAAATCAAGTGACCATAGGTGTGTGGGTTCATTTCTGGGTCTTCAATTCTATTCCATTGGTCTATCTGTCTGTCTCTGTACCAATACCATGCAGTTTTTATCACTATTGCTCTGTAATACTGCTTGAGTTCAGGGATAGTGATTCCCCCTGAAGTCCTTTTATTGTTGAGGATAGCTTTAGCTATCCTGGGTTTTTTGTTATTCCAGATGAATTTGCAAATTGTTCTGTCTAACTCTTTGAAGGATTGGATTGGTATTTTGATGGGGATTGCATTGAATCTGTAGATCGCTTTTGGTAAAATGGCCATTTTTACTATATTAATCCTGCCAATCCATGAGCATGGGAGATCTTTCCATCTTCTGAGGTCTTCTTCAATTTCCTTCTTCAGTGTCTTGAAGTTCTTATTGTACAGATCTTTTACTTGCTTTGTTAAAGTCACTCCGAGGTACTTTATATTATTTGGGTCTATTATGAAGGGTGTCGTTTCCCTAATTTCTTTCTCGGCTTGTTTCTCTTTTGTATAGAGGAAGGCAACGGATTTATTTGAGTTAATTTTATACCCAGCCACTTTGCTGAAGTTGTTTATCAGCTTTAGTAGTTCTCTGGTGGAACTTTTGGGATCACTTAAATATACTATCATATCATCTGCAAATAGTGATATTTTGACTTCTTCTTTTCCGATCTGTATCCCCTTGACCTCCTTTTGTTGTATGATTGCTCTGGCTAGAACTTCAAGAACTATATTGAATAAGTAGGGAGAGAGTGGGCAGCCTTGTCTAGTCCCTGATTTTAGTGGGATTGCTTTAAGTTTCTCTCCATTTAGTTTAATGTTAGCAACTGGTTTGCTGTATATGGCTTTTACTATGTTCAGGTATGGGCCTTGAATTCCTATTCTTTCCAGGACTTTTATCATGAAGGGGTGTTGAATTTTGTCAAATGCTTTCTCAGCGTCTAATGAAATGATCATCTGGTTTTGTTCTTTCAGTTTGTTTATATAATGGATCACGTTGATGGTTTTCTGTATATTAAACCATCCCTGCATGCCTGGGATGAAGCCTACTTGGTCATGGTGGAGGATTGTTTTGATGTGCTCTTGGATTCGGTTTGCCAGAATTTTGTTGAGTATTTTTGCGTCGATATTCATAAGGGAAATTGGTCTGAAGTTCTCTTTCTTTGTTGTGTCTTTGTGTGGTTTAGGTATAAGAGTAATTGTGGCTTTGTAGAAGGAATTCGGTAGTGCTCCATCTGTTTCAATTTTGTGGAATAGTTTGGATAATATTGGTATGAGGTCTTCTATGAAGGTTTGATAGAATTCTGCACTAAACCCGTCTGGACCTGGGCTCTTTTTGGTTGGGAGACCTTTAATGACTGCTTCTATTTCCTTAGGAGTTATGGGGTTGTTTAACTGGTTTATCTGTTCCTGATTTAACTTCGATACCTGGTATCTGTCTAGGAAATTGTCCATTTCCTGAAGATTTTCAAGTTTTGTTGAATATAGGTTTTTATAGTAAGATCTGATGATTTTTTGAATTTCCTCTGAATCTGTTGTTATGTCTCCCTTTTCATTTCTGATTTTGTTAATTTGAACGCACTCTCTGTGTCCTCTCGTTAGTCTGGCTAAGGGTTTATCTATCTTGCTGATTTTCTCAAAGAACCAACTTTTGGTTCTGTTGATTCTTTCTATGGTCCTTTTTGTTTCTACTTGGTTGATTTCAGCTCGGAGTTTGATTATTTCCTGCCTTCTACTCCTCCTGGGTGTATTTGCTTCTTTTTCTTCTAGAGCTTTTAGGTGTGCTGTCAAGCTGCTGACATATGCTCTTTCCTGTTTCTTTCTGCAGGCACTCAGCGCTATGAGTTTTCCTCTTAGCACAGCTTTCATTGTGTCCCATAAGTTTGGGTATGTTGTACCTTCATTTTCATTAAATTCTAAAAAGTTTTTGATTTCTTTCTTTATTTCTTCCTTGACCAGGTTATCATTTAGTAGAGCATTGTTCAATTTCCAAGTATATTTGGACATTCTTCCTTGATTGTTATTGAAGACCAGTTTTAGGCCGTGGTGGTCCGATAGCAAGCATGGAATTATTTCTATCTTTCTGTACCTGTTGAGGCCCGTTTTTTGACCAATTATATGGTCAATTTTGGAGAAAGTACCATGAGGAGCTGAGAAGAAGGTATATCTTTTTGCTTTAGGATAGAATGTTCTATAAATATCCGTTAGGTCCATTTGGCTCATGACTTCTCTTAGTCTGTCTACATCTCTGTTTAATTTCTGTTTCCATGATCTGTCCATTGAAGAGAGTGGGGTGTTGAAATCTCCCACTATTATTGTGTGAGGTGCAATGTGTGTTTTGAGCTTTAGTAAGGTTTCTTTTACATATGTAGGTGCCCTTGTATTTGGGGCATAGATATTTAGGATTGAGAGTTCATCTTGGTGGATTTTTCCTTTGATGAATATGAAGTGTCCTTCCTTATCTTTTTTGATGACTTTTAGTTGAAAATTGATTTTATTTGATATTAGAATGGCTACTCCAGCTTGCTTCTTCTGACCATTTGCTTGGAAAGTTGTTTTCCAGCCTTTCACTCTGAGGTAGTGTCTGTCTTTGTCTCTGAGGTGTGTTTCCTGTAGGCAGCAGAATGCAGGGTCCTCGTTGCGTATCCAGTTTGTTAATCTATGTCTTTTTATTGGGGAGTTGAGCCCATTGATGTTGAGAGATATTAAGGAATAGTGATTATTGCTTCCCGTTTTATTGATATTTGGATGTGAGGTTATGTTTGTGTGCTTTCTTTCTCTTTGTTTTATTGCCAAGACGATTAGTTTCTTGCTTCTTTTAGGGTATAGTTTGCCTCCTTATGTTGGGCTTTACCATTTATTATCCTTTGTAGTGCTGGATTTGTAGAAAGATATTGTGTAAATTTGGTTTTGTCATGGAATATCTTGGTTTCTCCATCTATGTTAATTGAGAGTTTTGCAGGATACAGTAACCTGGGCTGGCATTTGTGTTCTCTTTGGGTCTGTATGACATCAGTCCAGGATCTTCTGGCCTTCATAGTTTCTGGCGAGAAGTCTGGTGTGATTCTGATAGGTCTGCCTTTATATGTTACTTGACCTTTTTCCCTTACTGCTTTTAATATTCTTTCTTTATTTATTGCGTTTGGTGTTTTGACTATTATGTGACGGGAGGTGTTTCTTTTCTGGTCCAATCTATTTGGAGTTCTGTAGGCATCTTGTATGCCTATGGGTATCTCTTTTTTTAGGTTAGGGAAGTTTTCTTCTATGATTTTGTTGAAGATATTTACTGGTCCTTTGAGCTGGGAGTCTTCACTCTCTTCTATACCTATTATCCTTAGGTTTGATCTTCTCATTGAGTCCTGGATTTCCTGTATGTTTTGGACCAGTAGCTTTTTCCACTTTACATTATCTTTGACAGTTGTGTCAATGATTTCTATGGAATCTTCTGCTCCTGAGATTCTCTCTTCCATCTCTTGAATTCTGTTGGTGAGGCTTGTATCTACAGCTCCTTGTCTCTTCCTTTGGTTTTCTATATCCAGGGTTGTTTCCATGTGTTCTTTCTTGATTGCCTCTATTTCCATTTTTAATTCCTTCAATTGTTTGAATGTGTTTTCCTGGAATTCTTTCAGGGATTTCTGCGATTCTTTCAGGGATTCCTCTCTGAAGGCTTCTACTTGTTTATTAATGTTTTCCTGTGTTTCCCTAAGGGAGTTCTTCACGTCTTTCTTGAAGTCCTCCAGCATCATGATCAAATATGATTTTGAAACTAGATCTTGCTTTTCTGGTGTGTTTGGATATTCCATGTTTGTTTTGGTGGGAGAATTGGGCTCCGATGATGCCATGTAGTCTTGGTTTCTGTTGCTTGGGTTCCTGCGCTTGCCTCTCGCCATCAGATTATCTCTAGTGTTACTTTGTTCTTCTATTTCTGACAGTGGCTAGACTGTCCTATAAGCCTGTGTGTCAGGAGTGCTGTAGACCTGTTTTCCTCTCTTTCAGTCAGTTATGGGGACAGAGTGTTCTGCTTTCGGGTGTGTAGTTTTTCCTCTCTACAGGTCTTCAGCTGTTCCTGTGGGCCTGTGTCTTGAGTTCACCAGGCAGCTTTCTTGCAGCAGAAAAGTTGGTCTTACCTGTAGTCCCGAGGCTCAAGTTCGCTCGTGGGGTGCTGCCCACGGGCTCTCTGCAGCGGCAGCAACCAGGAAGACCTGTGCCGCCCCTTCCGGGAGCTTCAGTGCACCAGGGTTCCAGATGGCCTTTGGTGTTTTCCTCTGGCGTCTGAGATGTATGTACAGAGAGCAGTCTCTTCTGGTTTCCCAGGCTTGTCTGCCTCTCTGAAGGTTCAGCTCTCCCTCCCACGGGATTTGGGTGCAGAGAACTGTTTATCCGGTCTGTTTCCCTCAGGTTCCGGTGGTGTCTCTGGCAGGGGTCCTGCCGCTCTTTGGCCCTCCCCCACGGGAGCCCAGAGGCCTTATACAGTTTCCTCTTGGGCCAGGGATGTGGGCAGGGGTGGGCAGTGTTGGTGGTCTCTTCCGCTCTGCAGCCTCAGGAGTGCCCACCTGATCAGGCGGTGAGGTCTCTTTCCCACAGAGTCTGGGAGCAGAGAGCTGCTGCGGGCCGGGATCCGCGGGCGTGGGACCTCCGGCAAACACAGGACGTGCCCGGTCCTAGATGAACTCTGCCTCTGTGTGTCCAGATCTCACCAGGCAGCTCTCTTGCAGCAGACAAGTTGGTCTTACCTGTGGTCCCGAGGCTCAAGTTTGCTCGCGTGGTGCTGCCCACGGGCTCTCTGCAGCGGCAGCAACCAGGAAGCCAGTTTTTCTTCTATTAGTTTGTGTGTATTTGGTTTGGTGTGGAGGTCCTTGATCCACTTGGACTTAAGCTTTGTATAGGGTGATAAGAATGGGTCGATTTGCATTCTTCTACATGCTGACCTCCAGCTGAACCAGCATCATTTGTTGAAAATGCTATCTTTTATCCATTGGTTTGTTTTAGCTACTTTGTCAAAGATCAAGTGAGCATAGGTATGTGGGTTCATTTCTGGGTCTTCAATTCTATTCTACTGACCTACTTGTCTGCCTGTGTACCAATACCATATAGTTTTTTTATCACTATTGCTCTGTAATACTGCTTTCGTGAAATAATTTCTCAGCATCTAATGATAAGATCATGTGGTTTTTGTCTTTGAGTTTGTTTATATAGTGGATTACATTGATGAATTTCCATATCTTGAACCACCCCTGCATCATTGGGATGAAGCCTACTTGATAGTGGTGGACGATCGTTTTGATGTATCATTGGATTATGATTTCAAGAATTTAATTGAGTATTTTTGCATCGATATTCACAAGGGAAATTGGTCTGAAGGTCTCCTTCTTTTTTGGGTCTTTGTGTGGTTTAGGTAAGCATAATTGTGGCTTCGTTGAAGGAATTGGGTAGTGCTCTGTCCGTTTCTACTCTGTGGAATAGTTTGGAAAGTATTGGTCTGGGGTCTTCTATGAAGGTCTTAGAGAATTCTGCACTAAACCCATCTGGTCCTGGGCTCTTTTTGATTGGGAGAGTTTTAATAACTGCTTCAATTTCTTTAGGGGTAATGGGGTTGTTTAGATGGTTTATCTGATTCTGATTTAACCTTGGTACCTTGTATTTGTCTGGAAAATTGTCCATTTCCTCTAGATTTTCCAGTTTTGTTGAATATAGGCTTTTGTAGTAGGATATGATTTTTTTTTAATTTCCTCAGATTCTGCTGTTTCGTCTCCCTTTTCATTTCTGATTTTGTTAATTTGGACACACACACTATGCCCTTTGGTTTAGTCTGGCTAAGGATTTATCTATCTCGTTGATTTTCTCAAAGAACCAGCTCCTGGTTTTGTTGATTCTTTGTACGTCCTTTCTGTTTCTACTTGGTTGATTTCAGCCCAGAGTTTGATTATTTCTTGCCTTCTGCTCCTCCTGGGTGCATTTGCTTCTTTTTGTTCTAGAGCTTTTAGGTGTGCTATCAAGCTGCTAATGTATGCTCTCTACTGTTTCTTTTTGCAGGCACTCAGCGCCATGATTTTTCCTCTTAGCACTGCTTTCATTGTGTTCTATAGGTTTGTGTATGGTGTTCCTTCATTTTTATTACATTATACAATGTCTTTAGTTTCTTTTTTGCTTCCTTAACCAAGTTACCATTGAGTAGTGTTGTTCAACTTCATGTATATGTGGGCTTTCTGTCTTTTTTTGTTGTTATTGAAGTCCATCCTTAGTGCATGGTAATCAGATAGGATGCATGGGATTACTTAAATCTTCTTATATCTGTTGATGTCTGTTTTG